>NC_072424.2:58824921-59133593 GCF_028878055.3 Symphalangus syndactylus | reverse complement strand
GACTCATGCTTCACCAACATTTAATAATTTGCCTAAATTAAGAGTAGGTGTTAGTCCCTTTGTTGTTGTTTACTTGCTGCCACCTTTTGGATCTACTGTGTAGAATCTAGAGTGTTTTTGCTCAAGTCTGTAGAAAGAATGTTAGGTGCATAGAGATTTTGGGTTTATACTCTGTAATTGATGTGAATAATATATATTAACATTGGAAACAATTTTGGAAGCAGCATTTTCGATTACTTCAATTTTGTGAATTAAAAAAAAGCCTTCCTGTCTAACATGGTGAAACCCCGTCTCTACTAAAAATACAAAATTTAGCCGGGCGTGCTGGCGGGCGCCTGTAGTCCCAGCTACTTGGGAGGCTGAGGCAGGGGAATGGCGTGAACCCGGGAGGCGGAGCTTGCAGTGAGCCGAGATCGTGCCACTGCACTCCAGCCTGGGCGACAGAGCAAGACTCAGTCTCAAAAAAAAAAAAAAAAAAAAAAAAAAAAATGGCCTATGTAATTGTTTTTTTCCTCTTTTCTCTTCTCTTCACTTCTCTCTTCTCTTCTCTTCTCCTCTCCCCTCCCCTCCCCTCCCCTCCCCTCCCCTCTCTCCTCTCTTCTCCTGTCTTCTCCGCTCCCCTCCCGTCCCCTCCCCTCCCCTCTTGTTTTCGAGATGAACTCTCACTGTTGCCCAGGGTGGATTGCAGTGGCACGATCTTGGCTGACTGCAGCCTCCACCTCCTGAGTTCAAGTGATTCTCCTACCCCAGCCTCCCAAGTAGCTGGGATTACAGGCAAGCGCCACCATGCCCGACTTATTTTGTATTTTTTGTAGAGATGGGGTTTCACCATGTTGGCCAGGCTGGTCTCGAACTCCTGACCTCAGGTGATCCGCCCACCTCAGCCTCCCAAAGTGCTGGGATTACAGGCACAAGCCATGGCGCCCAGCTGATTGTTGTTTTATATATTGACTAGCCTTCGCTACTCCTATGATTCTACTACTTTGATACATTGTGCTTGTATACATTTCGTTTACTCAGAAAATGCACCTGTCATGCAGGTTGCAATTTTCCTATTTTAATCCTTGTGTAAGAATATAAATTTATTTTTATTTTATTTATTTATTTTTTTTGAGACGGAGTCTCGCTCTGTCGTCCAGGCTGGAGTGCAGTGGCGCAATCTCGGCTCACTGCAAGCTCCGCCTCCCGGGTTCACGCCATTCTCCCGCCTCAGCCTCTCCGAGCAGCTGGGACTACAGGCGCCCGCCACCGCGCCCGGCTAATTTTTTTGTATTTTTAGTAGAGACGGGGTTTCACCGTGGTCTCGATCTCCTGACCTCGTGATCCGCCCACCTGAGCCTCCCAAAGTGCTGGGATTACAAGCGTGAGCCACCGCGCCCAGCCTAAGAATATAAATTTATTAGTAAGGGCATGTTGGAAATAATTTTGATCCTTCTCTTTGATTTCATGCAGTAGATACATTGAAAGCTGTTTGTTAATATGACACATTTTCTAGCATTTGCAGCAGCTTTGCCTCTGTAAAGACTATATAAATGCTTTATCACTTTACATATTGCAGTTGAAGTTAGCTTCCTTGTGTGTGCTCCCAGTTGGAAATTATATTTTGTAATATAGCTATGTCATGGCTAGATGTGATATTAATCATAAGCAACTTCTATATACTAAAGATTGAAGAAGCAACATATCATGGTAGATTTTTATTGCTTCCATTTATTTTCCTGATTCAAACTTACACCAAAGGTGTATGATTTTAAAGACCAGATTATTTAATCCTCTGATTTTTTAAATTAATGCAACTTTTGAACTTCTTTTAAACGTAAATCAGTTGGCATTTTGTAAGGAGGAAGTCCTAGTTTTTTCATATTATTTACCTTGTGGTTTCTATTTTTCTACTTCTCCAGAAGATGCTTGAGTTTTTAGTTTGCATTGCAGTTTTCTTGGCCCCAATTGTAGAAGACTAGTATATCAGATAATATTTAAAAAACAAACAGACTTAGAAAATGGATTTATAGCTTTCAAACAAGAAAACTTCTGAGAAGAAATTTTCTTCTAGAACAAATGATTCTATTTTTCTCTGCAAGTTGTTAGTAACAAAAAATGATTTAATGTTTACGTGAAATAGAATTCTCTGATCTTAGAAGAGTGTTTTCTCTCTCAAAAACTCTCAAAACTGCATTTTTTAACCTAAAATATAAACTATTAAGATACATCTGTAGATGGCACTAGAGTTGCTTTTTATAGCCTCTCAAGTTTGAATGAGACATTTCCAACTTGAAATGAGGCTTATCGAAATAGTTGCTTGATAAATTTCACTGTCATCAAACCACTCTTCCCTGGTTGTCAAATAAAAATGTGAAAATTCCTTAATATGTGCTTTATATTTTGACCTTTAGGTTTGGATTTGGAACAATAGCATGATTTGTACTGTAGGTTTTTAAGTCATGTCTCACTGAAACTATCCCAGGCTTGCTTTGAAGAAATCTTAATATACCTTTGGTTTTGGAAGTAAAGGGAAATCATTAGCTTTCCTTCAGCATTTCAGAAACATTCATGTTAGACAGTTGCTTTCAAGAAATAGCAGTTAACCCATTGTTAGGAAAGCTACAATGCTCATTACAAATAATCATCTTTAATATTTCAGCTTTGCAACCCAAAGTGGGAGAACTTTTAAAACACCTGCATTTCAAACTTTATTCCCCTTTTGCTAGAATATCTGTATCGTTATGGGCCCATCAAAAATCTCAAACCTGTAGGAATTATTTCTGTCTTCCAAACGTGTGTTACATTGTTTAAAAGTTTTCTTGCTTGTCAACCCCAAATATTCTATATTATTTTTTTCAAACCAAATTAATCCCTAGGGAAACGAGGACTTAACCTGCTAAAGCTAGCACAGGCATTACCAGCAAGGATAAAGAATGATAAATTATAGATGTGATGAAGTCAAGTCTCAAGGCATAGTAGTGGTTTTATACACAATAGGCACATGAGGAAGAAGAAAAGGAAGTGCTGTTGTTGAGGAATGAGGTATTTGGCAAGACTTTAAAAACTGTAAGGATTGGAACTCACTCTTGTAGTTTTTACAGTTCTAACATTAAAACAGTACCTCTGGTATATTTTGAATTGGCTGTATCACCCAGTGTGTTACCTTCAATATCCTCTCTCTTGGATTACAGCTTTTTGAAAGGAGTTTGGCAATATTGATGGTGCCACTATTGCCAAAATCAGTAATACAGTCTTTAGATTGTTAAAGTACATACCTAAATCCTTCTTTTTTTTTTTTTTTTTTTTTTTGAGATGGAGTCTCGCTCTGTCGCCCAGGCTGGAGTGCAGTGGCGCAATCTTGGCTCACTGCAAGCTCCGCCTCCCGGGTTCACGCCATTCTCCTGCCTCAGCCTCTCCGAGTAGCTGGGACCACAGGCGCCCGCCACCACGCCCGACTAATTTTTTTTTTTTTTTTTTTTTTTGTATTTTTAGTAGAGACAGGGTTTCACCGTGGTCTTGATCTCCTGACCTCGTAATCCGCCCGTCTCGGCCTCCCAAAGTGCTGGGATTACAAGCGTGAGCCACCGCACCCGGCCGTACATACCTAAATCCTTCTAAGTCTTTCAGCTGTATCATAAATTGCTAGCCTGAAGACGAAGAAAGGACAGTTAAGGATGGGTGTCTGAAAGCATTGCAGCTTTCCTAACAATGGGTTAAAAAGCACGTAAATTAAATTGCTGTGTATATATCTCATTTGCTATTATTTTCAAAAGTAGTTACAGATACTCCTTTTAAACTGGGAAGATAGAAGCTTTTTTAGAGTCATACATTTCACATCCCTGGACTTTTCCTATTGGTTAGTGAAGTTATTACTTAGCTAAAAGACAATGATGGGAAAACTTTTATAAGGAGATTGGGAATTAAATCGAACCCAAGTACTAAGATTTTTATGTTAAGATTGAATAGTGATCTTTATTTGGAAAAACAAATTATCTAAAACACATGGTCATTAGTAAGGAAGTCCTTTGAACTTAAAAGTACAGAAAAAGATTCTTTAGCTGAACCAATGTGACACCATGAACCATAATATTTTGAGGTTATCTAGGTAAGGTGGCTAATAAACAGTTTGAGAGGCTCCATCATGCTAGTTTTTGAGTTCCATTTTTGTTGCTATTGTTTTTTCTTTTATTTAAAACGATTTGTTGGATAAACAATTCTTCCCAATTTTATGTGTGATTTCACGTCTGTGGTGAGGTAGGTAGCTCTAACTTTGATGGATTGTCTGATGAAATTATTACCAATATCTTACCACCCTTCTCAGTGGAGAAATTTATTGTTAGTCCATACTTTGTTATTGTTTATAGTATTCAAGACTGACAAAGGCCAGTTGTCTTTTCTTCCTGATGGTTTATTGTCCCCTCCCTCCCCCAGCATTTTCTCATTCATACCAGAGGAGAAATATTTGAGGTCTTAAAGGTATCATTTTAATAGAATATTATTTTCTTTGAAAACTTGCTGTATGTTGAACTTAGGGAATGGATAGAGATGGAAAACATGCAAAGTTCCAGAAAATTTAGCCTCATTTTTGACATAGATTTTCTTGTTAAAAAAAGGGATAAAAGTTTTTTGGTATTCTGTTTTCCAGGTTTATGGTTGGCTGTGGGAGATGTGATGACTGGTTTCATGGTGATTGTGTTGGGTTAAGTCTTTCTCAAGCACAACAGATGGGCGAGGAAGACAAAGAATATGTCTGTGTAAAATGTTGTGCTGAAGAAGACAAAAAGACTGAAATACTAGATCCAGATACTTTGGAAAACCAAGCTACAGTTGAATTCCATAGTGGAGATAAAACAATGGAGTGTGAAAAGCTTGGATTATCAAAACACACAACAAATGATAGAACCAAATATATAGATGATACAGTGAAGCACAAGGTCAAAATTTTAAAACGGGTGAGCTCTTCATTAATGCATTATTTTGTTTATTTAAGAGCTTTTTGTATGGACTGACTGCAATAATTCTGAAATTTCTCTTTAGAAGTTTTAATGTTCTTTTACATTTTCAAATTTAGTTTTCCATGAAAGTGAATAGGTTTTTGTTTACAATTTTTTGGCAGTCTTGGTGAAACCAGATAGTGATTTTTAGAATATGCAGGCCTTATCTCTTACAGTCTTTTCTTTTTGCCATTTCTAGCCCCTAGTTTGGTACTTGAATTTTCTGTTGTAGGATATGTGTGGATCTTGTGGCCATTAAGTGTAAATTGTGCGTGCTAAGTTTTTTTAAAAAAGCTTTTCAGTCCATAAATATCTACCAGCCCTTTGACCATTCAGCATTATTTTTTTGACTACCTTCTGAAAGTATTTTCTAAATAGAAATTTCAAGATATTTAGGCTTTAATAGGAGAAATGTATAAAGGACGCAGCATTTTATCTGATTAAATTTTCTTTCCTCATTGTTTACCTTTTTATTACCTATCACTTTTTTAGTCATTAATTTGTTATCCTTATAGAATACTGCTAGAGAGGAAACACAGTGGCAACACATGTATGTGGTTAGGCAAGTACAATCCAAAACGCAAAGAACATGAATTTTAGAGTTGGAGCTTTAGAAATCTTTTAGTCCAACCATTTTGATTTATTAATATGCCTTACAGCATTTCTAGGAAGTGATGATCTAGTTTCTGTTTGAAATCCATTGCAAGGGGATACATCTTCATTTTTAAGCATGTAATTGTTAGAAAGTTCATCATTTTGAGCTGAAATTTGCATCCCTGAATTGAAGCCTCCTTATTAAAACTAATTTCTCTACAACATGATACGGAAGTTAATTTAGGTTGAAGAGCATGAGGATGTGTTCTCCAGCATCTTAACCTATTATTTACAAATCCATTTCTTTCAGGCACTCCTTGTATGACAAATCTGGATTAAGTTCCAGTTTGTCATATCCTTGTGGCATCTAATATTTTTTGTCTGTCAAGACTTTTTGAGAATCAGATTCTGTCCTTCCGATACGTGTTATTACTTTGTTGATTTGATCATCAAAGTAATTGATAATATGGATCTGAGAGCCACAATGAGAACAGTTTATAGCATGTCTTTGGAAAACTTCTATTTATTATTAACTAGTATTAATAATCGCCTCTTATGTACAACTTCTTGGCCATATACATACGCAGTACAATGAGAAATATAGCTCATTGTATTGACCATAGCTGAGTTGTCATGTCTTGCTTAAAAAGGCATCATAAAGGCTGAGTGCAGTGGCTCACACCTGTAATCCTAGCACTTTGGGAGGCTGAGGTGAACGGATCGCCTGAGGCCAGGAGTTTAGACCAGCCTGGGCAACATGGTGAAACCCCGTCTCTACTAAAATACAAAAATTAGCCGAGCATGGTGGTGCATGCCTGTAATCCCAGCTGCTTGGGAGGCTGAGGCAGGAGAATCTCTTGAACCTGGGGTGCAGAGGTTGTAGTGAGCCAGGATCGTGCCACTTTATTCCAGCCTGGGCAAAAGAGTGAAACTCCGTCTCATAAATAAATAAAAAGACATCATAAAACATTAACAATTTTAATATTTTGAGAACCTCTTTATCCAGTCTGTATCAGAAAAGAACCTGAGGTGAGTCTGGTTTTGTAAATGTGTGCACCATACAAGTGATCACTGCTTCCTTTTTGATGTGAACTGTTGACTCTTACTTGGACTTGTCTGATGTTAGTTTATGGAATCTGCTTTTCTTATCCCTAGATTTTTATGTTGAACTATTTATTGAGTTTCTGTTGTGTGGCATAGCACTACGTTCCTTGGGTGTATAATATTGATCCTGCTCTCAAGAATGTCTAGTTGCAGACAAAAACCAGATAAATAAAAAATTAGAGGATTCTTGTGCTGAGAAAAGCACTATTTTGATTGTACCCTGTTTTAAAACCTGAGTATAAGTCTGACTATATAGCGTTCCTCTCCCTGTCTTTCAGGAACATTAGTAGGATGTGATTAATTTCTCCCCAGGATCTCAGAATTCCAGTTTTACTAGTAATTGTTTGTGGATTATAATTAGAACCAGAGTAGCAGGTACTCTGACGGTTTATTCTACCTCATGGGAATTAAAATTGCCAATAGGCATACTGAGAACTTAATTGATGCACTTGCTAGTATATAAGTGAATGTAATTTCATTTGTTTTAGAATATAGATACTTGTTTCTTCATAATTTCCTCCTTTTTCCATATCCAGAGCCAAATAAGAGAATTCTTACTACCTTATTAATTTTCTTTCTACTAATGGTATTGGGAACATGATCTCTATGTCCTTTGTTTCTCCTTTATAAGCTATTATGTGTTCTACACAAAATAGGTGCAGAATAGATTTCGAATGAAAGAGTGAATCTCATTTTACTAATAAGAGTTATTTTTGTATGTCTTAAAAAACAAAGATTGTTTAGTTATTTTCATTCTAATGAATTAAGTACTGATTTTCCAGGAGTCTGGTGAAGGCAGAAATTCATCAGACGGTAGAGATAATGAAATTAAAAAATGGCAGCTAGCTCCTCTTCGTAAGATGGGACAACCAGTTTTACCTCGGAGATCCTCAGAAGAAAAAAGTGAAAAAATACCGAAAGAGTCTACAACTGTTACTTGCACAGGAGAAAAAGCTTCAAAACCAGGTAGTGAGATGAACAGAAATAATTATATACTAATATATTTATATCTTAATATACAATTAATTAGTATACTTAGGGAATTTTTACAAATTTAACATTTTAATGGCAATACACATGGGTTAGGTGATTGGCCTTACTTGTAATTAAAAACTTGCTGTGAATTCTGGGGAAGCGCTAGTGAAATTAAGATAAGACCCGTCTTCTCATGGCACTTAAATACTAATGGAATAAGGCAGTAAGTTTGCAAGTAAGAAGACTGCATGTTATTTTACAGCTTGAGAAGAAAAAGTGGAGTAATGGGATAGATAGTCACAGGTGGGAAGAGTAATGGGACTTCTGTTTTATATGGAATGGAGGAAGTAACTTGTGGGATTTGAAGGGATGCAGAGATTTTTGGAGGAGGTACTAGGTAAGGGACACATCAAATCTTAAGGCTTTGTGGTAGAAACAGGCATGGCATTTGAGGAGCAAGAAAGCCACTGTGGAGTGATTAGAAGCCAATACATAAGGGATAGAACAGTGTTAGAAGATGAGTTCAGAGAAAGTTATTGCTTGTACCCTATTTTAAAACCTGAGTATATGTCTGTATAGTGTTCCTCTCCCTGTCTTTCAGGAACATTAGTAGGATGTGATTAATTTCTCCCAAGGATCTCGGAATTCCAGTTTTACTAGTAATTCTTTGTGGGTTGTAATTAGAACAAGAGTAGCAGGTACTCTCATGGTTTATTCTACCTCATGGGACCTTTGGGGCTATGGCAAAGAGTTTATATTTTGTTCTGAATGTTGTGGGAAACCTTTAGAGGGTTTTGTACAAGGGAAAACTGGTTGCTCTGTACAGTTTGGATTGTAGGAAGGCAGGAGAGAAAGAGAGTAGCCTAATTAGTCCGTAGCAATATCCTAGGAAAGAGATGATGGTAGCTTGGAACGGAAATACAATGAAGGTAGTGAGTAGTGGTCAGATTCACATATGTTTTATAATAGAGTTGACAGAACTTGCTGATGGGTTAGATACAGGTTGGTAAAGGAAATACAGTCTGAGAAAAGAAAAGGGTTTGGGGAAGAAAAATTGAAAAATTATGTTTTGGCCATGATGAGATTCCTATTAGACATCGAGGTGGAAATGTTTTGAGTAAATCTTTGGCTGATGAGTCTGGAGCCTATTAGAAGACTTTGGAGGTTGGTATACAAATTTGGGATTTACTAGTGCATAGCAGTTAGTACAGGTTAAACATCCCAAATCTAAAATCTGAAACTTGAATGCTGGCATGATGCCCAAAGGAAATGCTTGTTGGAGCATTGTAGATTTCAGATTTTTTGATTTGGGATGCTCCACTGGTAAGTACAATGCAAATATTCCAAGATTTGAAAAAATCCGAAATTGAAAATACTCTGGTCCCAAGCATTTCATATGAGGGCATACTCAACCTGTATTGAAAATCATGGGCTTAGATGTAAATAGCTACAGGAGAGTTTGATAATGAAGGGACAGAAGCAGAGCCCTTGGGAAGCACCAGCATTTATTTTTACTTTATTTTTGTGACAGGGTCTCACTCTGTCACCCAGGCTTCAGTGCAGTAGTGCAGTAGCAGCTCACTACAGCCTTCAACTCCTGAGCTCAAGCTACCCTCTCGTCTCAACCTCCTGAGTGGCTGGGACTACAGGTGTGTGCCACCACACCCAGCTAATTTTTTGATTTTTTGTAGAGATGGAGTTTCGTTATGTTGGCCAGGCTGGTCTCAAACTCCTGGCCTTCAAGTGATCTTCCTGCTTTGGCCTCTCAAAGTGCTGGGATTATAGGCATGAGCCATTGAACCTGGCCATCAGCATTTAACAGTTGGGGAGAGAAGAGGTTATACAGCAAAGGAAACTAATGGGTGGCCTGTGAGGAAAGAGGAGAGCTAAGACTGGTGGCCTGGAAGCCAGGTGAAGTTTCAAGAAGGAAGGAATGACCAGATGCTGTCTGGACATTTAGTAAGATAAACACAAGATTGTTAAGTCTATGACTTAGCAAAATGGAAATCACTGGTGACCTTGACTAGAATGGTTTCGGTTGAGCAGTAGGGAAGAAAACCAGTTGTAGTGGCTTGTGAATGAATGGAAGAGTGAGGAACTGGAGATACTGAATACAGGTAACTCTCAAGGAGTTTTGCTGTTTAAAGAAACAAATGCTATAGTAGCTAGAAGTGGATGTGAATTTTTTTTTAAAGAAGATATTATAGCGTGTTTGTAAGACTAATGGGAATGATCCAATAGAGAGAGAGAGACAGCTAGACAGAGGTGATGATGATGATGTAAGAGAGAGAAGTGATAGTGTAGGTGTGAAACTCAGGAAGACAAGAGGGGGGTGGGATTCACTCCAAATGGAGGGAGGTATTTATCAGAAAGGTAAAGCTCATCCATTGGATAGTAGGGAAGATTGTATGTGGTAGGAGGAAGAACTAATGTAGGTAGGTTGGATTTGGTAATGAGAAAATGATAGTGGACATTTTTTCCATTTTTTTTTCAGTGAAATATGAAGAGCAAATCAAAAAGGTTGTAGTTGAGAAGGAGGTATTGTTGGTTTGAGATGAGAGGAGAAGAAGTATGAAATAGGTATCTTAAAAAGTGAGAGAGCAAATTTATTAGGAAAAGTTAATAGGATTAGGGCAGAAGGTTGAGTTACCTACTTTTTTTTTTTTTTTTTTTTTTTTTTTTGAGATGGAGTCTCGCTCTGTCGCCCAGGCTGGAGTGCAGTGGCGCAATCTTGGCTCACTGCAAGCTCCGCCTCCCAGGTTCACGTCATTCTCCTGCCTCAGCCTCCCGAGTAGCTGGGACTACAGGCGCCCGCCACCACGCCCGGCTAATTTTTTTTTCTATTTTTAGTAGAGATGGGTTTTCACCGTGTTAGCTAGGATGGTCTCGATCTCCTGACCTCGTGATCCTCCCGCCTCGGCCTCCCAAAGTGCTGGGATTACAGGTGTGAGCCACCGCGCCCAGCCAAGTTACCTACTTAAAACTTGTGGTTATAAATTTAAAATGACATCTGTCGGTACCAGTGCTTGTTTTTCTCCCTTGTCTTCAGCCATTTGTTGCCTATTTGGGTGAAGGATAAAAGTTGGCTTTCAGCAGGGTTGTGGTTTTGCCAACACACATGTTTAAAGGAGAGAGAATGAAGGTATTAAGTATACAAGGGGCTGGTAATGGTATTGGACTGTCTTAATCTAAGTTTATAATGTATGAAAAGTGAATACATGAAGATGGTAAAAATGATAGATGTAAGAATTGTTGGCATGAGGAGATTCTAGAATAAATGTGCTGGTATAATAAGTCAGAGCAGTGGGATGTTTGACATTGAGATTTTGGAGATGCGTGGGAATTAGTAATGATAGAATAAAAATAATTTGAAAAGCTTAACATTCAAATTAGTAATATTAAGCACAATTAAAACCAGAAGAGATTCATCGATTTTGTGATATTAGGTTATCTGCTCCTAATAAGTTCAGATCAAAATTTCTAAATAGCGTTTTAAAAGTTAATTAATATATATGTGTGGAAAAATAAGTAGCTCTAAAAGCCATTGTCTAAATTGAGGAAAGAGTAGGACCAGGGTTTAGTCACTATTCATTTTAATTAGGATTTCAGTGTCAGGAATATTTCAATATGGACTTTGGGTTCTGATCTTATTTCTAGATAGTGACTGTTAATCAGTTTTGTTTATGAATTTATTCATTAAAAAGGAAAGATATTTTTAAAAGCAATGTAATGAGTTTTGATATTTATTCAAATTAGGCACTCATGAGAAGCAAGAGATGAAAAAGAAGAAAGTTGAAAAAGGAATGCTTAATGTACATCCTGCTGCTTCTGCTTCCAAGCCTTCTGCAGATCAGATCAGGCAAAGTGTCAGACATTCTCTCAAAGACATTCTTATGAAGAGGTAACATATATTTTTATTATAGAAGTGTCAATAATTATGCTTTATACATTCGAAAAATAATTGAATTGTTCTAATTTTAAGACTTACAGACTCAAATTTGAAGGTACCAGAGGAAAAGGCAGCAAAAGTTGCCACAAAAATTGAGAAAGAGCTTTTCTCTTTTTTTCGGGACACAGATGCTAAATATAAGAACAAATATAGAAGTTTGATGTTTAATTTGAAAGATCCTAAAAACAATGTAAGTATGCTTTGTTCATATGTTTATGCTTCCAACTTCACTGAGTACATAGGTATCTCAGATTGTAATACAGTAGATCTATAATTTATTAATTGGAGTGAGATTAGAATTTCCTTTTGATGTAGAACATGTAATTTTAATAGTCTTTTTGCTGCTGAATAATTCTGCATACTAATAGATAGCATTAACTATTCAGTCTACTGAAATGCTAAATGTGTCTTAACCTGATTTATATTATTTTTTTCTTTACTCTCCTTTATATAGTCTCAATTTATTAAAAAATTCATTCATACATTTTCTTCAAAAACTTTTAAGCTAAAATTTATAACACTTTTTTTCTGAAATCTGAAAATAGAGCTATTTTGCACTTAAATCTGAAGATAGAGTAAAAATGCTTTTAAATTGTTTTTATCGAAATTAATTTATTTTCTTAAGAAAATACATAACTTTAGTTCTAAAGATAGTCTTAAATATAACTTTAGTTCCAAGTATCTTTTAGCAGTAGAGTAAATGTTAATTAAACCCCTAATTTTTTCTTGGGATTTCATGTTTTGGACAGAGGAAATCTGAAGGCTGTGCATGTGTGTGTGTGTGTATGTGTCAGTGTTAGCTCTCAACACCAAAAGTAGGTCTCCGGTAAGTACAATAAGCAAAAGTCATGCCAGCGAACATTTTAAAGGTTCAGAACATGACTGATCTCTTGTGTGTGACATTTACCTAGGTCCACCAGCAGTTTTTTACTATAGATGACTCTAGGTAACAGAATAATTAGATGCAACCTTTTTGCATAAAAGGTTTTCACACAACTGGTACAAATTTGTGTAAGGATATTTGCTACAGTATGTGATTTGAGGTATTTTCTTGAAGTATACTAACAGAGACTTAAAATTGTACATTCTGCCATCATGGTCCCGAGGATCAGATGCTTCTGGAATTACATAATCTGGAAGCTTTTCTTCAGCAATTAAATAAAGATTTATTTCCCTCAGGTTTTTTTCTCTTTTTTTTTTTTGGAGACGGAGTCTTGCCCTGTTGCCCAGGTTGGAGTGCAGTGGCGCCATCTCAGCTCACTGCAACCTCCACTCCCAGGTTCATTTGATTGTCCTGCCTCAGCGTCCCAAGTTGCTGGGATTACAGGCACATGCCACCACGCCCAGCTAATTTTTGTATTTTTAGTAGAGACGGGGTTTCACCATTTTGGCCAGGCTGGTCCCAAACTCCTGACCTTGTGATCCGCCTGACTTGCCCTCCCAGAGTGCTGGGATTACAGGCGTGAGCCGCGGCACCCGGCCTCCCTCAGGTTTCTTGCAGGTGGTTCTTTGCTTTGCAGTTTCCTCCAAGCCTGTTAGGATTTAAATATGTAAAATCTTAAAACTATGAAGACCATTACATTTAGTAAAGCTCTTTGATGCAGTACCTTGCTATACTATAGATTGCTTATTGTTATGGTTAGATTGTGTCCCTGGGTAGACTTAATACAACTTTTGGGTAGGTACTGTAATGGTTCAACTGTACATGCTTCTCCATATATGTTGATTTTTATATGAAATGTGTGTTTTGCTGCCTTAAATTCCTAGAACACAAAGCTGTCATTTAATCTCTGTGTAGTAGGTAATATATAAATAACTAAATATTTGTAAATCAGTCTTCAAAAATTGTATCTTTATTACAAATTTCTGTGTAGTAACCACTCTTTTAAATGTTTGTCTCCCCTTCTATTCCTATTTTAAAATCCTTCCAGATATTATTTAAAAAAGTACTGAAAGGAGAAGTAACTCCTGATCATCTTATCAGAATGAGTCCAGAAGAACTAGCTTCTAAAGAGTTAGCTGCTTGGAGACGAAGAGAAAACAGACACGTAAGATTATCTATAAATACGCATTTGACTATCAAAATCTATGTTTTTCAGCCACTGGGTAAAAATTACACAGAGGTAAATTCAACACAGACTGTACAATAACACAGACTTTCTCTTACGTGCTTCTATCGCCAGGCTGGAGTGCAGCAGTGCAATCTCAGCTCACTGCAACCTCCGCCTCCTGGGTTCAAGTGATTCTCCTGCCTCAGCCTCCCCAGTAGCTGGGATTACAGTCACGCACTGCCACGCCCAGCTAATTTTTGTATTTTTAGTAGAGTTGGGGTTTCACCATGTTGGCCAGGATGGTCTCGATCTCCTGACCTCATGATCCTCCCACCTCGGCCTCCCAAAGTGCTGGGATTACAGGCGTGAGCCACCGCGCCTGGCCTACACGCTTCTTTTAGTTACTTGTTCTCCATTCCTCTAGTTCTTAAATTCTGTTGGTTTCTCTGATCTTGTCAGTTTTTTTTCTCATTTTCTCCAGTTACTAGGTTACAGAATTACCTTGTGTTTTATTATAGTTTGTAAATGAGAAGGATGGGAAAAGAATTAACATCTTTTCATAATTACATCTGTATTTTTCAGCAGCACAGTTTGAAGGTATTATGAATATTGGTAATTTGTAGAGCCAGATGAATTAAGTCAGAATAAAAATGTGTACAGGTTTATCTCTTATCCAAAGTTTCAAATGCCAAAAGCTCTGAAAAATAGTTATTTTCGCATAGCTGATTTATTGATAAAGCTTAACCTGAATTGCCATGTATGAATGTTCATATTCACAGAAATATTGTATATTTAATTACATGTCTCAGACCCAACTGGAATGTTATGCAATATAGAGTGTGTGCACCATATTTCATGTTTAAATTTAAAAATTCTGAAGCTCACAGATAGCAAGAGTTTTTGTTTGGAGATTGTGAACTTAAAGGTACTTAAAGTACCTTTAAAAATTAAGTGGCCGGGCGCGGTGGCTCACGCTTGTAATCCCAGCACTTTGGGAGGCCGAGGCGGGCGGATCACGAGGTCAGGAGATCGAGACCACGGTGAAACCCCGTCTCTACTAAAACTACAAAAAATTAGCCGGGCGTGGTGGCGGGCGCCTGTAGTCCCAGCTACTCGGAGAGGCTGAGACGGGAGAATGGCGTGAACCCGGGAGGCGGAGCTTGAAGTGAGCCGAGACTGCGCCACTGCACTCCAGCCTGGGCGACAGAGCGATACTCTGTCTCAAAAAAAAAGAAAAAAAAAAAAATTAAGTATGTTACTTAGAGCTATTGTGACAGTGAGATAGCCGTGTTATCCAATTTTTGTATTACAATGGCATCAGAATATTAGCCCCTTATTCTAGAAAATACTGGTTGTAGTTCATATTAACTCTCCATGATTTATCTGATGCTTTTGTTCATAATATTTAGTTACATCTGAGGCACTAAACCTCCATATAGACCTATGCCAGATCTAGTTTGAAGCTCATCTAGAGGCCTTGATTTGACATACCGTACTTCTTCATACATTCCTTTACCTTCACCGTATGTAATTTCTCCTCCTCTTATATTATATTTTGAAAATAATATCACCTCCTCTTCTTTCCCTCCATATCCCAAATATGCACATGCCAGTCTTCTGCTTTGAAACTGGCTGCGAGTATCATCTGCATCAGAAAATGCCAGCTTGTTCTTAAGGCCATGTACCTGATTTTTCTTTAAAGGATGATTTGTACTTAACAAAGGCAGTCCCATCTGTGCCCTCCTTACCTGTTCTATTCCTGGCTACCTTTATACTACTTCTTGTTATACTTGCTTAATTTTGATGTTTTGTTGCTAAGCTTGTTCAACTGAATTTTCAGGGTCACTAAGCAGGCTTAGTTAGGAGACAACTAACAAAGGACTACCAGATCGGTCGTTTGAATAAACTACTATTGTGGGGGATGTTAGAACGTTGAATTAGGAATTTAAGAGCAAAATAGTTCCTAATTCCCTGTGGCAGCTGCTAAAAAGTACTAAATCAGCAAACAGATTTCAAATACAAGTAGTATGTTTCACCACTTTGCAAATTACTTTGGACTTCATTTGCCTCCTGATATAAATGTACATGTGAACTTCTCATGGTTGAGGTATGGGGTCTAATTCTTACAACCCCAGTACTTAAAACTGTCTCTGGCATATAAAAGTACTCAGAATATGTTTGTTATATGAGACATTACCTTAAGATTAAAAGTCATCTGTGATGATTCATTTATTTTTAGGTAAGCTCTTATTATTTAAGGCGTACACTTGGAAATACATATTTTAAATTTAATATTTTTAAAAAAGTATTTTCTGTTAGACCATAGAAATGATTGAGAAAGAGCAGAGAGAAGTGGAACGACGGCCAATCACCAAAATAACTCATAAAGGTGAAATAGAAATTGAGAGTGATGCCCCAATGAAAGAACAGGAAGCAGCCATGGAGATTCAGGTAAGGATAGATATGCCATGTTTTATACCTCAAAACATGAAGATTCAGAAAAGGTTTATTTGCCTAATGTTTTTAAAGTAGTGAAAAGAATTTTAAAATATGCATCCATTTAAAAGTAGCCTATTATTGGTTTAGTGATTTTTTTGAGTGTTGAGTAATGTTTCTCAAATTGCATTATAGGTACCTGTTAAACAGTTACTACAATGTAGATTCCTGGAGTGCTCTGACTTAGTGAATTTCTTTTCATTTTTTGGTGGGATAGTGTCTTGATTTGTTGCCCAGGCTGGAGTGCAGTGGAGCAATCTCGACTCACTGCAACCTCCGCCTCCCAGGTTCAAGCGATGCTGCCACCTCAGCCTCCCAAGTAGTTGGGATTACAGGCATGCGCCAATACACCCAGCTAATTTTTGTATTTTTAGTAGAGATAGAGTTTCACCATGTTGGCCAGGCTGGTCTTAAACTCCTGACCTCAAGTGATCTGCCCACCTTGGCCTCCCAAAGTGCGGGGATCACAGGTGTGAGCCACCGTGCCTGGCCTGACTTAGTGAATTTTTTAGTAGGCTTAGAAATTTGTAAGTGCTTCTTAGGCAGACTGTCATTTGATAGGTGGCATAGCTTTTCTTATTTTCAAAAGTCAGTGAAGAAATAATTTGAAGTCTTAACTAGAAGCCTTGAAGAATGGGGAATGTTTAAATTTTTGCTCTTTTAAGTCACAGTTAAAAGCTAGCATTCATTTTCTTAAGAAATAGTTTGTTTTTTTTTTTTAACTATCTATGGAACAGCTTCATTTTGGAAAAATATAAATGGAAAATATAAATTGATTTTGATAATTGAGGCCAAATTTTATCAGCTAAAACTAATTTTTACTTTGACTTACATTAGGAACCAGCCGCCAATAAGTCATTGGAGAAGCCAGAAGGATCTGAAAAACAAAAAGAGGAGGTTGACTCTATGTCTAAAGATACCACTAGTCAACACAGACAGCATCTTTTTGATCTCAACTGCAAAATCTGCATAGGTAATTGGAAGTTTTTCTTCCTAAAATTTTGCATTCATTATGAAAGAAGGATACTTATATACTAGTATATGTAATTTAAGTAGGTTTGTTTTCCCAATATTGGTGGTGAGGCACTCAATCACAGTCTTTAAGCTTTCATGTGGCTAGTTTTCTGGTTTGATACTGTGGTATAGTCTACTGTCTAGATCTAATTACACTATATATGATTTGAACTTAAAAACTCTTCTTGCTGGAGTCAAATGACAAGAATTTAACCATTAGAATGAACATCAAAAATTGTGGGCAGTTGTGATGATACTGTCATTTACTAAAGTAAAGGAGTAAAATAGCATTTATATTTTATTATTATATATAACATAAGACATATCAGAAACTGAAATTAGTTTTTTTGTAAAAAAGCTTTTTATTTTTAAGAGCAATTTTAGGTTCATAGCAAAATTGGGAGGAAGTTACAGAGATTTCCCACATACCTGCTGCCTCCCTACGTGCATAGTCTCCACTGTTAGCAACATCCCACACCAGAGTGGTGCAGTTACTACAGCTGACAAACCTGCATTGAAAAATAATGACCCCAAATCCGTAGTTTACATTGGCTTTCACTCTTAGAGTTGTACATTCTGTGGGTATGGACAAATGTGTAAAGACATGAATCTAGCATTATAGTATTATACAGAGTGTTTTCACTGCCTTAAAAATCCTCTTTACTCTGTCTATTCATCCCTTCCCCCAACACCCCCACCAGCCCCTGGAAACCACTGATCTTTTCACTGTCTCTATAGTTTTGCCTTTTTCAGAATATTGTATAATTGGAATCATCTAGTATGTAACATTTTCAGATTGGCTACTTTACTTAGTAATATGCATTTAAGGTTCCCCTATGTCTTTTCATGGCTGGATAGCTCATTTCTTTGTAGCATTGATTAATATTCCATTGTCTGGATGTATAGTTTATCCATTCACTTAATATAGGAGATCTTGTTTTATTACAAGTTTTGGCAATTATGAATAAAACTAGTATAAACATCTGTATGCAGCTTTTTGTGTGGATGTGTTTTCAGCTCCTTTGGGTAAATACCATGGAGCACAATTGCTGGATCGTATGGTAAGGGTACGTTTATCTTATGAGAAACCTCCAAACTATTTTTCACAGAGGCTGTGCCATTTTGCCTTCCTGCCAGCAACGAATGAGAGTTCATTTTGCCTTCCTGCCAGCAATGAATGAGAGTTCCTGTTGCTCTACATCCTTGCTAGCATTTGGTATTGTCAGTATTCTAGATTTTGGCCATTCTAATAGGTGTATAGTGGTATCTCTCTGTTGTTTTACTTTGCATTTTCCTGATGACATATGTGGAGCATCTTTTCATGCTTATATGCCACCTGTATAGCTTCTCTGGTGAGGTGTCTTTTCAGGTATGTATAGTCATGAGCTGTGGCTATATAATCCAAACCTGGATACAGATGTACAGATTTGTCTTAGTTCTTCATGTTACTTCTCGAGACTATTGGAATTTGGTGTGGTTTAGTTAAAAACAAATTGTCAGAGAATTAAGAAACCTGTTTTAGGTTCTAGTAATATTTTCATTTTAGCTTGTCTGAGTTGTTTAACATTCTCTTCTTCTAATTTTTCACTTCACTAAGAGACGAATTACACTGTCTACTCTAGGGGTCCTCAACCCCTGGGCCACAAACCTGTATGGTCCATGGCCTATTAGGAACTGGGCCTCACAGCAGGAGGTGAGCGGTGGACCAGTGAGCATTACTGCCTGAGCTCCACCTCCTGTCAGGTGCAGTGGCGTTAGGTTCTCATAGGGGTGCGTGCTCCTTATGAGAATCTAACTATTAATGCTGGATGATCTGAGGTGTAATGGTTTCATCCTGAAACCATCTCTCCCCTCATCCCACCGTCCATGGGAAAATTGTCTTCCATGAAATTGATTGCTGGTGATAAAAAGGTTGGGGACCGCTAATCTTGTCCATATTTACTCATGATATGTTTTACATGTAGGAAATAATTATAAAGAGATTTTAAGGGTAAATTAACTTTATTACAGGTAGAACCATGCATGATTTGCTTTGAATTGCATTTCAGGTAAGCTTAGGTCCCTGTATATAGAAGAGGGCTTGCAGTGGGGAGAGCACTAGTGAATTTTCTGCTGATTCTTAAATGTGGTTGTAATATAACTAAATGATGGCAGTTAGATATAACCCCAGGAAATGTATGGTTACTCAGCAACTGAATCATAGAACCTGAATAGCTTTAGAAAGTGAAAATGGGTTAAGTTATAAAAGTTGTAGTTAACAGTTGGTTTCTTTTGATGTATTCTGGGCTTAGGTCGAATGGCACCACCTGTAGATGATCTTTCTCCAAAAAAAGTAAAAGTCGTTGTAGGAGTAGCTCGCAAACATTCAGACAATGAAGCAGAAAGTATAGCAGATGCATTGTCTTCAACCTCAAATATTTTGGCTTCTGAATTCTTTGAGGAGGAGAAACAAGAGTCTCCAAAGTCAACATTCTCTCCTGCTCCACGGTAATTTTCTCTGTTGTAAATTCTGTAATACTCACTATAGATCTTTGCCAGATTATACTTGCAAGTCTTCAAAAACAGAAAAGTGACATTTTGGGAACCTCTCATTTGAGAAAATAACTATACTTTCCTGTACTTTGAGATAAAACAAGACTTCGAAAATAAATTTATTTGGAGTGGTTTCAGTGAGAGATTTGAGCGTGTGGGGAAACAGCTTTAAAATTCTCTTTAATTATGCTGGTCCCAAAAGTCAGGGATAGATTATTAAAGACGAAATGTTTACACTTTTCTCAATCTTAGTTCTCCTAAACCAGCCAAGAGGGAAGATTTTGTAAAACATTACTATGTAAATACGAATGTAATTTTATAAAATAAAGTGTGAACTCTTTGTCGATAGCCTCATATTTTGGCCTTCTTCACGTGCTAAAATACGAGTAACTGATGACTAGGTTGGACATTGATTTATTCATAAGCTTGTCTTTAGGCTTTTTAATGTCATTTTCTAGTCCAGAGATGCCTGGAACTGTTGAGGTTGAGTCTACCTTTCTGGCTCGATTGAACTTCATCTGGAAAGGTTTTATCAACATGCCTTCTGTGGCAAAATTTGTTACCAAAGCCTATCCAGTATCTGGCTCCCCAGAATACCTGACAGAGGTACTGTGAACTTTTCTGCTCTTCTGTGCGTGAATTGATATGTGTGTTTCTGAAAGTAATTGACAGGGAAATAAGACACAGTTAGTAATAGAAATATTTATTAACAATGATTCTTAAACAGTTCAAGTAATATCATATGAATTAACAAATGGATCTTTAGAATTGCAAAATAAACTATACTCTGAAAGTTTTAAACTCCCATGTCGTGCACTTTTCCCAAGATGTACTGCCTCACTGTGTCAGATAATTAAAAATCAATGAGCGTCTACATGGATATCCAAGTTTTTCTTTGAATACACACTTAAATAAAAGATTTACATACTTTTGGCCTTTAATGTTAACCCATTAAGATTTTTTTGTTGAACAAATCTTCTAATTTCCCCACTGCTTATGTTTCCCCATCTTCATGACTACTGTTCTTACTTGCCTATTTCTGTGAATGTGGTTTATGTAGACTGGGAGTTGAAGCTTTACAGCTAGTTGAAAACCAGTGAGACTAGTGACCATAGTTGCTGCAAGTGATACCCTTGGTTGGTTCTACACCTGAGGGAAATAGGAAGAAACTATTATGTGGTATTTATGGAAAATAAGAAGCAGTAACATTATAATATTGTGATAAATGAGACTGGCATTTTTGAACTATTTTGAAGGAAATGTATTTTTGTATGTGTATAGAAGGAAAATAAATCAGTACATATATACTGTGTTTATATTGAGCTATTTTGCTATCTTGTTCGTATCTGACCTTTTTCATTTATTCTCCATCTGCTGATTTTAAAGAATTAAAAGATTGTAAAAAAATTCCTTTTATTATTTGAAAAAGCCTAAATCATTTGCCCCTTTTTTTTTTTTAAGGCTAACATAAAGTTTACTTTTCTTTGGATTAGGCTGCAATTAGTTTAATTCAGTGTAATATTGCTTATGTAATGTTGATCAGTTTATTTGGTTAGCAGTTGTGGGTTTGTTTTTGTTTTTGTTTTGAGACAGAGTCTCGCCCTGTCGCCCTGGCTGGAGTGCAGTGGCGTGATCTTGGCTTACTGCAACCTCTGCCTCCCGGGTTCAAGCCATTCTCCTGTCTCAGCCTCCCATGTAGCTGGGATTAACAGACGTGTGCTACCACACCTGGCTAATTTTTGTATTTTTAGTAGAAACGGGGCTTCACCATGTTGGCCAGGCCGGTCCTGAACTCCTGACCTCAAGTGATCTACTCGCCTCTGCCTCACAGAATACTGGGATTACAGATGTGAGCCACTGTGCCCAGCCTAGCAGTGTGTTTTTGATTAATAAACAGACTAATCACTTTTATATACAGTTTGCTTGATATTTTAAAAATGTGAGCTTTATAAGAGAAAAATGAATTAGATCCATGATGTTCTTCTTGAACAAATCTGTTTAGAAATTTATTATTTGGTCAGTCCATGGTAAAGATAATTCTTTAAACGGAGAGGTAAGCCCTTAACTACAAAATCCTTTTGATTTTAAACAAAATTATTATTTTCCCCTCCGAGACACAAGTTTTTATGTGGTTGCTTTCCAGATTTTCACTTCCATTTTGTACTTGTTTTTAGTTTGGGACTAAAATCCCAAATCAAATATTTTAAAGTAGTTAATAATTTAAATAAATTAAATTGAATTTAATATCAATTATGTTTTTATGATTTTCCTCAGTCTTCGTGGAATGTACTGAATAAAGTTTTAAATATTCTTAATTGCTTTCATGTGTAGTCATCTGTTTTCAGAAAGATTATGCCTTTAAAAAGTAAACCTTGAATTATTACAGTGTTATTCTCCTTTGTGCAAAAATACACTCTGTAATTACATTTGGTAACCTTTGAAATTCAGCTGTTAATTATTAAGGAATTTTCCTGCCTACCACTACCAGAATGGGAGGTTACAGTCTCTGCTAATATTCTGAAATGTGTTGTGTTCTTTCTTAATTGTTAATGTGGTATGCTTGCCATTGCTTCCCTTTCCCATCTTTCATAGTGAGATTGGGCATGAACTCAGACTCTTTCTCAGTAGCTGTATTTTAGGCATCAGTCATTTGTAGTTGGCATTTCAAGTAAAACCTAATTGTTCTCTATATTATGTTTTCTGATGTATTTTTCATAATCTCTTTATTTACTTGTTTTATTACTATTTCAAATTAGTTTTAGAATCAAATTTGTATGAATTACTAATGTCATAATAAAGATAATCTGTATATATTGATCTCTCTCTTTTTTTTTTAAAACCATAGGACCTACCAGATAGTATTCAAGTAGGTGGCAGGATATCACCTCAGACAGTTTGGGATTATGTGGAAAAAATAAAAGCATCAGGAACCAAGGTGAGGAAAACTTTTTTCACTATACCAGCATGGGAAAATGTTTAGAAAGTAAACAGTTCAGAATTCTTATGCAAGGGTGCAAGGTCTCCTGGGGAAAGGAGGCAATACACATTTTAAGTCTACGATAATATACCTCAGAAAACTGAACAAAAGCCATTTGCTGAGGCTATCAGCAGTACAGCATTTTTTTTTTCCCTCTCCTCTTCTGGGATGCTCTCTTTGTGGCTTCTGTTAATGTTTTAGAAGAAATGTTTTTGAGTACGTATTGAAATTCACCCTGGAATTTTGCCTTGCTTCTATTATAGACAAGTGTTTGAGTTAGGGCACAGCTAAGTTATTGCAAAAAAGAGAATCTAAAATATAGTGACTCAAAGAATATAGAAGTTGATTGGAGTGTTGTCCTCAGCAGTCAAACATACCAAATAGGAGTAAATGAGGAATACCTGTCTAGTTGTTTCAAAGGCAAATTGCAGTCATCAACTTCCATTGGAAAGAACCTAGTCACATAGCCATACATAGCTGCTAGGGAGGCTGGGAAATGTAATCTTTGTTGGATGGCCATGTGCCCAGCTAAAAGTTAAGGGCTTCTCATTAGTAATAGGAGGAAAGGAGAAAAGATACTGTGAAATGGCTCTATCACAATAATATTTCTCCTTTTCCTTTTTCTCTCTACATTTTCTTTTCTAACTTACAGAATATTACTACAGAGGAAAATTTAATCATTAGAAGAAATTGTTTATCCCTCCAGGGAATGTGATAGTACCGAGTATATTAACAGTCATTCGATAAATCTTGAATGAATAAATGTTACTTTTCTGCCTCTTTTTCTAGAAGTCTCTAGTTTTTCTTTGGAATGATCCAAAATGGATAATCTTAAGCTGAAAAGAATATTTTGTTCCAATATAGATTTTAGAATTTAAATTGATACAGTGTTAAAATACAAATAAACTTTAAAGCACTAATAAAAATGAGAAGTATTACTCTTGGGCATTTTGAGAATCACTCTTGAATCCACACCTTATTACTGCCCAACACTTTGTAATATGTTCCAATTTAACAGATTTAAACACGCTGTAATCGTTACTAACATATGTATGGTGATTTTCACTCTAAAAGAGGGCAGTTTAGATGACACACGTTTTATAAGAGATGGAGTCATATTTCAGCTCATTCACATGTTTTCCTTAGGAGCTTGCATCAGTTTTAGGCTTTGCAGCAAATCTGGCTCTCCCATTTCGGCCATATACCATCATGAAAAAAACATTGTTTTTGAACACTACCAAATTAATAACAAATTAGGACTGCCTTTTCTATCTGAAACAAAACCTAGAGGCAAGCAAGAAAATTCCTAAGCCAAATTACTTTACAAAATTTACGGTCTATATGTATTTAAGGTCTCTTCATCCAGCCCTTTTTATTTCTAAATTCAGTGCCTAGTAACTGGATTATTAGTAGATTTGTCTGTTTGTGTATATAAATGTATGGTAGGGTGGAAGTGTTGGGTGCTTTTAGTTCCCAGTGGGTCAAGAACATAGGTAGCCCTTTGTGGAGGTTACAGCATTGGAAATCAGGGTATAGTGTAGATATTAGAAGACCTGGGTTTCAGTATCATCTCTGCCACTGTGACAAGTTGTATCTGTCACCTTCAAAAAAGTCATTAATCACCTTGGGATTCCATTTCTTATGTTTCCTTAAGAAATGTAAGCCATCAGATAAATCCATCAATGGATCAGTAAAGATCTTAAGAGTTACTTCCTTTTAATATTCTCTTCTGTATTTAAGTTGGTAAACCACGTTATTTGGTACCATCATTATAAAGTTCAATAGATTATTACTAATTGCGAAATAGTTTTAAAACCAAGCTACTCTTTAGCTTCTTACCTTAAACAATTATTTGTTATTTTCTTGAACAGGAAATTTGTGTGGTTCGCTTCACACCAGTAACTGAAGAAGATCAAATTTCTTATACTTTGCTCTTTGCATACTTTAGTAGCAGAAAGCGCTATGGAGTAGCTGCTAACAACATGAAGCAGGTTAAAGATATGTACCTTATTCCTTTGGGTGCCACAGATAAAATTCCACACCCTCTTGTGCCTTTTGATGGACCTGGTAGGTATACGTTTTAATAATAGGATAAGAGCGAAATAACATGGGAGGTGGGACCAGAGTGAAAAGACTGATTCTGCCTTCTTTCTCAGGATCCAGCCCTCTAGAGATGGCTTGACAGGGCCAGGCACCATTTAATATACTGTAATAAGTTAGAGGCAGAATTTTACCTTTTTTTTTTTTGCAGTGATTGAAAATGATGAATTAATTGATGTTTTTGGTTTTATACAGGGCTTGAACTGCATAGACCTAATCTATTGTTGGGCTTAATTATTCGTCAGAAACTGAAGCGGCAGCACAGTGCCTGTGCTAGTACTAGTCATATAGCTGAGACTCCTGAAAGTGCACCGATAGCATTGCCACCTGATAAAAAAAGTAAAATAGAAGTTTCTACAGAAGAAGCACCAGAGGAAGAAAATGACTTTTTTAATTCTTTTACAACTGTATTGCACAAGCAGAGAAATAAACCTCAGCAGAATCTTCAGGAAGACCTTCCAGCAGCAGTTGAACCTTTAATGGAAGTCACCAAACAGGAGCCACCAAAACCTTTAAGATTTCTTCCTGGCGTGTTGATTGGCTGGGAAAATCAACCTACTACTCTGGAATTAGCAAATAAACCTCTTCCTGTGGATGATATACTTCAAAGCCTTTTGGGCACCACTGGTCAAGTATATGACCAGGCTCAGTCAGTGATGGAACAAAACACTGTTAAAGAAATTCCATTTTTAAATGAGCAGACCAACTCAAAAATAGAGAAAACAGATAATGTGGAAGTAACTGATGGTGAAAACAAGGAGATAAAAGTTAAAGTAGATAATCTTTCAGAATCTACAGATAAGTCAGCAGTAATAGGAGAAGAAACATCAATAGTAGGGTCCTCTTCCATTTCTGCAGGGCCTTTGACAAGTCTTAGTCTCAGAGGTAAGCCACCAGATGTTTCTACAGAAGCATTTTTAACAAATTTATCAATTCAGTCAAAACAAGAGGAAACTGTGGAGAGTAAAGAGAAAACATTAAAAAGACAGCTTCAGGAAGATCAAGAGAATAATTTGCAAGATAACCAGACTTCAAATAGTTCTCCATGCAGATCTAATGTAGGAAAAGGAAATATAGATGGTAATGTGAGCTGTAGTGAAAACCTTGTTGCGAATACAGCAAGGTCTCCACAGTTTATCAACCTGAAAAGGGATCCTAGGCAAGCAGCAGGACGAAGTCAGCCTGTAACTACTTCAGAAAGCAAAGATGGAGATAGTTGCCGGAATGGAGAAAAACACATCCTGCCTGGCCTGTCACACAACAAGGAGCACTTAACAGAACAAATCAATGTAGAGGAAAAGTTGTGTTCTGTAGAGAAAAACTCATGTGTTCAGCAGAGTGACAATTTAAAAGTTGCACAAAACTCACCATCAGTAGAAAACATACAGACTTCTCAAGCAGAACAAGCAAAACCCTTACAGGAGGATATTTTAATGCAAAATATTGAAACTGTGCACCCATTTCGAAGAGGATCAGCAGTAGCGACATCTCATTTTGAAGTTGGAAACACATGTCCATCAGAATTTCCTTCTAAAAGCATCACCTTTACTTCCAGAAGCACCAGCCCCAGAACAAGTACAAACTTTTCACCCATGAGGCCACAGCAGCCCAACCTTCAGCATCTCAAGTCTAGCCCACCTGGATTTCCGTTTCCAGGGCCTCCTAATTTTTCCCCACAAAGCATGTTTGGATTTCCACCACATTTGCCACCTCCATTACTTCCCCCTCCAGGCTTTGGCTTTGCTCAAAATCCCATGGTTCCCTGGCCACCTGTTGTTCATCTCCCAGGTCAGCCACAGCGTATGATGGGTCCTCTCTCACAAGCATCAAGGTTTATAGGCCCACAGAATTTTTACCAGGTTAAAGACATTCGGAGGCCAGAAAGGCGCCATAGTGACCCTTGGGGTAGGCAAGACCAACAGCAACTGGATAGGCCATTTAATAGGGGTAAAGGGGACCGCCAGAGATTTTATAGTGATTCACACCACTTGAAAAGAGAGCGACATGAAAAGGAATGGGAGCAAGAATCTGAAAGGCATAGACGCAGAGACAGAAGCCAAGACAAGGACAGAGACAGAAAAAGCAGGGAGGAAGGGCACAAAGATAAGGAGAGGGCACGGTTATCACATGGTGATCGAGGAACAGATGGAAAAGCAAGCAGAGATAGTAGGAATGTAGACAAGAAGCCAGATAAACCTAAAAGTGAAGACTATGAGAAGGACAAAGAACGAGAGAAAAGTAAACACAGAGAAGGAGAAAAGGACAGGGATAGATACCACAAAGATAGGGACCACACTGACAGAACTAAAAGCAAAAGGTAAAATTTGCAGGCTGCTTCAGGATTACATTTAAATAACTGTTAAAATGTTGTATCTTGTAAACAAAAGAAAGATTGCCTGCTAGGATTGTGCCATCTTTAAAATTTTTACTATCGGTCATTTGCAGAACAGTAAATTCTCTGTGTTGGTGCAGAGTGCTCTGTACCAGTGCTCATCATCCCTTCTTCATACCAACTGTCCCTAGTTATAGGAATTTAATATTTTTAAAAGTTTTACATTGCTGTATATTCAAAGATTTGTTTTATTAATATGCAATAAAGGCTTAGAAATTTTAGTTTTATTCCTTAATTGGTAAATATGGTTAACTATGGAATATATTTACTGCCTCTAGTGAATGTCCTTTGTATAATGACTAATTTGGGAGTAATGTGTGCTCTGTAAGTTTGTTTTAAATTGCACTGTTTTTAAAGAAACTGTAGAGGAGCAACAAAAATCCAAGCAACTTCATAGTCAGATTATGCTAATCATTTAGTTGAGCAGTTTTTGACCAAGAATCAGAAGCCCAAGGGGTACATTTATTGCTTTAAACTGCACTCATTGAAGTCATGTATTACCATATACTACAGCTTTGTGGTAGGCCATTATTTTCATTTTCATTTTTGGCTCTTCAGAAACTTGAATACTTAAGCTTGTACATGATCTTGTGTTTTGCTATCCTTTTTACTGTAAAATGTAAATATTTTAAGGGATATTTTGATTCTAAATATGATAAAAGAATTTCTCACCTATTTTGTGTGTGTGACTTGAAATTCAATAGTAAAAGAATTTCTTCTTTAAAGCTTTAATTACCTTCAGACATTGATTTTTCGTTACTCAGCCAAGAACATATAGACATAGCTATCCATGTCAGGCATTAGATGAGGGGAAAAACAATTTTTTAAAATCTTAAATTATAGGCTGAGATGAATTTTGTAGTTCTAAAGAAGCTAGAATTTAGAACTACCTGTGAAACACTGTGCAGCTATAGCCCACTTTATAGGTGAGTTTCTGAAAACTTTTACACCATCACAATTTGGTACTCTGACTCACTAATCATTAAAATTAAAGACCACAGAACTTGAAGAGAAATATGTTTTGAATCTTCTTATAAAATGTGCGATTTAGCCTAATTTGTAAAGTAACTGTACAGTTTCATATGCCAGTTTTACTTGAAAAAAATATGAAAACTATTGTTAATTCAAATCTAAATTTATTTAAACCCTAAAACACATGGTTTTGATGGCTGTAATTTAAAGTAAGAGTTATCAAATGATGCTGACAAAAAACCTTCCAAAATACAAAAGAGAGAACTCAGTATTATTTACTTACCTGCATTAATGAAGAAAAATATAAATAATTCCACAAAATTAAGATTGTTTTCCTAGAGAGCTTAAAGATTAGAGTTAAAAGTTGGTTTTGAAACAGAATTATCCTTGTTATTTTTGCTGGAGAGAAGGGAGGAAATTCAGAACCAAACATTCTATCTAATTTGCAATGACTTGCGGTACTTTTTTCCCTATCCTTATCCTCTGAAACTTATTGTCATGAAGTTCTAAAACAGAGAACTTGTGTTTAAATAAAGCCCGTTTAACTTTGGTCCACTTTTCTTTTGCAAATTAACTTGTTAGAAAACAAAGTTCCCAAACAAAACAAAATCTAAGTCATAATTTGCACCATTACAAAGAAATTGCTGTCAGGGTTTTACACATTTTAAAAACATTTCAATTTCAAATGTGTATATCGTCAATAAATCTACCTTTACTGATGTATCTGGTTGAGGGAATATCAGACTCCAGATTTCTTTTGCAAGATAAAAGTAAAAACGAATGGGTTAATGAATGAAAACAAGCTTTTAGGTCAGTTTTTGATCACCTCTTAGCTAATAGTTTCTTCTACATACCTAAAATTCTTTAATCAGTTCTGATTGAATCTTGATACATGTTTTTAAAATAGGCAAGGCCCGTATAGCCTTCTATTAGGGATGAGCATCTCCTGGGGTTAGAGGCAGATCTTGTAACTGCTGATTGAAACACTGTGTGGAGAATAGGGAAGGTGTGGTCATATTAACTATTTGAGGTTTTCCTTTTGAGGAAAAAAAGGGAGAATGAGCAGATTTTTCAACGAGTAGTAGATCCAAAGCCATTCTCAGTCCCAGGTACAACCAGCCTTACACAAACCAGTGAATTATTCAGTTTCTCCTGTTTTAAGGAAAACCTGCTGTTTAAAAAAAGTTTTACACTTAAAAAAACTTAGAATCATCTTAAGACAGCAAATGCATACCTCTGTTAGGTAAAAGTTCTAGGGCATCTCAGTACCTGTAAAGTTCACCCCATGTAATCTTTGTGGCAATCAGAAAGCCTCCTTGAGCCCTCTATGAGGCGTCCCTGGTTTTGAGCACTTAGTATAAACGTTGGTCAACTCAAAGGTGAGGAAACTGGAACTTCTCAGAGAAGTTGGGAAACTTGGCCAGGTTACCCTGCTGTTGTCAGAGCAGGAATCCTAGCTCAGTTCTTTTCTCTGAAGTCCATGTGCTTAGCAATTGTGCTGTGAGAATTGAGAATGAGAAAAAGAAGCAAAAGGCTGATGATCACATATACCTTTCATAGCCCTCTTTCTTTGCGTTCCACTGAACTGTCCGAAACCCTTCACTGAGCAACCCAACTGTTCAGCGTGAGCCAGAAGACGTAACCAAAAGCCTGTAAGTTCTTCTGTGCAGTTGGAAAATTTATATTAATCACAAATCCTAATTCTCTATTCCTGTTTTCTATTGCTGTTGTGATGAATTACTGCAAGTGTAGTGGCTTAAAACCACACAAATTTATGATCTTACGGTTCTGTGGATCAGAAGTCTATGCAGATCTCACTGGGTAAGATCAAGGTGTCAGCAAGATGCATTCATTTTCTGGAGGCTTTTGGGGAGATTCCTTTTTTTTTTTTTTTTTTTTTGCACTTTGGTTTCTAGCTTCTAGAGGGCACCCAACTTCCTTGGCTCATGATCCCTTCCTCCATGTTTGAAGCCGGCAATGTGGGACCCAGTCTTTCTCTACTACATCTGACCTTCCCTTCTGATTCCCTCTTCTACTACAAAGGACCCTTGTGATTACATTGACCCCACCGAGATAATCCAGGTTAATCTTCCTATTTTCAGGTCAGCTGATGAGCAACTTAAATTTCATCTGTGACCTTAATTCCCTATTCCCATGTAACCTAACATATTTACAGGTGTTCCAAGGATTGGGGTGTAGACATCTTTTGGGGGGCTATCATCTACCACAGCCCTTGACTTACTAATTGTAGTTTATTGTGGGTGAATTAATCTTAAATCTTTATAGAATAGCTAAGGCTATAGTAAATACATGTTAAAAATTTAAGAACAGTAACACCAGCAATAGAGAAGAAAATGGAGTGAAAAGCCCCTCCATGTTAACGTGTGTGTTAACATAAAACTACCTGTTAACAGATAACTTTACTGTGTTGTTCCTAAGTTTTTAATAGCAGCTGTGTTTTTAAAGTTTATGAACCAAACTTAAATGCATTATGAGAGCTTGATAATGAACCAGATCTTAGTAAAACAGTAGTTTAACATTTGGATATACTAGTTGTACTATGCTCATCTCAGATCCCTCTTAACACTGGTCAGGCTACAACTTACTAATGACTACAAAGAGCTATATACACAATCAGGTTTATTTCTGTCTCTTAAAGCAAATTGCAAATAAAATTGGTTACTGCTTTTAAAAAGGTGCCAAACACCCTAATTCTTTGATTTCTGTTTCACAAAGAATTGTAATATGTAGAGCAAGAAAGTAGTGAGTTGAAAACAGATCAGTAGCTAGAAGTCCTTTGAAAACTTGAGTTCACCATGTCAAGTTTCATCTTATAGATAGATGCAGAGCAGAGTCATTGAGAGAAATAGCCTAAGCACTCAAAGGGCAGTGAATCCAATATAACTCTATCCCCAAAATACTTTTTCTATGAAATAATTTAGTGTGTGCATGTCCATGTGTGTATGTATATGTATATGTTAGCCCAAGCTGTCTTTTAAAACTCCTTATTTTAAGGTAATTTTGTCCTCAAAGTAATGATTTTTTTCAGGAACTTATTCTTTATAAGGAGACCGAAAAGGTAAATATTACCGCACCTTATTTTTAAAAATGTTCCGTTTACATTCAACACTTTGAGAAACCTCATACATTTATAGTAAAATTATCTTAAAGGTCTTTCTGTAGCAATCATTTTTATTTCGCACTGGAAAAGCATTTCACATAGGAAATCGTCAACACCATCATCACCAGGATAGCAAAAATAGGAAGCAGGAATAGTGTTAATTTGTTACATGAACTTTGCAGGATTTTAAGGTGAAAAATATGTTTTCAAGTCATTTTGATGTATAGGAGAAAAGGCAGCAGTTTTCAGTTCTTAAATATTGTCTGCCTATTCTGCAAGCACAATTTTCTGCATTTGGAATTCAATGATGAGCAAAATGGGAAAGTTCCAATTTTGTGGAGATTACAGGTAGAAGACAAGTTATAACATCTGAATGTAAAATTGCAACTGTGAAAAGCTTTAAGGCAGCAATTCTCAAACTTTTGGTTTCAAGACCCCTTACACTTAAAAATTGAGAATGCCAAAGCTTTTGTTCATATGGCTTATATCATTATTTAGCATACTAGAAAATCAAATGATAAACGTTAAAAATATGTTGATAATCTCATCTGTTAATATAATATTTATATAAAAGTTAACTTCTAAACTAATTTAGTAAGAAGAGTGTCACTGTCTTGATTTTTGCATATTTTCAATTTCTGACTTAGGGCTGGATTCTCTTACCTGCCCTGCATTCAGTGTTCTGTAGTATGTGACTTTATTTGAAATATATGAAGAAAATCTGGCTATATGTGCATTTGTTTTTGGGAAAGGCAGGACTCCGGATTCCTTTGAAAAGATCCCAGGGGTTCTTGGACCACACTTTGGGAAGTGCTATTTTAAAGAAAAGGCACACTTATTATGAGAGAACACATGGCCAAATATGATGGGAGTGTGGTTCAGGCAGTTTCTTCTTTTGTAAGCTTTCATAAAACAGCCTTCTTGGTTTATACATAAAGTGTGTTTTCTGAAAGGTTAGATTTGATTACCAGCTGCCAAAAGGAACTTCTTTAGAGCATTTATCCTATGATCTAAGTATCTCCAAAGTTAAATGCAATAGTATGGATCAATACCAGTTTAGGTCACGGTTTTTCAGCAAAATTTGATGGAGTTGTCTTGAGTGGTTTCCGTTAAAAAACAAACCTTTGAATCAGTGTGTAAACATTCTGCAATTCTACCTCATATTGTACCCTCACACTTCCTAGTATTAATATGAACTGTATGGAAACATTTGTGCCCTGTCAAATGGTGTTGATTGACATTCTTAACTCTGGTCCTGGGTCCTTTTAGGAATGTCTGTAGCCTTTTGATTGGAATGGAGTGGCTAAAATAAGACAAAAATCTGTAGTATTTTTTGAATGATAAATTACTACCTAGTTACTTTGTATAGACTGGAATCTGCACAGAAGTTATATGTGTATTCATCAGCTCTTATTTTTTGTGAATTCTTTTCTCTAATTACTTGATGATTAATTACATATTTTTCCTTTTGAACATTACATGCTGCTTATTACTAAGATTTTTTTCTCCAGATGACCTATTCTACAGGTTAGTTCACCGAGTCAGTCATATGTTGCTGGTTGCCAAGTGGCAAAATTGACACAGATATCAAACTCAGAAAATGTCACGTAACAACAGCACTAACTGCTTTCCAACCTCCAGTGGTGGACTGGGAGTGGGAAGTGAAAGTTCTGTTCACAATTATATCAGTAACTGTTTTCAGAAAAATAATACTTTTTCAAATTATGCTATCAACAGTACTAAATTCTTAGGACAGTAATTTTCCATGGCATTGTTTAGAACCTATTTTATGCCCAATTTTGGGATCTGTAGACTTGAAAGTAGTTAAACACAAATTAAGGTTAATTTTTTAATTTGATCAGTTAACATGAGTACATGGTTTTAAAAAGTCAAATAGGTCTACAAGGTTCATAAGCAAAAAGCAACAGGCCTCTGCACTATTCTCTCCAGAAGCAACCATTTTTAATTCTTTTAGATATTTAGGATATTTGCCTTCATGTTTGTGATATGCATATGCTATTTTTTAAGTTGCACGGATTGTAGTATCTATTGATGTCTTACTGTAAAAGATAAGGATTTAGCTCTTACCAGCCTGTTCTCTCCTCTCACCTTCTCTTTCTACATTCATGCAACAATTTTTGGTTTAAATCTATGTTCAAGTTTTACATCGTTGAATCATATAAATACTTGTAGCTAAGCCATGTAATACAATATGGTTACATTGCTTTGTATAATTTTTATTTTTCCTTTGATTAATAACTTGATTTTTTTCTTATTTGTACCTATCCCTAATTCATTACCAACTGAATTTTAAACATTTTAAAGTTCAGTTTACACATTGATTTTCAAAATTGTGTTTACACATTGATTTTAAAATTTAAGCATTAGGGATAGGTAAAAAGTGAATAAGCAAAGTGAATAAGCACATTCTGTGAATAAGCACTGAATGAACTAATGGAGTTAAAACATGAATCAAAATATATACAGATAAATTAGATGTAGGTAAAACAATCAGAACCTTCAGTGACATTTTACAATCTTATCAAAAAGATATGTTAGCATTTAGACTATTTCAGGTAATAGTAAACAGTTGATTCCCCTTGAGCAATGTATCAAAGAAATAACTATCAAAATAACTGCATTTATGTATAGTGTGTACTAAAATCTCTAGTGTTAAGTAACCTCATTTTGTTCATCTCCATCATAAACATTGTATCCTTCTAATTTAATTAGTTCAATTTTTTTTGGATCCTGAAAAAATACATCTTTAATTTTGCCAACAAAATTGGTTTTAAAAATCTCTTGAGTAACGATATTTACCTTTCTACCATATTCAAAGCCCCCTAGATAACAAATGCCATCATAGTTTAGAGCAACAAAGTGTTTATGTGGATCAATATCCTCGGAAAGAATTAGACTGTTATTTACGTAGGCCTTGATAAGAGTCTGATTTTGAATTACAGCTACATGGTGCCATTTATTACAACAGAATGTGCCATTGTTATAGCTCATAGGCACAGAGATTCTTTCTCCTAAGTTAACTGCTATTTTCAAGGTCTGATTATGGAGACCAATTGCCAGAAAATCATTTTCTTCATTTTGAGCTGTTCCCATCCATACAATTAGACCTTCTGTTTTAGTGGTACTGAAATTTAAGGATATAGTAGTGAACTGGAGGTTTCTCATTCTATAATTTGGATCAATGTATTTAATGTAAGAATTACCCATAAATTTTGCAGTTGAAAATGAAGTTTTGTTTTCACAATACCTTCCCACCCAACCCAAAGTACACAGGCAACTGTAAGAAAATGATTGGTCAGGTATACATAAAGATTGGTGGAGGCAAAGATTATTCAAACAGTACACAGACTGGTTACATGTATTTCCAGCCCAATCTGGCAAACATCTGCAAGAAAAAGTTGTGCCATTTACTGTACATTCACCTCCATTTCTGCATGTGTTGTACCCACAGGCTGTCCCATCACAGTCACCTACATTTGAACCACCTTTTGCTCCGAATTCAGTTAATTGTAATTCTCGATTATTTATGATAACTTGTCGGATACAGCCTTGAAAACCTACAGGTTCATTTTCTATTGCCATGGGATTTACAAGATTTAAAGAAGATACTCCTCCAATATAGAAGTCTGTATTTGTGTCCAGAGAACTCATTTTAGTGGAGGCTTTTTCTGTTACATTTATCCCATCTAGATCCAGGTAGCCTTCTGCACCAACTCTTCCTGCTTTTATTATATGCCAAGTACTTCCGTTTATAGTTACTTTTTGGAGAGTTTCTAGAATGATAGTTCTGTCACCAAGGTTGTAGCGAAGTTGAACGGAACTATTTACTAAAGAGATACATAAAAAATCACCTGCAAGAAAGCAAACAGTAAGTTTGATTAGCAATAGTAAAAGTTTCCATTGAAAACTTTTGCTCTTTCTGGCCAAGTTGGATAAGTTTTAGTTATGGGGAAAAAAGTAACAGATCTTGAGCACAATTGTGTTAGTTTTATTTCCACTCAGAGCAAAATGCATATATCCTGTATTCTTTCATTTTGTTCAGCAATTGGCTACATAAAATTTCTCTAGTTGTGGACAGTTCTCATTGAATGAATGTATTGTGGTAGTAAGTTAAAGTGAGGTTTTTCTTCAAATGAAAGCCTGATCCTTATGATACCGTTTAATGGCATTCACTATTGTCAGGCTAGGTACCTATAAATTCTCTGCACATTCCTGGCTTCTTTCCTCTCTCTCCAACCTTACCTGGAATGTTCTCTTTCCCCATCCTTACACTCTCTTTACTCCAACAACACTGACCTTGTTAAGGATTTCATTCGCCTGTTTTCTAGGAACACTCCGCCGGCCCCATTCCACCTCAACTAGATAACTCCTACCCGTCCTTCAGGTTTCAGATCAAGTGTCACTTCCTCAGAGAAGTTTTCCTTGATTTCCCAGAGTTGGTCAGGCATTTTTTTCTGTCAGTGCCTTAATATCACTAGGTTTCCCTCCATTACAGTATATCTCATTTTATAATTATATAGTTGTGTGAAGAAATTGGAACAAATACCATCCAGCATCTGAAGTTGCAATGAGGCATTCAGAAGAAAAGTAAAGGCAATTCTACAAGCTTGGAAAAAGAATGTTCTTCACTGTAAGATTGCTTCAAGAGGATAGCAAAATGACTTATTAATAATGAACCATGCAGAAGTCTCCACGAAACATTTTCTTCTCCCTCTGAAATTTCCCAACCTTTCTCTCTTCTCATCCAGGGATATTCGGCATTATGCTACACTACTTCTTCCTCCCTCCAGAGTGCCGTATGTCCACGCCTCCCTCCTACAAATGGTGTTCTTTCCTTCTATTCTCCATTGTGGTCTATACCAAGCCATTCTAGAGTGGTTGGAATGCTGGGCAGCTTTATAGTTCTTCACCTATCAAACTACGGTTCTCTTGCTTTATTTTCCTCATAGGGAATTTTTAGTGAGTATACTGGGTCGTTACATATGTGATTATTTGGTTAACAGCTGCTTTATCCACTAGGTTGTAAGCTTTATGAGAACAGGGTCTGTGTTTGGTTTGGTCCAACAGTTTATTCCCAGCACCCAAAATGGTATCTGGCACATAAATAGATGCTAAATAATTATTAAATAAAGAAATATGTTTATAGGTTTGTGGGTTGAGATGACTCAGAATATTTCTCAAATAATAGTTTTACCTTGAAAGCAAAACTTTTTTCCTATAATGACATGAAAATAGTTTTAAAAAATTCATAACAAAGAAACTCAGTATATTTGCATAATTTCTAACATGTACAGTATTTTTAACTATAAGGAAAGAGAAGCAACATTATAAACTTTCAGATTAGGAAAGAAAAAATAGACATTGGGTTATACCACAAAAAACTAGAACAAGTAAACATAATTGATAATTAAGTTTAAAAAATTTATAGCAACCTAAATATACTTTGTGGTCTGCAAGTGAACACAAACTAGTTATCTTTTGCACGATGATGGAGGAAGCTTTTCTTGCTCCTTGTGTTGTAGAGTGTTCTGTAGTAAACAATTTTATAGTGAAGAGCTACATTAGGATAAAAAATATGTAAGAAATGATTCGGAAAGCTGACGCTGTGATCTATACTATCACTGGTCATGTTGCCAACCAGAAGAAAGCAAGGATAGCTTCTGTGAAGAAAGGGTTATTTTAACTCAGCTAGTATGTTCTTACGAAAAATTGACAAAAAGTTTTCCTTCTGTGGCTATGGAAGCTAAAAGCTGTATTAGCTTAAAAAATCATAGGCTTTTAAATTTCATTGCATTAGGATATGATGCTCTAGTTATGGGTCATAAGTACACATTGGCATTATTATTATTATTATTTTGAGACGGAGTCCTGCTCTGTCCCCCAAGCTGGAGTGCAATGGTGCAATCTCGGCTCACTGCAACCTCCACCTCCCGGGCTGCCTCAGTCTCCCGAGTAGCTGGGACTACAGGCACTGGCCATCACAGCCGGCTAATTTCTGTATTTTGGGTAGAGACGAGGTTTTGCCATTTGGCCAAGCTGGTCTTGACCTCCCTGACTTCAGGTGATCCGCCCACCTCAGCCTCCCAAAGTGGTGGGATTACAGGCATAAGCCACTGCACCCGGCCTCGGATTCGCATTAGAGTAAGAAAATGTCATGAACAGTCCTTACAAGAAACAGAGCTGAAATAGGATAAAGATCATAAATGAATTCACTTTGGCTATTTAATGCCCACTCAACCATGGCTGAGGCTCCTCCCACCTTTGTTCTGCTATTGTTTCTACTTCGTCTGCTATCCTACCGTGCTTTATTATAGATAAGAGAAACCTTGTAGGACCTAATATTTGTGAAGAGACTACAGAATCAGCTTATCAGGGGAATTGTATATACGTTCTTTTCTCTAGAAAAGCAATGGTAATTTAAACTTATTTATATATTTTTTAATATAGTTTAATTTGATATGTTTTAACTTCACATTGCAATGACTAGGCCTTTTTATACACATTGGGAGGATTATAACTATATCAGATGAATTCAGTCTTTGATTAATTTGTGCTTAACAAAATATTGATAATTTTTATATGTCAAAAATCTTAAAGGTGTTAAATTTTTAGCAGAAATAGATGAAAAGGGACCAGAGTTTTATTTCCTTAAAATATCTTTCAAAAATCAGATCTAAGATCATCTAGTATAATTTTCAAGTTATCATTTTGTTTTAAATTTTACACTACTTGAGAGTACTCAAATTATTAACCTCTAAAGAGATACAGAAACCATGTTAATTTAGAATTTGGTTTTCGATATGTGAAAACCACATTGGCTGCTTTTATTTAAATTTTTGGATTTTAACTTTGTGTATTAAGTGTTTGGTTAATTTTTACTAATAGTTCCTCTTAGCAGAGGATCAACTATGAAGACTTGGTTAATGTTTACATCAGGCACAGCTCTTAGAGAAGGTACAAAGTACAGGACTGTCAGCTGCATTTTCTGCAACCTTAAATGAGACTTCAAATAAACTTGTTATATCACTTGATTACTAAAAAATAAGTTTGTGCCTTTCATCTGATAATTGTTTTTGGTTAATCTAGGTTTAAGCATATAGAACTTAGGCTGAGGCAGAAGAATGGCGTGAACCCGGGAGGCGGAGCTTGCAGTGAGCCGAGATCCCGCCACTGCACTCCAGCCTGGGCGACAGAGCGAAACTCCGTCTCAAAAAAAAAAAAAAAAAAAAAAAAAAAATTTTTTTCATGATTTTCTGGTATAAGTGTCAAATGCAGCATCAATCGTGTGAAACTAATGAATCTCTGTAAGTAGTGTCTGATGGCATAAAAAAGGAAACTCTTGATTGTCTTGAACTACATGCATTGAATAACAGATGTAAGAAGATGTGCTCTTGCCCTCCTATGCGTATTAGTGTGTATGAGCTTTATATTTCATATACATAAACACAAATATGTATCTGTTGTACTGATTATAAAACTATAGTACAATATTCCCAGCCAGTCACGATCCTGAATATACCTTGATTTTCTGCCCTCTTACATAGGTCCCACTTACATTAATTTTGAATTTTATTAGCAATATAACTGAAGCTGATTGTCTTTTAATGTCTCTTGATTTATAAATAGAAAATTTATCTTTGTGTGCGGTTCTCCTATTTGACATTTTCACAGGGAGATTTAATCATGAACTTAAAACCAAATATCTCAGGAGAACAAATTTCTTCTGAGCTGTATTTTATAGCTCAATTGTACTTTTTCTCTTTGAAATTATTTTGAGGGTATCTCAGAAGTGCATTGAGATGGAAACACTTTGGTCGAATTCCCTGATATTCTTATCATTTAGAAGCAAGTCAAGACCCTTCTATAAGAACTACTTAGATTATGATCATTAGAGCACCATTTTTGTTAATGATGTGAAACAAAATAAGCAAATGTAATTATTTCTCAATATCAAAATTGTTTCTCATTTTGTGAGAAACAAGATCAAAGAAAAATGTAAGATTTTAAAAATACGTAGCAATAGAGATGTAACTGTGCAAATGTCTTTGTCAGAATTTTAGAGAAATGAATGAAAATGGAAATCAAGGGTAAAGTAGTAAAACCTAAAAAATTAAATTTTAAAACACTAATTGGATACTTTATTTCATATTTTATGATAAATATGTACCTTTTAAAATCCTAAAATGTTTTTATAAGCATTTCAGAACACAAATCCTGGGTTTACTATTGGGATGACAGAACAACTTAAAGAGAATTTTTGGAGCTATAAGTGTGGTTGAATCTACAGGAAATATATCAGCCATGCCTTCCTTTTAAAAAATCTTTTATATGCATATTTTGTCTCCTTTGACATAGTACTATCATGCATGGCTTTAATGTCTTTTTTGATGGTATTGTTTTAAAGTTGAGCATATACTACATTTAGATTTTGCAAACTTTAATTCCAACAAATCTGTTGCTATTTTATTAGAATATCTAGGGCTTCTAAATTCATAAGCATACACTTGCAGTGACAATAGAACATAAAAGCATCAGATGTTTACATATTTAAATACTAGGTGACACAAATTAAACACTATCATACATTACTTAATAGACTATTAGGAATTCATTCTGCAAAGAAACAGCCTGCCAATCTTACCTGATTGGGCTTTTAAGTGTTGTGCAGCATAAAATAGGATACCATCTGCAGCGAGAGGCTGAAACTGCAATTGAATATGTGTCTTTTTTCGAACATGAAAGGAAGCAAAAGACATCCAGGATAACTCATTGCTTCTGAAAGATGGATCACTTATGGATAAAGCTGGGGGAAGGAGAGAAAGAGAACTCTGAGAGTTATCTGCTGGATTAGAAAACATTGCTCATAAATACAATAAACTGCTTATGTAATTTTGTAATTTAAGGATTTATCGCCCAAGAGTTGCTTGTAGGTGAGTACATCGAACCTTGGTAACTTTGTGAGTCTATTTTAATTCCACTAACTTTAGGCTTTTGTAATGAAGTCACTTACTGAAAAGCCTTCTCTGCCTTTTTGGCTGATACTATGTGACACAAATCTTCTGCTCTAGATTGCATTATATAGAGGGATCAGATGCATACCTGAAATTCTTGGAAATGTCTTACATTTATAATGCTTTCAGAAAGATAGCTCAAATGTTGGAAGATAGAGGACAACACTTTATAAGTTATTCTTCAGCCTCTATATTTCTGATTTAAATATAGAGTATAATCAAGTCAGGATATATTTTAAGGCATAATATATTGATTTTTTTTTTTTTTGCTTCTGTGTATAACTGACCCAATGGGATTTATGAGAGGGAGATGGAAGGTTCTGCACATTTGGCCAGTTTTTATCCCTATAGAATCTATATTGCTTCTTCTTTTCTTACAATGTTACAGTGCTTCTTAGAGTGTGCCCTGGTTCATGACATAGCTTAGCCATTAATCTAGTTATTTAGTTTTCTCCCTGCTCTGTGGACCAGGCATATGCTAACAGCTCCTTTTACTTTAGATTGAATAATTGGTAGGTGTTTATCCAAGAGGTGTTGGCATTTGCTGATTTTTTAAAAAAAACTACTCATTCATTTCGACTTATTGCTATTCAGAAGGGTAGAGGTTAGAATCACCTGATCGTGTTGCCAAGAATGCAAAGTGCTATACCTCATTCCTAGAGGGCCTGATTTGTTAAAGCCAGGATGGAGGCCAGGCGCGGTGGCTCACTCCTGTAATCCTAGCACTTTGGGAGGCTGAGGCTGGAGGATCGCTTGAGCTCAGGAGTTTGAGACCAGCCTGAGCAACATGGCCAAACACCATCTCTTAAAAAAAAAAAAAAAATATATATATATATATATACACACATATATGTTAGCTGGGCATGGTGGCGAATGCCTGTGGTCCTAGCTACTGGGGAGGCTGAAGTGGAAGGATCAGTTGAGCTTGGGAGGTGGAGGTGGGGGTGGAGGTTGCAGTAAGCTGAGATGGCACCACTGCACTCCAGCTTGGGCGACGGAGTGAGACCCTGTCTTAAAAAAAAAAAAAAAAATGCTGGGATGGGATTCAGAAAGCATCCCTATTTTTAATAAACCCTCCTGGTGTTTCTGACATAATGGTTCCTTGGACCACATTTTCATAAAATCCGGTTAAAATTTTAAGAACACAAGGGTGATTTAAAATGTGAGTGTCCTTTTGAAACTGTTTTGTAAATATTGCTAAATTAATACGTTTATTATAAGACAAACAATATAAAAGTGTATAGCATTTTTTAAGTGAAATTTCATTGTTTCTCCTCTCTTAATCCCAAGAATTGCTGTTAAGTTTATTGTACATGTAGCCAGACTTTAAAAAAATACACATACAATTAACATGCATATATCTAATACTTGATTTATTTTAAATAAAACCACATTTTATATAAACTATGCATAAGTATTGCTTTTTTCTATCTATCTTTGTGAAACTGATATGAGCATATTTTGCCTATCACTTCTTTTAAATACATGGAAGGTATTTTTAAAAATACACTTTATTTTTTCAGAGCCATTTTAGGTTCACGGCAAAACTGAGTGGAAAGTATTAGGGTTCCCATATACCCCTTGCCTCAACACATGTGCAGCCTTCTCCACTGTCAGTATTGCCCACTAGCGTACACTTGTTACATGGATGAATCTATATGGACATACCAGTATCACATAAGTTCATCATTTACATAGGATTCACTCTTCATGTACATTCTGTGGATATTGACAAATGCATTGTGAAATTTACCATTACAGTATCATACATAAAATCATACCTCATTTTATTGCCTTAAAAATCCTCTTTGCTTGTCTATTTAACCCTCCCTCCACCCTGACAACCACTGATCTTTTTTTACTGACTTCATAGTTTTGCCTTTTCCAGAATATCATGTAGTTGGAATCATATAGTTTGAACACAGGTTTTCAGCTCCTTTGGACAAATACCAAGGAACACAATTGCTTGATCATATGGTAAGAGTATTTTTAGTTTTGTAAGAAACTGCCCAATTGTCTTCCAAAATGGTTGTACAATTTTGCATTACCAGTAATGAATGAGAGTTCCTATTGTTCCATATCCTTGCTGGCTTTAGGTGATAAGTGTTTGGGTTTTAGCTATTCTAAAAAGTATGTAGTGTTATCCAATTATTATAATTGGTAATTTCCTAATGACATGCGATGTTGAGCATCTTCATATGCTCATTTGCCATCTGAGTATCTTCTTTGGTGAGGTTTATGTTTAGATATTTTGCCCATTTTAAAAATTGAGTTAATTTTTGCGTTGAATTTTAAGAATTCTTTGTTTACTTTGGATAACAGTTCTCTATCAGATATATATTTTGCAAATATTTTCTGCCAGTCTGTGGCTTGTATTCTCACTCTTTTTCATGTATCTTTGACAGATTAGTTTTTTAATTTTAATGAAATCTACTTTATCAATTTTTTTCTTTCATGGATTCTGCCTTTGGTTGGCATCTGGAAACTCATCATTAAACTCAAAGTCATCTAGATTTTCTCTTATATTTTTTTCTAGGAGTTTTATAGTTTTTTATTTTACATTTAGGCCTTGAATCCATTTTGAGATAAATTTTGTGAAAGATGTCATGTTTGTGTCTAGATTCTTTTTTTCTTCTTTTTGCATGCGGATGTCCATTTCTTCTAGCATCATTTGTCGAAAAGATTATCCTTTCCCCATTTTATTCTTCTTCCTCTTTTGTCAAAGATCAGTTGACTGTATTTTGTGGCATAATATTTTATAAAATGGATATAGGATGATTTCCTTAGCAGTTCCCTCATTGAAGGGTAACTAGGCTATTTTTAGTTGTATTCCATTTCTCCTGGTTTCCCACCCTATCTCTCTAGCTTCATGTGCCCCGTCTTATAAATTTTATAATTCCTCAGTGCTTTCCATAGCCCATCTCTCTTCTTTTTTTTTCATTAGTGACCTCTCATCTAATTCCATGACTTTAAGAAATACCTATACATATGATAACTCCTTGAAAATTTACATCTATCTAAACCTCTTCTCTTAGCTTCGTTTTATATAGTCATCTCTCTTATTGATTATTTGTTTTGGCTATCTCAGTTATATTGAACTTAACATGTTTGAAGTTGTACTGCTGAAAGATACTCTTCCCTTAGCCTTCCTTAGATCAGCAAATGGTCCCACCACTCATTCAAAGCCCTATGTAGAAACTTGGTAATCAATTTGATTGTGCTGTTTCTAAAATTTCCTTTACTTTTCCCAATATAATGCATTAATAGATTATAGCTGCATGATATATTTCATATTTGCCCCATCTTTCCATTACCACTGCCACCATCCAAGTTGACGCCACTATCAACTCTTGATTAGACCATTGCAATGTACTCCTCATTGATCTTTTATTTTTGTCTTAATCTCTTCACATACATTTTATATATCTGCCAGAGAAACCTTTTGAAAACATCAATTCATTGCCCTCTTTAAACCCTTCAGGGATTTTACTTAGAATAAAATGCAAATTCTTTACCATAGCCTCTGGAGCTTTGCATGATTTGGCCTCCTGTTAAATTCCCAACATTCCCACCATTGTGCATATGGTTCACTGCATAACCCCAAGGGGAAGTCATCACATTGTAATTTATGTGAATAGTGTTCCCTGGAGATGTTCAATGAACAATCTACATGGAAATATGCTACTGTCTGTACACTTTTCCTCCTTTAAACTTCAGATGCACTGGCTTTTACTACTGGATTTGTCATAGTTTGATTATCTTAGATTAATTATACCACAATTTACTTAACCACTGCCATGTTGCCATGTTTTGAGTTGCTTGAAATTATTTTGTTATCGTCTGGGCACGGTGGCTCACGCCTGTAATCTCAGCACTTTGGGAGGGCAAGGCGGGCGGATCACGAGGTCAAGAGATCAAGACCAACCTGGCCAACATGATGAAACCCCGTCTCTACTAAAAATACAAAAAATTAGCTAGGCATGGTGGCACGCACCTGTAGCCCCAGCTATTCAGGAGACTGAGGCAGGAGGATTGCTTGAACTTAGGAGGCAGAGGTTGCAGTGAGTTGAGATTGCACCACTGCACTCTAGCCTGGTGACACAGCAAGACTCCATTTAAAAAAATTATTTTGTTATTACTAATACTGATAAAATAAACATACTTGATTATATCTCCTTGTAAACATAAGAAAGTTTCTCATGTGCAAACGTGAGAAATGGAATCGCAGTGTGATGGTCTGTGTTCATTTTTAGAGTTAATAGACACCACCAAACTACCCTCTAAAGTGTCCACAACCAACAGAGGATGACAGAATATCCTTATATGTATCCTCAAGCACACTTGAGATTATTAAAGTTTTAAGTTTTTAGCAGTCATAATGATTCCATTTTATTTTAATTTGCATTTTGCTGATTACAAGTGAAGTTGAGTTTCTCGTGTGAATATTGGCCATTTGTGTTTTTCTGTGACTTTTTTGTTTATGTCTGTTGTATGTTTTTAAATTTGATTTGCAGTTTTCAAAATGTCTTCTGGGTCCTAATCCTTTCTTATATCTGTTGCCAAGTATATCCTCATATTTGTCATTTTTCTTTCGACTTTACTTATGGTATGATATTCAAAATTTTTAATTTTGTATTTACCAATATTCTTGGTCTTTTACAATTTACTTGTTTTGTCTTATTTAAAAACATTACTCAACATATAGTTATGTATAATCTTCTATATTTTTCCCTCAGAGATTGTAGTTTTGCATTCTATATTTTTTTACCATAATTTGTATGTTTTTAAATTTATAGGCCTTTAACTTATGTGGCTCGTAGTATTGTGAATAGTTTGAGCTAGAAATCAAGCTTTATGTTATAAGCAGATAGCTAATATTTTTCAAAAATTAATAGTTTGTCCTCTTTGTTTATATTTGATATACACTTTTAACATCTTACAAGTAATCTTTTCCCTCTCCCTCTTGAGGAAGAGTTTGTAGGAAATACTGAACAGAATGAAGAATGCATATAAAAAACACCTATAAGGCTAGGTTTTGTGGTAGTACCTATTTGGCTTTGCTGCTTTCCTTTGGCTGGATTTAACATCTGGGAGGGGGGTCTCAAGAATGGAAGAGGTCAGTCAACAACAGCATGATGAGAGGGTTCCCTGTTACATGGTGGGGAGGAGCTCGAATTGCATTTCAAGAGGAAGCTTTTGCTGAAACTATTGGTGATACTGGGTCAGTGCAGGAGTTGAGAATTATCTGTGCACATGTGAGCGTATCATAAAACAGCTGACTTCCTAACTCTTGCTTTTCCAAAGAAGTGTCACATACTGAAATTATATGTAAATGTCACTGAACTAAAAATCAAAAGAAATGAATTTTATTAATAGCTCTGACATTGTATGTTTTGAGAAGACACTCAATACATATTTTTTATATAATGAGAAAGGCTTCAGTTCTAATAGCTTATTATTTGATTAAGTGTTCAGTAACAAAGTATTGAGGAGGATTGCATTTTCTAATAATAATACACATTCAAAATATTGGTGCAAGATGTCATTTCAAAAAGAGGTACGCTTTTACTTAGCAGCTTCAAGGATAAACTAGAACAGGAAAAATGACTATGCTTGGTATGACTCAAATGTTTATTTTATAGATTAAAATAAAGTCAAGAGAAAAATTGAGGTGGACATACCAGTGATTAGTCACTGAGATATGCCCAATTATTCCTTGTATGTCTATCAACTCCTAAAAATGATCACTTTGTGGTGAAAATATTCCACATGTATTTTGAAACCATACATTAATGTTTCCTGATTAGCTATCTATCTTCCAGATTTAGTGACCATTGGCAACCCTCCCTATTTCACCATAGGCAAAGGTTTGTGCCAACACGTTCACTAGGTTCACGGAAGTTGAATTAAAGTATTTTGGCTACGGGACATAACGTAAAACAAACAAAAATTATTTGTGCTGTCATCCTTGTGGGTGGAAATAGTAAACTAAATAAACATGTTGGTAAACTAAATATATGATATATGTTTAAATAGTGAATATATGTTAATACATCTTCGAAAACAGGGAAAGGAGAAAGGCATGTGTGCATGTGGGGGCAGGAAAGGCATTATGAGGAAGGTGGTATTTGAATAAACACCTCAAGGAGGTAAAGAATTGAGCCAAGTGGGTCTTTGAGGAGAGAGGGAATAATGAACCCTGGGGTGACAGGGTTCCTACCATGATTAAAGAACAGGAAGGAGGGCATTGTGACTGGACGAGTGTTAAGGAAGGGGGGAGTTTTAATAGATAAGGTCAGAGAGGTTATGAGGGCCAGATCACATTCTCAAAGACTGGGAAGGTTCTGAGACTTTTACCTACTGGCTAGGTAACTTATTAGCCTGCAACTTCTCTTCTTTTCTTTCTAATTTCAACTTGTATTTTAGGTCCAAGGGTACATGTGTAAGTTTGTTATATGGGTAAAGTGCATGATGCTGAGGTTTGGGGTACAATTGATCCCATCACCCAAGTAGTAAGCATAGTACCCAATAGGTAGTTTTTCAGCCCTTGTGCCCCTCCCTCCCTATCCCCTCTAGTAGACCCCAGTGCCTATTGTTCCCATCTTTGTATCTGTTTGTACTCAGTGTTTAGTTCCTACCTATAAGTGAGAACAGGTGGTATTTGGTTTTCTGCTCCTGTGTTAATTTGCTTAGGATAATGGCCTCCAGCTGTATCCATGTGCTTGCAACATTTTCAATGATGCTAGTAAGAGACATGAAACTCCAGAGACAAAGGACAGTTTACTACAGCATTAGCAGTAGCCAAAGTATCAGCATTTTTGAGTCAATTCTGTGAACCTCAGTTCTCTCACGGACCACGTTATAAACATGCATTGGGTTGCTTGGGGAGGAAGTTTGAGGTTAGAGATCCAAATATTTTTATAATGGGCAGTGAGCATGCTTGCTTTTTGCTCCAAATGAAGACAGTATCTCCATCTTACAAGGCAGTAAGCAAACTGGCTTATTGCTCCAAAGGAAGACATTATCCCTGGCTTCCATGAATATTTTCTACACAAACATATTTGAAAAGATAACCGAGAACAAAAACAGCCAGTACCTTTAATCAGCAGGTGGAGGCCATTATCCTAAGCAAATTAACACAAACAGAAAACCAAATACGGTGTGTCCTCATAGGTGGGAGCTAAACATTGGATACACATGGACATAAGGATGGGAACAATTGACACTGGGGACTACAAAATCGGGGAGAGGCAGATGGGAGTAAGGGTTGAAAAACTATATTGAGTACTATGCTCACTACCTGGGTGACTGGTTCAATTGTACCTCAAACCTTAGAATCATGCAGCACACTCTTGTAACACCTGCACATGTACCTCCTGAATCTAAAATGAAAGTTGAAAAAAAAGTTGTGTAGAAACACGACAGACCAGTAGAAAATTATCTCTCTACATATTATGGCTATTATATCCATCAAGACTGTCTTATAAGAATGAGATGGGAAATCATTGGAAAGCTTTGAGCAGAGGAGTGTCATCATCTGATGGAAGTTAAACAATATCGCTTTGGTTGCTGCACTGAGAATACAGTGACGAATGCAAATGTGGGAACAGGGCACTCTCTATCAAGAGGTTATTACTGTAATGCTGGTAAGAGGTGATGGTGGCTTGTATCAGAGAAGTAGCAGTGGAGGTAGTGAAAAGTGGTCATATTTCAAATATATTTTGAAAAATTGAAAGATCACATGTGGGTAAGAAAGAAGGAGAGGAATCAAAGGTAACTATGGGGTTTTTGTCCTGAGAAACTGGAAGGATAATGTTGTCATTAACTGAAATGGGGAAGACTCTGGGAGAAGCAGGTATTTTGGAGAAGATGTGGAGCTCAGGTAGGACATATTTGAGATGTTTTTAAGATGTTCAAGGTGGTGGTTTAGTAGGCTGATGTATGATCTAGAATTTAATAACTAATAGATCAAGCAACAGAGATTGGTAAGGAATTTAGGAGATTTAAACAACACAATCAGTAAGTTTGATATCATGGACATACAGGACATAGCATTTGACCTTCCCAATATGCATTCTTGTCAAAAACACACAAAATATATACAAATATTTGCTAAATACTGGGCCATAAAACAAGCCTCAAAAATACAAAAGAATTGATATTATGTATACATTTACAGACTTTCTCAAAGCTATGATTCAGAGGAAAAACATGCTCACTCTGCCTGTGCATCAGTAGCAGGTAGCACGAGGCCTTACATTGCTCCGTTTAATTTGTACCTTTGCGGCTTTTGTTTTGTTTTGGTTTCTCAGTCTACACCACGTTTGCTGTGTCTAAGTTTACTTTTGAGTTGCTTTAAAAAATCATTTTGTGCAATAGAAACAATGGCGGTTTGAGTGTTGAAGGTGCTTATAAGAGGTGTGTAATAACAGAAATATAATTTTTGATAACTCACTTTGAAACAATTTTGAACTTATAGATGTTGCCATAACAAAAAGAACTCCCTTATCTCTTTCACCCAGACTCTCCAATTGTTCCTATTTTATTGCATTTTCTCATCTTTTCCTTTTTCTCAGTTCCCATCTCTGTCTTCCTATGTCTCTGTCTCTGTCACACACACACACACACACACACACACACACAGCCTACTTATTATTAGACTTTTTTCCCAACCTATAAAAACAAGCTAAAGATGCAGTGTCCTTCAACTTCTAACCATTCCAGTCACTGTTTCCCGTAAACAAGGATATTTTCCTATATAATTGGCACTCAAACCTCCAAATCAGGAAGTCAACATTGATACAACACTACAATCCAACAATCCAATCCATGGGCATGATTCACGTTTCAACTGTTCCAACAAGGTCTCTTTTTCCTTTCTTGTCCAGGATGCCCTTCAGGAATGCATTACATTTAGTTGTCATGTCTCTTCATATTCAATCTGGAACAGTTCCTCTTACTGTTTTCCATATTCTTGACAGTTTTTAAGAGGCTTTACATCCTGTAGAATGACCCTCATCACAGCTCTATCTGATGTGTCTGCATGATCGATTCAAACCATGTAATCTTTGTAGAAATGATGTCCACATCAAGAGCTACATAATGTAGACCCATATCCCTATGGTTAATACTAAATTTGATTATCGATCAGATGATCAAATATACAAATAGGAGCAATATTTGGATTTGCCAGGTTTCTTCACTTTAAATTCTCCATTTTCTCTTGTAATTCATTTCTATGTCAGACAAAAGTATTCAAAAATTACATCAATATCCTGATCCTCAACTAATCTCCACCCACTAGAAGCATTAACTTTCATCGATGACTCCAGCAGGAATTAAGTACCTTTTTGAGATCGTTGCTACATACTGATTATCTACTTACAACATTCGTGTTACATTTATTAGCTGGAATTCCGCTAATAAATAAATGTGTGGAAGATCTTTCTTTTTTCTCATCCTCCTTCATTTCCTCTTTCATTTTTCCCTGCCTCCCTCCTTTGTCCCCTCCTTTCTATCAGTATGGTATCATTATTTTTATTTAATGGATTGTAATCTATTATCATAGTTGTTTTGTTTATCAAATTCTCCCTGATTTGGCCAGCTAGAGCCCCTTCAAGCTGGTTCCTGTGTCCTTCTGTCTCAGGTTATTTTTCTAGAAGCAGACTCTGGGATGGAACTGAGTGTATGGGAGGTTTATTGGAGAGTGTGCTTGGAAGCAGCATGTGTGAGGGAGAAGACAGCAACAGGGAGAAGTTGGCAGCTGATTTCACAGGGAGATCTGGAGCTCCCTGGGGCTCTTTAGAGTCATTTCAAATTGAAGCAAAGTGGCCAGGCCTTTGGGGCACCCCTCTCTTCCTGTCATCTTCTCTTTAAACAGTTACTGGATTCAAGGTGTCACTGGTGAGGTGGTGTAACCTTGGACAAGGCAGCTCTCTTCAGTCCTCGTGAGGGACTTACCTTTGAACTCTCTGTTGGCAATATTCCCAATAGTTGAGGAAGTGAGTACCTTCATTTAGAAAGGGGTGAGGTGCACATCTGCATTATGTACCATAACATTCACTTCAAGGAAATTCAACATTGACCTTGGTACTATTTTACTTTATGAATTAGAAAGTAAACTTATTCCCCCCACCCCCGAGACAGAATCTTGCTCTGTCGCCCAGGCTGGAATGCAGTGGTATTATCTTGGCTCACTGCAACCTCTACATCCTGGGTTCAAGCAATTCTCTTGCCTCAGCCTCCTGAGTAGCTGGGATTACAGGTGCATGCCACCACGCCCAGCTATTTTTTTTTTTTTTTTTTTTTTAGTAGAGATGGGGTTTCGCCATGTTAGCCAGGCTGGTCTCAAACTCCTGACCTCATGATCCACCCACCTCAGCCTCCCAAAGTGCTGGGATTACAGGTGTGAGCCACCATGCCTGGCAGAAAGTATTAATTTTCTTATTTATAGCACCTAAGATTACATGAAAATATTCAGCACTTTTGGAACCACAAAAATTCCAAAAAGATAATGTGTATAACAAATGTGTAGTCCTAATTAGATTAAAATGCTATATTCCAGATGTTAATTAAGACCCTGATATGGTTTGGCTGTGTCCCCACGCAAGTCTCATCTTGAATTCCATATGTTATGGGAGGAACCCAGTGGGAGGTGATTGAGTCATGGGGGCAGGTCTTTCCTGTGCTGTTCTGGTAGTAAATAAGTCTCACGAGATCTGATGGTCTTAAAATGGGAGTTTCCCTGCACAAGCTCTCTTCTCTTTGCCTGCCACCATCCATGTAAGACGTGGCTTGCTCCTCCTTGCCTTCTGCCATGATTGTGAGGCCTCTCCAGCCACGTGGAACTTTAAGTCCATTAAACCTCTTTTTCTTCCCAGTTTCAGGTATGTCTTTATCAGCAGCATGAAAATGGATTAATACAGATCCTGACTTTTGTTTTCAAAACATTTTGCTTGAAGAGCTGAATATAAGTTGGCACCTCCCATTTCTCTCACCTGGTTTGAAATTCTTATAATAAAGCTATGTGTTTAAGAATGTCAATGTCCCATGTTCCTAGATAAGGGATGGATCTATTTTAAAGATGAGATAGATGAAGAACTATTTAGAATGGATTGTATGTTTTGAAACAATGCATAGATAGTTGATACTTTTATTGTTGAGTTATGTGCATTAAGGTTTTACAGCTTGAGTACTGAAAATTCTGATGCCTTTTGGGTGTGAATGGGTCTGCCTCTAGAAGCAGACAGAAGCCACAAATAGGACTTCACAGAAACCACAAATAGGATTCAAAGGACTCTGATTTAGTAAGTAGCATCTATCATCATTAAATTAGCTGCTCAACGTTTCCTCTGTTGTTCATTTTGAGGTAGAATTGGGGAAAGGTCCAGGGTTTTCAGTGACTCATACCAAGTTTTTCTGGCAGTGAATCATCTTTGGGAGACTTTAGAAATCCATATAGGTTAATTAAGAATAAAACACCACAACTGCTCTTCTTGGATAACTGATCTACTGAGTTCTGGCCAATAGCTTCAGGGATGGTCAGAGTAAGGGGCTGTTTCAGAAGGGTTAGTGGTTAGTTTTCTGAGAGGAATAATAACTAATAATTCAAGTTACTTCTAAATTACACAAACTTCACTCATGATCACCACTTTTATGGTCTTTATTATAAATAGAATCCCTCAGAGAGATTAATAATATTTATATTTACTCCTGTTTAACAAGTGTAGCATTAACTGGCCAATACCATCTAGTAAAAAAGAAAATAGAATAGGCTGATTAGTGAAGTGGAAACACTTGGATTGCAATGAGGCACCATCCGATTTATGAAATCTATAGATTTCTAAATATTTTGAGTAAAGATATTATGTGTTCTCAAAACACTTAAGGATAAATGATATGGAATATCAAAGGAAGATGTTTTTAATAGGAGCAAAAGATTGCTTCAGGGAGAGCACAGACTGGCATAATATCAAAGATCAAGAAAAAGATTCAAAGATTTGTCACAATTTATTGAAAGGGCTGAACTTTGTAGGAATCAGCCAGGAAGTAGCTTGATTTTCCCCTGTGATTCCCCTTTGGATATGTCTGTGAGATCTTTCATTCTCATCCTTGATGGTACCGTGGGTAAATTTGTTAGATCTGTTGTCATTTTCAGGTTTCAGTGAAAAGTTCCCATTTTCAGGTACTAACAGACCCCGTTCAATCTGAATCAAACTGCCAACATTTCACCTAATTCTAAGCTCCAATCCTTTTTCCACAGCTCATCTGACTCAAATTTAGAAAGCTGTACTAGGGTAGTCGGGGTAGTTGTATGTTTTTGTTTTGCTGTTTGTACTGGTCCTTACCCTCCTTCTTCACTTTCCATTCTGCTGGTTTTGGCTTTTCCAAGATCACAGTGAGGATAAGTGCTAAGAAGACAAGAGAAGGGTCTTTTTTGTCTGCTGCTATTTGTAGCTCTTTATCAGCTGTCTAATGTCTTCTGTCATGGCAGACACCCTTTTGGATCTTTGAAATCTCTTTAACCCTTCACTTGTACATCTGTCCTGCAGTTCTTGGCTGATGCTTCTTGCCAGACCTTTTATGAATCCAAATCAGCTTTTGCTCTTGTGGGAGGCCTCCAGCACATTTCCTCTTGAGACAATTTACCTTTCTGGTCAAGGTTTTTTTAAGGTGACTCATGCCTGCTTATCTTGGTGGGCACCTCTGTTTCCCAGCTGCTATGCCTCTGGCCTTGCTTTTAGGGAAAGCTACAGCCAGCCTCTTGGCTTTAAGCTACTTTGGATGTGAGTCAGGCACTGGCCTTAAGTCTTCTGTCACTCCAGGGACATAGGTCTGACTCTGAGATCTTGTTCTCTCATGCTCCACTCCTGTTTCACAGCCAGTGTCAGCTCAGCAGAAATTGACAACCCCAGGAAGGAAATCTTAGGCTTTCCTTGTGACAAGAGCCTTTACTTTCTTTGAGTACATTTTGATTCCTTTCTCACTCATTTTTTGGGTACATCCTAACCCCTCTTCCTATGCTTTTCAAGAAAACTCAGAAAACAAAAACCCCTTTTTTCAGAACCAGTTCTCTTAGATACTTCCCCTACCCCACAACATAGGCTGGGAGCAAATGATGGACCAATGGTACCATCTCTTGACATACTCTATATGGATCATCTATCAGCTCTTTTCCCTCAGCATAATGCCGTTGAGATCCTGATTCAATACATGCCTGATTCATTTCTTTTTATTTCTGAGCAGTATTCCATGGGACAATTCTATAAGATTTGTTTAACCATTCATCCACTGAAGGACATTTGGGTAGTTTTTAGGATTTGGCTATTACAGTAACTGCTGAGACCATTTGTGTACGTGATTTTGTGTGGACATAAGTTTTCTTTTTTTTTTTTCTGTATAAATGTCCAGCGGTGTGATTGCAGGGTTGTGTGGTTAATGTATGTTTTGTTTTATAAGAAACTGCCATACTTTTTTCTATAGTGGCTATACCATCTTACATTCTAACCAACAATGTGTGAGGGATCTAGTTTCTCTATATCCCTGCCAGCATTTGGCATTGTCACTATTTTTTAATTTTAGGTGTTCCAGTAGATGCATAGTGGTATCTCATCATTCATAAACTGTTTTTAGACTTGTGGGTATATATTATACTTATTATTAGCTTTGAGGCCTCAGCCTGAACTTTTAGACAACAAGAAAAATTTAATATCTCATTGCACAGTGATTCAGACAAGCTCTGACTTAGGGTAAGATTTTCCAGGAAGGAATTAGAATTCTAATTAGAATTCAAATATAGTTTGGCAGGTGTATCAGCTTGCATCTAAGTAATATCTTCTGTTGTGTTTTATATTTGTTGGGCATGTCTGGTAGAATGGTGATGTCTGCCAGAAATCTATTTACATTTAAGACTTAGAAGTTTCCTAGGAGATTACTCATATCAAAGAGTTTTGCAGACAGGTTTGCCTAGTAACCAAGCGTTCAAGTTGTCAGATGGAAGGACAGGGCAATTTTTGTGAGCTGCATGATATTTGCCAGTTAGATTGGTTTGCTAATTTTATGCACAGTTTGTCTCCAAAATTATACCCAGATTCAGCATAGGAAAGTAGAGGAGACTATAATTAAAGATACTAGAAGACTAGAAGAGTCATTCTTACCAAGATTCTGGGAGACATTGAGTTTAAAGAACTGTTTGAGTATTCTTCAAAGCAAGCACAATATAAAAAGGAAGAGAAATCTCCACACTTCTGCCAAAAACAAACAAACAAAAAAAAACAGTTGAACTCTGTCACTTTGATGTCTCTAGCAGTAATGGGTGAGGTCCCTGACAGGAGAGTTGTCTGGAGCCACCAGGTTGCAATTTGAGGCAGCGGTAGTGAGGGAAATGGTATGAGCAGATTTGTAGATGTTACGAGGCAGCATCTTTTGTGACATACTTTCTCATTTTAGGTTTTGAAAATAGTGAAGTACTCCCCGAAAACACACACCAAATAATGAACTATAAAAATACTTTGATTACAAATATATTTTAGTGGCTTTTCTTTTCTTTTTATTATAATGTATTTTTTTCTCATGCATACTCCATATCTTGCTTATGTCCAAGCATACTTTAATTTTTAATTCATCAGTTAAGCTGTCTTTGAGTTACCATGATATTGGGCATACATCATTATTTTTTACACCAAATGCATTTTAAAAAAGAAAAAGGACACTGTTTTATCTTCTTTCTTGCTGCTTTAATGAGGATAGAGGGATAAGTTACAGGCTGGCACATTAAATGTACTACTATGAAAGGACCTTTTTCTTTATCAGTGTCCCTTCCCTACCCTTAAAATCACTGATCAGGGTCTAGCAGTGTCTGCTCCTCAAAGCTTGGGACCAAATGATGGTGTTCCCACTTGCAATGTCCTCTCATAGCACTTTTAACTTTCTTCTATAGTTTTTAATGCTTTATGCAATACCTGTCAGAAGGGCTTCTTTCTTTCTTTTTTTTTTTTTCTCCTGAGACAGAGTTCTGCTCTGTCGCCCAGGCTGGAGTGCAGTGGCACAATCTTGGCTCACTGCAACCTCTGCCTCCTGGGTTCAAGCGATTCTCCTGCCTCAGCCTCCCGAGTAGCTGGGATTACGGGCACCCACCACCACACCCGGCTAATTTTTGTGTTTTTAGTAGAGATGGGGTTTCCCCATGTTGGCCAAGCTAGTCTCAAACTCCTGACCTCAGGTGATTTGCCCCCCTCGGCCTCCCAAAGTGCTGGGATTACAGGCATGAGCCTCTGCGCCCAGCCAGATGGGCTTCTTTTAAAATAAATCCAATAGTTGACTTTTGTTTCCAGCAGTGTAGTAGATTAGATAACATGATTTACCTCATCTCCATCATGAAAACTACGAAAAATGTTGGATAAATTATTCAAAAACATCTTTTCCAATAAATTGATGACCTGGCAAGAAAAAAGAATATTCAGATGCCAAAAAAGGTGAAAAAAGAAAATAGAAGCTAAATAGATAAGTAGAATGATAAAGCCAGGTTTTTCCTTGAGCATATTTGCCAAATCTGCTAAATCCAAAGTTTAATCTTCAACTGTTCAAGGACATGTGGACAAGAGAGAAGCCTAGAAATTGCTTAATATGTAAAAGGAGGCTTTCCACCAAAAAACTGGGACCCTAAAGATGCACTCAGTGAAAGGGTGAATTAGAAATAAATCACCATTATTGCCACAGACATCATATGTTAATATGAGGGCAGAGATTGGAGTGATGCACCTATAGGCAAGGGAATGTCTGGAGCTACCAAAAGCCGAAAGAGGAAAAGAAGAAACTGCCTCTAGAGGCTTCAAAGGAACATGGCTCTGCCAGCACCTTGAATTCAGACTTCAGTTGCAACAACTGAAGTCAAGGGGACAATGAGATCTTCAATGTGCTGTGAGAAAATAACTGTCAACACACTTTCACAGTCAAAAACAAACTTTCAAGTAAAAGAGCAAAATGTCTATTCACATAAAGAGTAATAGATGATATGTCTCTAACAAACACTAAGGAAATTTTAAAGAATGTACTTCATACAGAAAGGAAGTGATTTAGATGGATGTTGGATGGTCTTATTATATTTTCAAAGAAACAAAGACCAAAATAGCTTAAAAATGTATATTACGGACAATATTTCTGTCTCCCCAAATACATATGTTGAAGCCCTAATCCCCAATTTGACAATATTCGGAGATAAGACTTTTGCTGAAGTAATTAAGGTTAAATGAGGTTGTGATGTTGGAGTTGTAATCCAATAGAATTAGTATCCTTATAAGAAGAAACACCATAGAGCATGCGGTCTCTCTGTGTGTACCATGTGAGAACACAGCTAAAGGCAGCTGTCTACAAGCCAGGAAGAGAGCCCTTGCTGGAACCTAACCATTCTGGCACACTGCTCTTAGACTTTCAGCCTCCAGACTGTGAGAAATACATTTTTGTTGTTTGAGCCACCCAGTCTGTGGTATTTTGAGATACTTTCCATCAGTACCTAGTTTATCGAGAGTTTTTAGCATGAAAGGGTGTTGAATTTTGTCAAAGGCCTTTTCCGCATCTATTGAGATAATCATGTGGTTTCTGTTATTGGTTCTGTTTATGTGATGGATTATGTTTATTGATTTGCATATGTTGAACCAACCTTGCATCCCAGGGATGAAGCCGACTTGATCATGGTGGATAAGTTTTTGATGTGCTGCTGGATTTAGTTTGCCAGTATTTTATTGAGGATTTTTGCGTCAATGTTCACCAGGGATATTGGTCTAAAATTCTCTTTTTTTTGTTGTGTCTCTGCCAGGCTTTGGTATCAGGATGATACTGGCCTCATAAAATGAGTTATGAAGGAGGCCCTCTTTTTCTATTGATTGGAATAGTTTCAGAAGGAACAGTACCAGCTCCTCTTTGTACCTCTGGTAGAATTTGGCTGTGAATTCATCTGGTCCCGGGCTGTTTTTGGTTGGTAGTCTATTAATTGCTGCCTCAATTTTAGAACTTGTTATTGGTCTAAACTTGTTATTGGTCAACCTCTTCCTGGTTTAGTCTTGGGAGGGTGTATGTGTCCAGGAATTCATCCATTTCTTCTAGATTTTCCAGTTTATTTGCATAGAGGTGCTTATAGTATTCTCTGATGGTAGTTTGTATTTCTGTGGGATCAGTGGCGATATCCCCTTTATCATTTTTTACTGTGTCTATTTGATTTTTCTCTTTTTTTTTTTCTTAGTCTGGCTAGCAATCTATCTATTTTATCAATCTTTTCAAAAAGCCAGCTCCTGGACCCATTGATTTGTTGAAGGGTTTTTTGTGTCTCTATCTCCTTCAGTTCTGCTCTGATCTTAGTTATTTCTTGTCTTCTGCTAGCTTTTGAATTTTGTTTTCTCTTGCTTCTCCTGTTCTTTTAATTGTGATGTTCAGGTGATGATTTTACATCTTTTCCACTTTCTCCTGTGGGCATTTAGTGCTATAAATTTCCCTCTAAACACGGCTTTAGCTGTGTCCTAAAGATTCTGGTACACAAAGACAAAAAGATTGTGTCTTTATTCTCACTGGTTTCAAAGAACTTATTTATTTCTGCCTTAATTTCATTATTTACCCAGTAGTCAATTGGGAGCAGGTTGTTAAGTTTCCATGTAGTTGTGTGGTTTTGAGTGAGTTTCTTAACACTGAGTTATAATTTGATTGCACTGTGGTCTGAGAGACTGCTTGTTATGATTTCTGTTCTTTTGCATTTGTTGAGGAGTGTTTTACTTCCAATTATGTGGTCAATTTTAGAATAAATGCGATGTGGTGCTGAGAAGAATGTATATTCTGTTGATTTGGGGTGAAGAGTTCTGTAGATGTCTAATCGGTCCACTTGCTCCAGAGCTAAGTTCAAGTCCTCAATATCCTTGTTTATTTTCTGTCTTGATCTGTCTAATATTGACAGTGTGGTGTTAAAGTCTGCCATTATTATTCTGTGGGAGTCTGAGTCTCTTTGTAGGGCTCTAAGAACTTGCTTTATGAGTCTGAGTGGTCCTGTATTGGGTGCATAAATACATAGGATAGTTAGCTCTTCATGTTGGATTGATCCCTTTACCATTATGTAATGTCCTTTTTTTGTGTGTTTTTTGATCTTTGTTGGTTTCAAGTCTGTTTTATCAGAGACCAGGATTGCAACCTCTGCTTATTTTTGCTTTCCATTTGCTTGGTAAATGTTCCTTCATCCCTTTATTTTGAGCCTATGTGTGTCTTTGCACATGAGATGTGTCTCCTGAATACAGCACACCGAGGGTTCTTGACTCTTTATCCAATTTGCTAGTCTGTGTCTTTTAATTGGGGCATTTAGCCCATTTACATTTAAGGTTAATATTGTTATTTGTGAATTTGACCCTGTCATTATGATGCTAGCTGGTTATTTTGCCCATTAGTTGATGCACTTTCTTCATAGTGTCATTGATCTTAATAATTTGGTATGTTTTTGCAGTTGGTGGTACCTGTTTTTCTTTTCCACATTTAGTGCTTCCTTCAGGAGCTTTGGTAAGGCAGGCCTGGTGGTGACAAAATCTTTCAGCATGATACTGGACAAAAGTCATCTGTGGATGGACACTTAGGTTGATTATACTACAAGACTACAGTAACTGAAACAGCATGGTACTGGTACAAAAGTCATCTGTTGATGGACACTTAGGTTGGTTCAATATCTTTGCTATTGTTGAACCAACTTTGCATCCTGGGGATAAAGCCTACTTGATCTTGGTGGACAAGCTTTTTGATGTGCTGCTGGACTTGGTTTGCCAGTGCTTTGTTGAGGATTTTTGCATCAATGTTTATCAAGGATATTGGCCTAAAGTTTTCTTTTTTGTTGTGTCTCTGCCAGATTTTGGTATCAAGATAATGCTGGTCTCATAGAATGAGTTAAGGAGGAGTCCATCCTCATCAATTTTTGGGAATAGTTTTAGCAGGAATGGTACCAGCTCTTCTTTGTACATCTGGTAGAATTTGCTGTGAATCTGTCTGGTCCTGGGCTTTTTTTGGTTGGTAGGCTAGTTATTATTGATTTAATTTTAGAGCTCATTATTGGTCTTTTCAGGGATTCAGGTTCTTTCTGGCTCAGTCTTGGGTGGGTGTATGTATCCAGGAATTTATCTATTTTTCCTAGATTTTCAAATTTGTGTGCATAGAAGTGTTTATAATATTCTCTGATGATTATTTGTGTTTCTGTGGAGTCAGTGGTAATATCCCCTGTTATTTCTAATTGTGTTTATTTGGATCTTCTCTCTTTTCTTCTTTATTGGTCTAGCTAGTGGTCTCTCTATTTCATTTTATTTTTTCAAAAACACAACTCCTGGATTTGTTGATCTTTTGAATGATTTTTTGTGTCTCAATCTCCTTCAGTTCAGCTCTGATTTTGGTTATTTCTTCTGCTAGCGTTGAGCTTGCTCTTGGTTCTCTAGTTCTTTTAGTTTTAGTTGTGATGTTAGGTTGTTTTTTTTCTTTTCTTTTTTTTTTTTTTTTGAGACGGAGTCTCGCTCTGTCACCCAGGCTGGAGTGCAGTGGCGTGATCTCGGCTCACTGCAAGCTCCGCCTCCCGGGTTCATGCCATTCTCCTGCCTCAGCCTCTCCGAGTAGCTGGGACTACAGGCGCCCGCCACCACGCCCGGCTAATTTTTTGTATTTTTAGTAGAGACGGGGTTTCACCGTGGTCTCGATCTCCTGACCTCGTGATCCGCCCACCTCGGCCTCCCAAAGTGCTGGGATTACAAGCATGAGCCACCGCGCCCAGCCTGATGTTAGGTTGTTAAATTGCTATCTTGTAACTTTTTGATATGGGTGTTCAGTGCTGTAAATTATCCTCTTGACACTGTCTTAGCTGTGTCCCAGAGATCCTGGTGTGTTGTATCTTTGCTCTCATTAGTTTCAAAGAACTTCTTGATTTCTATGTTAATTTCATTGTTTACCCCAGAGTCATTCAGGAACAGGATATTCAATTTCCATGTAATTGTATGATTTTGAGCTATTTCCTTAGTCTTGATTTCTAACTTTATTGCACTGTGATCTGACAGAGTGGTTGTTATGATTTCCGTTCTTTTGCATTTGCTGAGGAGTATTTTATGTCTGATTATGTGGTCAATTTTAGAGTGTGTGCCATGTGACAATGAGAAGTATGTATATTTTGTTGTTTTTAGGTGGAGAGTTCTGTAGATGCCTGTCACGTACATTTGATCCAGTACTGAGTTTAGGTCCTGAATATCTTTGTTAATCTTCTGCCTTGATGATCTGTCTACAGATGCTCCCATTCCAAACCCTCTGGGCTCTGTATCGGCTGGTATCCTTCCCCATCGCTTCTCCAAGCAGGTTTCCCTGCCAAGTCAAGTGTCTGTGGTGGTCGAGGGGTCTCCTGCTGCCATGATTCCAGAGGCCTGTGGTGAGAGTGGGTTGTTCCTTGCCAGTTCAACTCACCCATTCCCCCAGAGTCACTGGGGGTCAGGAACAAGTACTGGTGCATAGTAGCCCCCTCCAGGGATCCCAACATCCCCCCTCTTCAGCCCGGCTTCTGTGTCTTCCCTCAGTCTGCTCTCAGTGCTTTCCCTCTGAAGATCTGCTAGGACTGTGTGCCACTTGTCCTAGTCCCTTGGTGGCAGCTGTCCCACCTGGCTGTGTCTGGTTGGCCATCTTGCCCAAATCTCTCAATAATTTTAAATGACCTGGTTTCAAGTTTGCCAGTTCCTTCTCCTGTCAGATCAAGTCTGCTGTTAAATCCCTATAATGAATTGTTCAGTTCAGTTTTTGTATTTTTCTGCTATAGAGTTTCTGTTTTTTTATATAGTTTATTTATCTTTGTTGACAATCTTATTTTGTTCATGCATAATTTTCCTGATTTCTTTAGTTGCCTATGTTATCTTTTTAACATATTGAGATCCTTATGACAGTTATTTAAAATCCTTGTTAAGCAGCTCATATATCTGCATTCATTAGGGTTGGTTTCTGGAGTTTTATTTGTCCCTTTGATTTAGTCATGTTCCCCTGTTTCTTTGTATGCCTTGTAATTTTTTGCTGGGGTTTTGGCATTTGAAAAATACCCTCTATCCCAGTTTTTATATTCTGACTTTGTACAGGAGAAGACCTTCTTTAATCAGCCCAGCTGGAAGACCTCTCAAACCCTTCTAATCTCTTACTCTCCTTGGAATCTGCCTGCTGAACTGCATTTCTAACATTCTACTCACCTTTGTTTCCAGTGGCTTCTGAATTCTGGTGTCAATACTGTCAGCACTCTGAGTCAGGTGGTACAGAAATGAGTCCTTTGGGCAGCCCTCAGACAAGCCAGAACATTGGACCCATGGTCTACTGTTTATTTTCTGTCCCAAGGGAGGAGAACTCATATAGAGGATTCCTTCCAGTTGCTCTGTGTTATGCTGCATAGAGGAAGGGGAACGAATGTGTGTGACAAATTCCGCAGATTTTCCTACACTTTTCACTGGAATTCTGTCTTTGTCTTACAATAGCCTTAGTGCTATAAATTCTCAATTGGTCTCCAGCATTATCACAGAGGTATTGTGGTCCACGTATTATTGTTAATTTGGTGTCTTTGTTGGGGAAGGAGATCCTGTGGCTTCCTAGTCCATCGTTTGCTGACCTGCACTTCTGCTTTTAAAGTGTAACTTTTTCCTCCAAATCTAAAGCTCTGCAAGTTTCCTCTATGCTTTGTGAATTTCACCACTCTTACCTTGGATGCACTTATTTTGATTATTTCAGCACATCTATTTAATCACTTTAAGTTGAACAATTCCTACTGATGGTTATTTGCTACCAAATCATCCTGTTCTTGGTGGTGGACCTCAAGATTTCTAAAATAGATTACTTTAATTCCCAGAGCATTATTCTTTAAGATTGACTCAAAGCTTAGTCTATGTCATAAACAGATAGGTCTTTATCTCTACAAACTATAAGCCTATGAGTTTAAGTGGATAATCTTTGCAGATAAAATTAACTTTGTTCTTACCAAATTGCAGGATTCTTAATTAAAATACTTTAATTTCATTTTGTTTAATAAACAAATTGTGACTTTAGCCACAGCTCTTCTACTGTACTATAGGCATTTTCTGTTCAGTTAGTAGAGAAAAAGAGGTAAGAATAATTTAAGACTTTTTGTAGCATGTATTAATCTATTATTTGCCTTTTGGTCTATGGATAAGTGCATATGATTTTATGTTGGCTTGTAAGTTCTTCTTTAAAGCTTTATCACAATAAGAATCTAATAGATTAAAAAGAACTTTTCTTCCATCCTTAACTATTTGAAGTGTTACGATTTACCTCGCCATTTCAATTTAAGCAGTCTGACAAATTTTAAATTAACTAGGTACACACCTAGTTACTGTAGCAAAAATGAAAGCTGAGCATCTTTCTTTGCTGAAGGAATGGATTATTGTCAAAGTCCACTGGGAGTTATGTGAATGAGCAATTAAACCTGTTGTTTAATTGCTAACAGAAGGAATGGTTAAGTATCAATTATAGAAAAAATAAAATCCTCCCTTTAGGCACACTTTCTTCAGGACTCAGATGGTTAATGCTGAACAACTCTACTTAACCGTTTAAGTCATTTAGTTATTTAGGTCGCTATTTTGTTCTGAATGATCTTTGAAAACCCATCAGGATGATGTGTTGCTTAAAAATTAAGCATTTTACGAAATCACATGATTGTTTTATGATAGGCAAAGACATCTGGTGATTCCTGCTACCAAAATCTTCTAGGATGAGGTATTCTATTCCATGTTTTGTGAAGCACAATTTGGGGGTTGAACAGATGCCAAGGTAAACTTTAAAATTTTCGTAATAAAACATCAAGTTTGTCAACTATAAATCTGGAAAATAAAGCATATAGTGATCCTTTCAATCAATAACTAGGATACCTGGACTTCTACAGGGACTTTAAGTTTTAATTTTTTGACTATTTTCTGGCTAACACAATTGATATCCAAGAGTAACCATCAAATGAGTATTAAATAATTGCTCCCTTAGATAATTCACTATCATTCTAGTAACATGCCAGATCATTAGCAAGCTACTATATTAACTTAGCTTATGACAATATGTTTACAGTACTATGACAATATTATTATGCCTATAATATTATTATAGCCTTTATTGTGTGTCAATATAAGAAATGGCCATCTATATAGAGTCTCCTCATTTTCTAGAAAATTGTCCTCCAAGATAACATATACTGTTTAATTTCTTTTTTTTTTGTTGAGACGGAGTCTCACTCTGTCACCCAGGCTGGAGTGCACTGGCGCGATCTAGGCTCACTGCAAGCTCCGCCTCCCGGGTTCACGCCATTCTTCTGCCTCAGCCTCCCCAGCAGCTGGGACTACAGGCACCCACCACCACGCCTGGCTAATTTTTTTTGTATTTTTAATAGAGACGGGGTTTCACCGTGTTACCCAGGATGGTCTCGATCTCCTGACCTCGTGATCTGCCCACCTCAGCCTCCCAAAGTGCTGGAATTACAGGTGTGAGCCACCATGCCTGGCCTTAATTTCTTTTTTTAAAATTGAAGTTTGCTCAATACATTTTTATTACAGTTTAGTACCAGGACGTAGTGCTCTGTTTTTGGTGTAATGACTGGAATGTTTTCTTTTATTGAGTAGCTACTTGTTGTATGTTATATTTTGCTTAGACTTCCCAGAAACCCAAAGCTAGTTTTATGTGCAGTCGTTTGTCATGTTTTAGACTAGCCTTGTTTGGTGTTTTTTGATTTTTTCTTCCTGTCCCTTCTTAATTTTTCCATTTTCTTTTCTCTTTTTTCTTTTCTTTTCTTGGTAAGAGGGCATATTTTCTTTTTCTGTCAGTATCTTGGCTACTAAAAAATATGTGTGTGTGTGTGTGTGTGTGTGTATACGTATATATATTTTTTACAGTGAGCTCTCTTTTATGCTATTCTTATGCTATTTGGAAGTGTCATAATAATATTAAGCTGGGTAAATTGTATAGGAAGATTTATGGATGTTTTAGGAGTCTCAAAGGCTTATTTACAGAAGGTTTTGGCAGATACCATTGATTATGTGTGTGTGTCATCTAGGTTTTTAAATTTTGAATAATCATCATCCAATTCAGAAATGTTGAGACCCATCTATTTGGAAGGCATACCTTTTAGCTCAGTAAGCAAGTCCTGGAGATTTTTAAATCTAGAGTTTTAAAAAAATCTTCTGTATTAGTCTGTTTTCACACTGCCATATGGAAAGCAAGGACCTTCTTCACGTAGTGGCAGGAGAGAGAAGCACAGAGGAGGAACTTCCAAACACTTACATTAATAAAGCCATCAGATCTCATGAGAACTCACTCATTATTATGAGAATAGCATGGGGAAAACTGCCCCCCATGATCCAATCCCCTCCCTCCCTCCCTCTACATGTTGGGATTACAATCCCTCCCTTGATACATGGGAGTTACAATTTGAGATGAGATTTGAGTGGAGACAGAGAGCTAAACCATATCATCTTTTCTTCTGTTCTCATTGGTATTTTAATAATTCAGACCTTACCTGCTAGAAATGTTTTTTTCAGATGAAGGGGTTTACTTATATATGCAAGTCTACCCTTCCATTCCTCCTCATGCTTTTCTGAAGTGGTTCTCACCTTAGGAAAGCTATCTCCCTCTCTCATGAGTCTACTGAAGTCTTACCCATCCTTTGAAACCTAATTCAATTCTGTCACTTTCTAATGCCTATTTAGGTCCAACTAGCAAGAAATAATGCATTTATCATGTCATTAATCTGGCAATTAAAGCATTCAATATCTTAGGATATTTCTTACTCTTTTTCCCTGAACTTTATATACTCATATTTAATTTTTACAAACTTTTGCCTGGTCTTAACCTAAATTGTTAGCTCTTTGAATGGAGGGACACTATTTTATTTATTTATTTATTTATTTATTTTTATTATTATACTTTAAGTTCTAGGGTACATGTGCACAACATGCAGGTTTGTTACATAAGTATACATGTGCGATGTTGGTTTGCTGCACCCATCTACTTGTCATTTACATTAGGTATTTCTCCTAACACTATCCCTCTCCCAGCCCTCCACCCCACGACAGGCCCCAGTGTGTGATGTTCTCCACCCTGTGTCCATGTGTTCTCATTGTTCAGCTCCCACTTATGACTGAGAACATGCGGTGTTTGGTTTTCTGTCCTTGTGATATTTTCCTGAGAATGATGGTTTCCAGCTTCATCCATGTCCCTGCAAAGGACATGAACTCATCCTTTTTATGGCTGCATAGTATTCCATGGTGTATATGTGCCACATTTTCTTTATCCAGTCTGTCATTGATGGGCATTTGGGTTTGTTCCAAGTCTTGTCTGTTGTGAATAGTGTCACAATAAACATACGTGTGCATGTGTCTTTATAGTAGCATGATTTATAATCCTTTGGGTATATACCCAGAAATGGGATTGCTGGGTCAAATGGTATTTCTAGTTCTAGATCCTTGAGGAATGGCCACACTGTCTTCTACAATGGTTGAACTAATTTACACTCCCACCAACAGTGTAAAGGCATTCCTATTTCTCCATCTTCTCCAGCATCTGTTGTTTCCTGACTTTTTAATTATCACCATTCTAACTGGTGTGAGATGGTATCTCATTGTGATTTTGATTTGCATTTCTCTGATGATCAGTGATGATGAGCCTGTTTTTATATGTCTGTTGGCTGCATAAATGTCTTCTTTTATGAAGTCTGTTCATTTCCTTTGCCCACTTTTTGATGGGGTTGTTTGGTTTTTTCTTGTAAATTTGTTTAAGTTTTTTGTAGATTCTGGATATTAGCCCTTTTTCAGATGGATAGATTGCAAAAATTTTCTCCCATTCTGTAGGTTGCCTGTTCACTCTGATGGTAGTTTCTTTTGCTGTGCAGAAGCTCTTTAGTTTAATTAGATCCCATTTGTGAATTTTGGCTTTTGTTGCCATTGCTTTTGTTGTCTTAGTCATGAAGAGTTTGCCCATGCCTATATCCTATTTAATCCATCTTGAAATAATTTTTGTATAGGTCTAAGGAAGGGATCCAGTTTCAGCTTTCTACATATGGCTAGCCAGTTTTCCCAGCACCATTTATTAAATAGGGAATCCTTTCCCCATTCCTTGTTTTTGTCAGGTTTGTCAAAGATCAGATGGCTGTAGATGTGTGGTGTTATTTCTGAGGCCTCTGTTCTGTTCCATTGGTCTAAATCTCTGTTTTGGTACCAGTACCATGCTGTTTTGGTTACTGTAGCCTTGTAGTCTACTTTGAAGTCAGGTAGTGTGATGCCTCCAGCTTTGTTCTTTCTGCTTAGGATTGTCTTGGCTATACCCATATGAAATTTAAAGTAGGTTTTTCAAATTCTGTGAATAAAGTCTTTGGTAGCTTCATGGGGATAGCATTGAGTCTATAAATTACCTTGGGCAGTATGGCCATTTTCACAATAATGATTCTTCCTATCCATGAGCATGGAATGTTCTTCCATTTGTTTGTGTGTCGTCTCTTATTTCCTTGAGCAGTGGTTTGTAGTTCTCCTTGAAGAGGTCCTTCACATCCCTTGTAAATTGTATTCCTAGGTATTTTATTCTCTTTGCAGGAATTGTGAATGGGAGTTCACTCATGATTTGGCTGTTTGTCTATTATTGATGTATAGGAATGCTTGTGATTTTTGCACATTGATTTTGTATCCTGAGACTTTGCTTAAGTTGCTTATCAACTGAAGGAGATTTGGGGCTGAGACAATGGGGTTTTCTAAATATATAATCATGTCATCTGCAAACAGAGACAGTTTGACTTCCTCTTTTCCTAATTGAATACCTTTATTTCTTTCTCTTGCCTGATTGCCCTGGCCAGAACTTCCAATATTATTTTAATAGGAGTGATGAGAGAGGGCATCCTTGTCTTGTGCCAGATTTCAAAGGGAATGCTTCCAGTTTTTGCCCATTCAGTATGATATTGTCTGTGGGTTTGTCATAAATAGCTCTTATTATTTTGAGATATGTTCCATCAATACCTAGTTTATTAAGAGTTTTTAGCATGAAAGACTGTTGAATTTTGTCAAAGGCCTTTTCTGCATCTTTTGAGATATTCATGTGGTTTTGGTCGTTGGTTCTGTTTATGTGATGGATTACATTTATTGATTTGCATATGTGCAAGTAGGGAAGATATTGCTGAATTCTTTTCCTAGCAAGGAATATTTATAATTAAGACCCTGGGAAAGGCACACATTCCTGGGGGGTGGTCTATAAATGGCAGCTCTGGGAGTGTCTTTGTTATGCGGTTGACATAAGGACTGAAAGATGCCCTGGTTTCCTGCAGTACCCTCAGGCTTATTAGGGTGGGGAAGAAACCCCACCCTGGTAAATTTGAGGTCAGACCGGTTCTCTGCTCTCAAACCCTGTTTTCTGTTGTTTAAGATGTTTATCAGGACAGTACTTGCACAGCTGAACATAGACCCTTATCAGGAGTTTTTGACTTTGCCCTTTGCCTTGTGATCTTGCTTTGCCCTTTGCCTTGTGATCTTTATTGGCATCAGAAGCATGTGATCTTTGTGACCTACTGCCTGTTCGTACACCCCCTCCCCTTTTGAAATCCTTAATAAAAACTTGCTGGTTTTGCGGCTCAGGTGGTCATCACACACCTGCCGATATGTGATGTCACCCCCAGTGGCCCAGCTGTAAAATTCCTCTCTTTGTACTCTTTCTCTTTATTTCTCAGACCAGCTGACACTTAGGGAAAATAGAAAGAACCTATGTTGAAATATTGGGGGCGGGTTCCCCCGATAAGGGAGGATTCCAGAAGGACACTATTTTATACTGCTTTGGATCTCTTCATATTGCCTGAGTGGGTTCTCCACAAATATTATTTAAAATTTAACAATTTGCTATTACTCTATTGAGAATGAGTTTCTTTGTTTGTTTGTTTTCTATTTAGATACAGGGTTTCATTCTGTCATCCAAGTTGGAGTGCAGTGGCATGATCACAGCTCACTGTGACCCAAGCAATCCTCCTGCTTCAGCCTCCTGAATAGCTAGGACTACAGGCATGCACGACCACACCTGGCTAATTATTCTATTTTTTTTTTGTAGAGATGAGGGTTTTGCTATGTTGCCCAGGCTGGTCTAGAACTCCTAGTCTCAAGCAGTCCACCTGCCTTGGCCTCCCAAAGTGCTAGGATTACAGGCATGAGCTACTGCACCTGGCTGAGTATTGTTGTTGTTGTTTTAAACATTTTATTTGGTCATTTTGGAAACTTAATGTCTACTACATTTATCATTATAGTTTGAAAATCTTTACATCTTTTATATAGAAAACATTATCTTTTTAAAATAGGAGGTTTAAAATATTTCAACTTAAGAATATATTAAAACTAACCCATATTATTAAAATGAAAATGATAAAAAATCTATGTGAACATGGCCTGCATTTTACTCAAGTGTAATCTAACACTTTTTTTCTTTCTCTGTAGGAGGCGACTAATACTAATGGAGTTCTAGTTATATGCTAGGCACTGTGGAGGCCTCTTTATTTTATTGATTCCTTATCATACTCTTTTTGGAGGTATGCTAGAAGAGTCTTTGACAATTCTACCTCTCAGACTATAGGGCTTTCTTTACCATTTGCCTTGTGATATTCCTTAGCTGCTATAGGAACATGGCACTAGAAGGCTCGCTTTTCTATTTTTCTTAATGTAAACTTTACAGATTTTATCAAGTGGAGGAAATGAAATAATGAGCTATTTTCTGATCTTTGTATCTTCCACTATGGTCATGATAATTTCGACTTGCTTGTCACCAGTAATATTTTGATTAAAAACTAAGGGAGGCTTCCTCTTATTGCCCCAAATTAGAAAGTAAAGTTTGTGGCTGGATCTCATCATTGTCAATCATCTCAGTTTAAAAGACGGCAGGCAGACCTGCCTGAGGGGAAGTAGCAACCTAGTCTTATTTGTAGAAATTGTTTGTAAACAAACACTATTTTTGTCTTCCTTCCTAGAATTGGGGGCAGGGTATTTATGACTCAGTATATAAAACATTTTGAGGGAGGAAACTTCAGCCATCGGGAACTAAAAATTCAATGTATGTATTTTTTGTGCTTATTAATGCTATCTTGAACGGAAATGAAAAGAGAACTTTATTGAAAAAATAACCTCATAGATATGTCTCCTAAAGTTTTTAACTTTTCACTCACTGCTTTGTAAAAACTAATAATAATTTAGGGCTTGACAAAAGTAGAATGAAATCTCCCCAGACTTTAGCCAAAATTTCCCCACGAACAGAGATTCTTAAATATCTCCTTTTCACATATGAGAAACCTGATGTTCCGGAGAGTTAAGTTACTTGGCCAGTGTCTAAGGTTAGAAATGGAAGTTGTGTCTGTTTCTTTCTACTAAGGCTTAGCTGCCACATCTATTCATTTAAATGCTCAAAAAGCTTGATGTTCATATAAACTTCAGAATTATTATATATACTTCACTTTCTCTCTGAGTTTCACTTATAATTTAGCAGGCTGTATTGAAGAGCATAGAAGACTAAACAAGTGGAATGTGTGTTCCTAGGAATCATAGCTAGTGCCTACTTATCTTTTACTTTTTATGACTGTTATAAGTTCATAGAGGTAGAGAATCTAATACACATGTAACTACACCTCTATTAATTATCACAATGGGATTGAAAGTAGTGAAATAAAGACTAAAGCTTATTTTTTTCCTATGAAGAAAGCATGTGCATTGCTTGCTGTGTTCCACATGGCCAAATACACCTGAAAAACGAGTATTTGAAAACAGGAAAACACAGTAATAATTCCTGAAACTGCCATCTACTGTGTGTTGGACCAATTTCTCTATTATTAGGAAAACCAAGGACTTGGCTGGAAACCATCCCATGTGTTGGAAGGGCTTGAAGAATTGAACATCTCCATTAGCAAGAATCAGTTTCAATGGAAATCAGGGACTGGTTGGACCATAAAGAGTTGTTGGCATGAGAAAAATGTTTAAGTAGTTTGAACATTTGCCTGTTTCATGCAAAATGCCCGCGTGTGTGGGTTTCTTTATCTTATGGAATGAGAAATAAATGAAAAAAAATTATACTATGAATGGAAAAAATGTGAAAACAAAAAAGGAAACATTTTCAATATTTGCTAGGTTGAAAGTCAAAAACTCACACATTATGGAATCTAACTTGCTATATGTCATTGATGCACAATAGCTAGAATTTAGTAGTATTAAAACTAGTCCATGAAAAAAGCAATTTATCAATAATATGAGGAAAAAGTAAACTGAGAGGAGATTTTATGATTTAGTAGAGGTTATATGTATAGTTGTAAATCATAAGTTGTAACAGGAAAGATAGCTATAACATAAAAGAGCAAATAAGCAAGACTTGAGTATATGAGAAAAGTAACTGGACATATTATCTATCTTGCAAAATGTGTGAACCAGAATTCTTGGTATAATATTTTAATGAGTACTCTGGATTCTAAAGTATTCTAACCAAATTGTTATTTTATAGAATATCAAGATATATCTTGGTTAACTTTGTGTTAGAATTCTATGTGGATGTCACCCATTTTCTGGCACCTTTAATCAACTCTTCTAGACTTTCTTTCTGTAAAATCTCATTACTCTGACTATTCCAATATCTATGTACGTATGTATGTATGTATGTATGTATCTCTATCTATCTATCTATCTATTTATCTATCTATCTATCTATCTATCTATCATCTATCTATCTATCTATCCATTCATCTATCTTCAACTGCCCTCTGTCTATATAATCTATTTATATATATCCACACACCCACACAAATTTTGGGTTAATCTATCTTTCAAACTTTCACTGTCTGAGCCTTTAAGCATCAAAACTGTGGCTTGCCCTATTGTTAAATTCAGTAGCCCTTCTGTTACTTGTCATATTATTTATTTCCATTTCTAAAAGCTATTCCTTTGGGAGTTATAAAGGTACTCATCTTGGTTAACTTTTGAGTACTTTGCCTTTCACTAAGGAACTATTCTATGAAAACCATCACAATCAGTTTTTATTATTGCTGTTAAGTTTAAATATTTAACCGATTTTTTTTTGCTCTGCACTGTATGATGGATGCTAGATACTCAACAGCCATGGTCACTGCCCTCAGTTCTATGAAAGACAATCAGGAAAGGCTTCCCTAAATTAGCAAGGCGAAGTGTTAGCACCTGGTAGGGAGGGGAAGATGAAAGCATTCTAGGCAGAGGGAAGCAATACAAAATCTCTACTCCAGGAAAGAGTGTGGCACATTCTAGGAATTAAGAAACACAACTTCTTAAAGATCAAGATTGATCCCTAATGTCATTATGAGAGACTGATTTATGTATGCCAGATACAAAACTTCATCTCATTATTTCATAATCACACTCTTAAGACATGATTAAACATTTTTTCCCATAAACTATTATTCTAACCCTCAAATGTCTTCCATTTATTAACAATTTTGACTTTTGGAGAGTTAAGCACAAGTAGAATATCAAGGAATATAGGAATAAAATATTTGCATTAATATATTTGATAAAGAATTTTTTCTTACACATATGAATATGATATTACAATAAAACATCCAAATCATGCAAAGGTGGATATAGCACAATTGGTGATTGACTCCTGTACTCTTTATCCCAGCCTCTGCTTCTAAAATAGGGAAGAGAGAGCTAAAGCTTCATCTTCTGGGTGGTGGGTGAGGCAGGATAGAGAAATAGTAGATAGTCCAGTCTCAGGAAGCTAGGATATGGCAGGTAGGTCCTTATGTCCCTTTATTTTCCTGGCTTAATCTCTCCAACTTCCTTAACTGGGAGTTTCCTGGATTCCCTAATGCTGTTCTGGAAGTCCCAGCCCGGGATTAAAGAGAAGATAGCTCAGATCTAGAAATACCGTTATGCCTTAGCCACAGCCCAGCTTGGGAGCACTCAGAGATTGCTGAGCTCTTTTAGAGGCACTACCATAAGTTGCCCCAGTAGTTAGGACACTGTTGCTTCTTACTGTTACTACTGGACTTGGGGCCATTTCTCCTCTCTAATTTCCCTCTGAAGCTGATGGCCTTGTGATAGTTCTGAGAGTTTTGAGTGAGATGGAAAATACAGATAGGAGAGGCTCACAGAGATGAAGTCTTGATCTGGAACTGAGTTATGAACTTAAGTTCACTTCACTTAACTGCATTCAGCACAAAACATCTAGAACATCTACACAAAATAGAGAGTTTAGAGTTAATAAGTTAAAGCAATACTAAAAGCCATATTTTTTGTACTACTGAATTTTAAGTACTAGTCTATCTGTGAAGTATGTCAAATATACTAGAAAAAGAGGAGAGTGGATTCGAATTTTATTATATGTACCTTTTTACTTCTCAAAAAGAAAACTGACTTTGAAGTTCCTAATTTTAGTTATATTTGTGGACAGCAAAATGATTTGAAATTCTGCCTCACCTTGTTCACAGTAGATTCCAGTGGTTCCTAGAGGACAGAAACAGGTGTATCCATGAGGTAATGAAATGCAGGTTGCTCCTCTGCTACAGTGGTGTGGAGGGTCGTGTTCAGGATCACAGGTGGAAACTGTCTCTGTGCAGAATGCTCCTTTCCACCCAGTGGTACAGTTGCAGCTGTGAGTTGAGAGAAAGCCGCATGGTTTGAGCACTTGTGTAGAAATGGATACATACTATGTATTGCCCTGATGCTAACTTGTCAATTTTAACTGAAGTTCCAAGAGATCAAAATGAATTGTGATTCAAACTCTAAGATCTAAATTGTCAAAGGAAAGAGTTAATAACTGGTTATAGGATTACTGGACTCCACATCAAAGACTTTAAACGATTCAGAGTGTAAAAATTGAAAGAGAATTTTTTGAGAATTGTTTCTTTGGACAAAATTGCATTGTAAGTCTCTCTCCCAACTCCCACACCACCACCAAAAGAAAAAGCTGTGCATGGTGTTGCTGTCTCCTAACTTCAGGCCTAGTGAAAAGAGATTCAGCAGGACCACTTGGAGAGCTTGGTATGTTTTCCCTGGCATTGGCAAACTCACAGGCTCAGCTCCTGGGGTTGCCGAAAGAGCTGTAAACATGCTGGAGACAAGTCAAATGTGAGTGAATCCCAGGAAAGGGATGTTCATGGTCAGGAACAACAGCTTGAGGACATATAAAAATGAATCTTGACCAAGAGGTGTCCTTCTGGCTAAAGATACCGTGGCAGTAAGTGGTTTCTGGCTAGAGCAGAAGCTGAGGGGTAATGGGGAATACTCAGCTGAAAGAGAGACCTTGTCTGGGTTTAGAGAGTGATATTGGGAGGAGCCCAGCAGAAAACTTTCTGATAGACTCATCAAAGGCAGAGTTGTCAGATAAAACGCAGAGCATCTAGTTAAATTTAAACGTAAGTTAAACAATAAATAACTTTTCTTAGTAAAAGTATGTCCTGACATGGTTTGGCTGTGTCCTCACCGAAATCTCGAATTGTAGTTTGCATAATCCCCATGTGTTGTGGGAGGGACCAGGTGGAGAAAATTGACTCATGGGGGAGGTTCCTCCATCCTGTTCTCATGGTAATGAGTTAGTTCTCATGAGATCTGATGGTTTTATAAGGGGCTTCCTTCTTCACTAGGCGCTCATTCTTCTCCTTCCTGCTACCATATCAGGAAGGACATGTTTGCTTCCCCTTCCACCATGATGTAAGTTTTCTGAGGCCTCCCCAGCCATGCTGAACTGTGAGTCAATTAAACCTCTTTCCTTTATAAATTACCCAGTTTCAAGTATGTCTTTATTAGCAGCCTGAGAACGGACTAATACATGTCCCATGCAATATTTGAACTTTAAATAAATAATATTTGAGATTTTAATGTTATATCTTGTTATGTTATATATATATAGTTGATAAATTGTTGTTTGTCTGAAATTCAAGTTTATCTGGGCACCGTGTGTTTATTTTGCCCCTCCCTGCCTCCCCTCCTCCCTTCCTCCCTTCCTCCCTTCCTCCCTTCCTTCCTCCCTCCCTCCCTCCCTGCCTGCCTGCCTTTCTCCCTTTCTTCCTTCCCTTTCTCTCCCCAACATTCCCCTTTCTTTCTTCTTCTGAAAACACTACACTAAAGAGTACATGAGAGAAAGGGTTAACTTAAAATTCCTGTCAGAGACAGAGAGCCATAAACCACCCTGCCAGTCTAAAAAGCACATTCTAGAATGGGTATGAGGTATAGGGATCAGAATCTGTTAAGCTGGGGGACAGCAGCGATCACACTTTCCCAGACCTTTTGTTTATGTCATAGACTTTTATATGCTTGTTACATCTAAGTTAATAGTTGTGCAAAAAAATACAAAATTGCATAGTTTGAAGATTATTTTTGAAGATCACAAAGAGTATAGAATGTATAAAGACCTCATACACGAAAAAGGAAATCAGTAACTAATTTCACAAAAGAAATAAAACCATAGTAAAAATTCTTATTAAAGAATTTTTAAACATGATGCTGTCATTACATTTTAAAGTGACGATTGCGCCATCTAGTGGTTCATTTTATATCTACTTGAAAAAAGCTTAAAATTATTCTCATTGCCTTATAGACAGAGCTCACAATGGTAAAATATTTATTTTATTTAATTCACTTACATTTTATTGTATATATTTAAGGTATATAACATGTGTTATGGGAATAAAATACTTGCTTGGATATTAAAGTAGATAAATCACATTAAGCATAATATAATATGGATGCCAAAATCTTATTTGAAAAAATAACAAATCAGAGCCTCATATAGTTTGTCTCAGAATTTTTAGGTCTGAAACAATTAGCTATATGTTTAATATATAATTAGTTATTATATAATTCTAATGAGAATGATTTTGTGCAAGGTCAGAGTTTTCTTTTTGTTTCTTGGTTTCTATAGCACCCTGTGAAATAGAGATAATAAAAAAATTTCAAGCCTTCATTAGTTATTCTCTACTTTGGGTGATATTTTTCTAACCCTTGATGTTAATTCATTAATATTTCTTCCCTTAACCACTCTGCCCTGAGGAGGAGTAGATTTTGTAGAAGTATGTGTGTGAGGTGAGGTGTCTATATAATGGATAATGTGAAAACAAAACAAAGAGAGGTAGGTATGTATTTAAAGAATATTTATTATTTTTTACAGGCTAGCTGTCTGTGCTTATCTTAGGATTGAGCATAGTACTGTGCTTGGTACTGAGATTCTACAACACAGGAGGCTCCATTTTTGACCTCATGGACTTCTGTATTTTGGAGAAATCAGATTAGTAAGGAGACAATTTTAATAAAATGGGACAAGTTCTAAAATGGGTATTATGGTATCCTGTGGATGGGCGCCTAAGTAATTTTAGTGAATTACTTAGGGAAGGCCAAGAGAAGGCTTAGGAAAGGCCGCCAGAGTGAGATTTGCCCGTATAAATGCATGCACTAAGAGGAGGTGTCAAAGGACTTTGAACAACAGGCTGAGGCAGTTCAACTTTTTTTTTTTTTAAACTATTAACTTTTGTGGGTACATAGTAGGTGTACATATTTATGGGGTACATGACATGTTTTGGTACAGGCATGCAATGTGTGATGATCACATCATGGAAAATGGGGTATCCATCCCCTCAAGCATTTATCCTTTGTGTTACAAAGAGTCCAATTATACTTTCTTAGTTATTTTAAAATGTACAATTAAATTATTATTGACTATAGTCACCCTGTTGTGCTATCCAATACTAGTCCTTGCTCATTCATTCTCACTACTTTTTTGTAGTCATTAACCATCCCCACCTCCCTGTTACCCACCACCTTTCTGAGCCTCTAGTAACCATCCTTCTACTCTCTATCTCCATGAGTTCAACTGTTTTGATTTTTAGAACCCACAAATAAGTGAGAATATGTGATGTTTGCCTTTCTGTGCCTGGCTTCAGTTCAACTTTTAAGTGACATGACAGGTATATAGAAAATGACACAAACAAGGAGGCACATTTTAAGAACATTGATCTGTTATGTGTAGGATGACTGCATAGTGTAACAATAAGCTCTCTGGTGACGTAATTTTAATCTTAGTGAGATCTTAGCATATTTTTTTGCTACTAGAAAAGGGGCCAGCAACCTTTTTCTGTAAAGGGCAAGGCAGTTTACAGTTTTGCTTTGTGGGCCATATAGACACTGTTGCAATAACTAAACTCTGCCATTGTTGAAAGCAGCCACAGAAAACACACAAATGGGTGTGGCTGTATCTCAATAAATTTTAGTTTCACAAATAGGTGGTAGGCCAGATTTGGCCCATATGCCATAGTTTTCTGACCCTGGCACTCTAGACCATTAATTCCATGAGAGCAGAGATAGGGTCTGTTTTGTTTTTTATTATTGTCCCAAGGCCCCAAACAGTTCTTGGTTTATTGTAAGTTTTCATTGACTATTCAGGGAATAAACACACAAATGAATAAATATAATAGGTCATGGCTGGGATAAGAAAGCAGATGGAGGCAAAAGTCCTGAATAGGAAAATTGCTGTGGGGATGCAGCATTTTCAAGAAAATGAGAGGCATTTTCAAGGCTTTGGTAAGTGTGTTGGTATGAAAGAGGAAAATTATAGTAATGACAAACATTATTTGACACCACGTGCCAAGCACTCTTCTAACCTTTCTAGTTACTCTATTATGTTATAAGAGGGTACTATCATCATCCTCATTTTGCAGAGAAGAAATCTGAGGAACAGAGAGGTTAAGTCAGCTAATGAGTGAGGAAGTCCACCTTTTAGGAAGTCCACCATTTTATGTCTCTCAATCCTGTGGAAATGTTGGGACCATGAAAGAGTATGGTGTTGTTAGTGAAATAGGGACAACTGGATAGCAATATAGTAAAGGGAAAACATAAAGAATCCACTTTTATAGGCTTTATTCCTGGGATGGAGGCTGGTTCAACATACACAAATTGATAAATGTGATTCACCACATAAATAGAATTAAAAGCAAAAACCATATCATGTCCTCAATAGATGCAGAAAAGACTTTGATAAAATTCAACTTTGTATTAAAAACCCTCAACAGATTAGGCATTGAAGGAACATACTTCAAAATAATGAGAGCAGTCTATGACAAATCCACAGCCCAACATCATCCTGAACAGGTGAAAGATCGAAGCATTCCCCTTGAGAACTGCAACAAGACAAGGATGCCCACTCTCACCACTCCTATTCAACACAGTAATGGAAGTGCTAGCCAGAGCAGTCAGGCAAGAGAAAGAAGAAAGATATCCAAATAGAAAGAGATGAATTCAAGCTATATCATCTCCTTGCAGATGATATTATTCTATACTGAGAAAATCCCATGGCCTCTGCCAAAAGGCTCCTAGAACTTATAAATAACTTCAGTAAAATTTCAGAATATAAAATCGCTGTACAAAAATCAGTAGCATGGCTATACACCAATTACATCCAAGCTGAGAACCAAAGCAAGAATGAAATCCCATTTACAATAGCCACAAAAAGAATAAAGTATCTAGGAATACGGAACCAAGGAGGTGGAAGATCTTTACAATGAGAATTACAAAACACTGATGAAGGAAATCAGAGATAACACAAACAAACGAAAAAAGATTTCCTGCTCATGAAAAGGAAGAATCAATATGGTTAAAATGGCTATACTGACAAAAACAATTTACAGATTCAATGTTATTCCTATCAAACTACCAACATAATTTTTCACAGAATTAAAAAAGTTATTCTAAAATTCATATGGAAAAAAAAGAGGCTAAATAGCTGAAACGATCCTAAGCAAAAAGAACAAGGCCACAGACATCACACTACCTAATTTCAAACTATACTACAAGCCTACAGTAACCAAAATAGCATGGTGCTGGTGCAGAAACAGACACACAGACCAATGGAACTGGACAGAGAACCTAGAAATAAAGTCATACACCTAAAAGCACCCGATCTTCAACAAAGTCAGTGATAATAAGCAATGGGGAAAGGGCTTCCTGTTCAATAAATGGTGCTGGGATAACTGGCTAGCCATATGCAGAAGATTGAAACTGAACCCGTTCCCTTCACTATGTATGTTATGAAAATTAACTCAATATGGACTAAAGACTTAAATGTAAGACCTAAACCTATAAAACCCCTAGAAGAAAACCTAGGAAATACCATTCTGGACATCAGGCTTGGTAAAGAATTTATGACTAAGTCCCCAGAAGCAATTTCCATAAAAACAAAAATTGACAAGTGGGACCTAATTAAACCAAAGAGCTTCTGCACAGCAAAAGAAACTATTAACAGAGTAAACAGACAACCTACAAAATGGGAGAAAATATTCACACACTACACAACAAAAAAGGTCTAATGTCCAGAATCTATAAGGAACTTAAACAATTCAACAAGCAGAAAACAGACAACCCCATTAGAAAATGGGCAAATGACATGAACAGACACTTCTCAAAAGAAGACATACATGAAACCAACAAATAGAGTAAGTAATGCTCAACATCACTAATCATTAGAGAAATTCAAACCAAAACCACAATGAGAAACCAACTCACACCAATCAGAATGGCTATTATAAAAAGTAAAAAAAATGACAGCCATTGGTGAGGTTGCAATGAAAAGGGCGCACTTACACATTGCTAGTGGGAATGTAAATTACTTCAGCCATTGTGGAAAGCAGTGTGGAGATTTGTTAAAAAACTTAGAACTACCATTCAACCCAGCAATCCCATTACTGGCTATATACCCAAAGGAATATAAATCATTCTATCAAAAAGACATATGCATTTGTAAACCACAGCACTATTCACAATAGCAAAGACATGGAGTAAACCTAGATGCCCATCAACAGGGTACTGGATAAAGAGAATGTGGTACATATATACCATGGAATACTACACAGTCATTGAAAAAATGAAATCATGTCCTTTGTAGAAACATGAATGCAGCTGGAGGCCATTATCTTAAGCAAACTAACATAGGAACAGAAAACCAAATACTGCATATTCTCATTTATAAGTAGGAGCTAAACAATGAGTACATATGGACACAAACAAATGGGAACGATAGGCACTGGGGACTACTTGATGTAGGAAGGTGGGAGGGAACGTGGGGTGAAAAACTACCTATTGGGTACTATGCTCACTATCTGGGTGATGGAATTATTTGTGCACCAAACCTCAGCAACACACACTTATGTAACAAATCTGCACATGGACACCCTGAACCTAAAATAAAAGTTGAAAAAAAAAAAACCACCTTTAGCTAGACTGCATTGAAGGTAAGAGTAGGTGATAAAATAGCTTTTTTTTTCTATAAGCATCTAGGGACATGGCTCATAAATTTGATGATAGTTCAGGACATAAGGCAGATTTAATTAAATAGACTAGCAGGCAAAGAGGAGGGACACATGCACCCAGCATACAATAGCTAAGACTACTTAAATTATACTGAGGAATCATTGACATTATACAGAGCACTGTTTTCTTATTTCAAGACCATTCAAAAAATGTTATATATCCTTAATTGTCAGTACAAGGAAAAATTTGTGGGTTCTTCTGTCTCCAAACACAAACAGATGATAGCAGAGAATAAAATGTTAAACACTTTGGAAATGTGATTAACAGCTCATCATGATAGTAAATCTAGAGATGAGTATGAGAGTAAGTTCTTACTAATATAGTTAATTATTTTAATTCTGTGCATTTAGAATGAAACTGATTTGAATTCCTAAATTGCAGATTAATTGTTTAGTTCTGACTGTCAATTTTATAGCTTAGAACATCTATGGGTTAATTCTTCCTCATTACTATAGAAATTCAATATGAAGAATTTAATTTTCTTGTACTTAGGCAAGTCTAAGACTGTAAGAGTTTAGTATGAACATGGATATAAAAAATTAACTGAAAATGAGATAATAGAAGATTTAATGTTTTTTGTTAAATATCATTCACTTACTAAATATTACCAAAGAGGGAATATAGAGCAGCATTATACTTCGTTACTAAGGTAAGTACAAAATAGAAAACATGGTCTTGTTCTGCACCCTGAAGACTTGCTACTTTATTTAGAATAATGTATTTGTATGAGATATATATATAAATATAATATTCAGTTTCTTAGGGCTTTACCTTAGTGCCAGGCACCATTTTAAGTACTTTGATGTAGTAATTTGTTTAATCACCATATAAAACCTACAAAGTAAATACTATTATTAGCTCTCAGATTGCAGATGAGAAGCTAATACAGAAAAATATAACCTCTGCTTAGCCTACTTTTTCAGGTTACCTATGAAATATGGATTTTGATGCGTTGGACGAGAGAGATTCTTATGTATATGTTGAGGCTGAGATAAGAACAGAAAAAGAAAGTTATTGGAGAAAATTTACCTTGAGCTGGATCTGCAAAAAAGTTCTGGTTATAGATTTGTGGGTTTTCTATGCATAAGCAAAAGCACAGACACAAAATCTATGTGGATGTGATAATAAAGTCATGAATAATATAATAAATGCATGTAATTTAGCAATGGGCGATCACACGACCTAAAGGAATCTAGTTCTGCATATATAACTTATTTCTCTGCTCTTTAAAGATAAAAGGAAAACATAGCTGAATTATCTTCTCAGGTCATCTCCTGTGTGGATGACTTAATTCATATAAAATTGCTTTCCTTTATGGCTTATTTCCATTTGAGAAGCAGGTTGGGAGACTAAGGTACGTGTGATATGATGTATAACATTTTACCTGCCAAAATTTGCTGGATTTTAAATGACATGCTCAAAATTTGAGTCTTTGAAGAATGTACAATCAAGTGTTAAAACAAATGAACCTCATCGTACACTGGAATGTGATGGCATATTGAAACTCGACATGCTTACTAGGACAGGTTGCTATAATAATCACTCCACCTGCTGACATTCCCCTATGGCCTTCCTTTCTTTGCTGGTGAGATACTCACCTAGGTCCTTGGTGATACCTCACAGAGTGTAAGAAGGATGAGATGAAATGACTCTTTACATACTAATGAAAATACTGGCAGTTGTCTGTGGGCCTCATTTTGTAGTTCTCCAGGTGTAAGGGCTTGAACATTGTAGTATGTTAACAGTTGCACTCAGAATTCCTATTAAGGAGAGAACTGTCTTTGGGAAACTACATGAGCTGCTTGGAGTAGACAGTGGACCCTGGTTGCATTGGGATGAACATGAGCCTGGACTACAAAATAAGATGATAAATTACTCTGCCTGAGACCAGGAGGGAATTGTGGTTTGTTTTAACCTACAGATCAGTTGGAAAAAAGCAAAACAAAGGACAGAAGACAAAAACTGGAGTGGAATTGCCATGTATTTACTGCAGTGGTGGGGTGACCAAAAGACAAGTTGGAAGTTATTTAGGTGGCCATGAGATAAACCTTTTCCTTCAACATTGTCACCTCTCCCCACCCCCTGCACCAATCTAAACAATCTGATTGAAAAGTGTAAATGGCTTTGTTAATTTGATAGAAATTAAAGAAGTTGATTGTAGCTTTTAGGCATCTATGATATGGACTAGACAGTATGAGTGAAAGACTGGTGAGCTACAGATGACTTTAGAACATAAACATTCATTTTGGAATCTTCACAATTTATGTAGATGTCAAGGGTCTGGTAAAAAGTAACTGACATCTGAGTTATAAAAAGACCACGAGGGAAAAGAGGTTACTCTTAAGCCACAGTGCAGGGAGGCTTGATGAAAATCCACAGTGAATTCTTACCTCTGACTCTTATTTTCCAGCTACTTAAATAATAAAGAAACAAAAAATGTGAGCTTATTTTAATATCTACACTCTTCAAATAAGTTTTCCATATTTTCTGACTATGGAAAGATAATTTTCTGAAAATGTCTCATCTTTGGCCAGTGGGAGTCTCTTGAAGTTGGCTCCTGTTGTCTTTTAATATAACCATAGTTGTCTTTGTTAACATTCTTGCTTTCAGGCATAAAAAGATATCTAGGCTTACATATTTTCTGTCCTAGAGCTGAGTGTACAATTCTCCAAGAAGTCTTGGTTCATTTTAGTGGAAAATGGTATTTGGAGATGACAATTTTGGCACTGGAGGTGTTCATTGATACTGAATTATTGTTTCTAAATCTTTTTAGCAGATATAGCCGGGAAATTTTTTAAAAAGAAGAAAGATTTTTTTTTTTGAGGTGGAGTCTTGCTCTGTCACCCAGGCTGGAGTGCAATGGCACAATCTTGGCTCACTGCAGCCTCTGCCTCCCGAGTTCAAGTGATTCTCCCTCCTCAGCCTCCTGAGTAGAAAGTTAAGTAATGAGTTCATACATTAATTCCAGTTCATATTAAGGATTAGAATGATTTTTACTTCTTTGATTTTATGTCTAGATCTCTTTCATGCTGAATATTCTAGTTCCTAATGACTAATGTTAATACAATTGTTCATTTGGTTTATATACATTTATCTGTTATATAAATATAATGCTATTTGGGTATTTTTATATATAGTTTTAAAATAACAATATCAATGTTTCCACTAACATCAAGACTACAGGATGCAGTAGAATATCTTTATGGTTCTTTTTGTCTTTAGGCTATAATCCACTGTATAGTCAAAATATTGTGTTTTAAAATCAATTGAACTAAATATTTTCTGCTTGGTTATGCTACCAACTTGAAGTACAGTTCATTTCCTTATTTTCCTTCAGTATTTAAAAATTGGTCTTTTTCTTTTTTAATTGACCATGTGAAATATTTTACCTGGTTCCAAATAAAAACTATAAAGCAAATTATAGTTAGAAAGTCTAGCTTTTATCCTTTTACTACTTCTTGTTTTCTCCCTCACCCTATACATAACTATTTATAAATTGTGTGTGTGTAATCTTGCATTTTCTTCTTAGAAAAATATGAGCATATTTGTATGTGTATCTATATTTATGTATTTATATCTGTTTATCTATATCTATTATCCCCTTTTCTTACATGTTTCTTTACCCTGATTTTTTCACTTAATAAGTCCTGAGGATCACTCCATAGCAACATATAAAAGGTCTTTTTTTATGTATGTGAAGTCCTCCGTTATATAAACATTCCTTAGCTTTTTCAACAAGATACCTAGTGATGAACACTTGAGCAGTTTCCAGTCTTTGTTTTAACAAATAGAGAAATTAATTTGCTCTAATACATAATAGTGTCTGCTTCTCTACAGCCTCACTAATAGATTGGTCATATTTTTAGCTTTTTGCCAACCTCATAGGTGAGAAAAATTATCTACCTGAAATTGGAATCTCTAAAAGACAGAGTTAAAGGCAATTCCAAGGAAGTAAGGAGTACTCTTTCAAGGAAGCAACAGTGAGAGAGAAGCAAAGGGAGGAGGAAAAAAGGAGAACTAGTACAAAGTAATGAGTTACGAAGCTGGCCATAGCTTCACAAGAAACTCAGCTGATTGCTTGGTAAGGAGAGGGGGTTTCTTGGAAGGCAGGATAGAGTGGTACAATTAATTTGACTGCTATGCAGAGAGAAAAAGAATAGCAGGAATAGGCAGGTTGATAACAGTCATGCATAGCTTGACAACAGATTAAAAATTTACATTTTGCTGCATTGGCAGTGGAAAACCAGGAAACATTTTGAGCAGGAAAATGATTAAGAGCAAAGAGGATTTTAGGAAGATTCAACCTGGATTAAGGTTAGGAGTGTTTAGGGAACAGGTCACTAGTTGGAAAGCAATTACATGTCCAGCTGAGGAGTAATAGAAGACTGAATTATTAAGCATTGTTGGACAAAATACATAAAAGAAGACAGTCTGAGCAAAGTATGCTTAATTTGGGAACTTTGGCAGACCTTAGAGAATCTATTATTGTGTTCTAGGGGTTTGTAAACCTCTAAAATGATAAGCACATTTTTGTGTTCCAAGTATGTTCAGTTTTTAGGAGAAAGGGTTTTTAGCTTTGACCTGATGCTCAAAGGCATTTCTAAGACAAAAAATAATTAGGAAATCCTGAATCAGTGAGATTTTGTGATCACTGATAGATTTATGTTATAAATAAGCCTCTTTTATGAACTTAATCCTTGATGCATTTTACATTTTTACAACCACATTCTTCCAACTCCTATTGTACTTACTGTCTGTGCCACTCATTTTAACATCTAACTTGTTTTTGTCAGTTTTGTTTTTCCTACACTGCTTTTCTTTTTTTTTTCAGACAGAGTTTCCCTCTTGTCTTCCAGGCTGGAGTGCAGTGGTGCGATCTCAGCTCTCTGCACCCTCTGCCTCCCAGGTTCAAGAGATTCTCCTGCCTCAGCCTCCCAAGTAGCTAGGATTACAGGCACCCACCACCACACTGGCTAATTTTTGTATTTTTAGTAGAGATGGGGTTTTGCCATGTTGACCAGGCTGGTCTCGAACTCCTGACCTCAGGTGATCCACCCATCTCGGCCTCCCAAAGTGCTGGGATTACAGGCGTGAGCCACGATGACAGGGCTACACTGTGTTTTTCTTAAAGGGACACATCTGCATATTGTCCTCAGTCACAGGTTACTGTACAACATGGTGACTATGGTTAGTAACAATGTCTTGTATTTTGAAAATTGCTGAGAGTAGATTTTAAATATTCCAATCAGAAAAAATTATAAATATGTGAGGTAATGCATATGTTAATTAGCTCATTTGAGCCATTCCACAATGTATATATATTTTGAAACATCATGTTCTACATGATAAATATATCCAATTTTTGTCAATTAAGAAAATAAAGGAAAAAATTACAACTTAAACTTGCTTAAAAACACCTATTAAGCTAGACATGGTGGAAGAAATTGGCAAAAATGTAAAATATCTTTCTTCTCACTAAACATTTTTGGTTTGGAATCATAGCCATTTAATTAAAGCATTTTATTTATGTCAAAAAAAAAAGACACCTACCAAGCACATACACACATAGAACTAAGAACTAAACTCATTTTTTTTTTTTTTTACTTAAAAATTTTGTTTTGATGTAACCTTTTTTCTTTTTTATCCTTGGCTACTAAGAACAGAAATAGTTTTACATTTCTTTGTTGCATCAGAACTCATCCCAGGAGCATAAAGGCCTGAAACGAACTCTGCCTTATGATACTCACATTTGAGAAATTCCATTAGAACACAGAAGGATCTGTGTGTGGTGATGAACTCGGAGCAGGAGAGAAGGGCTTTCATCACTTCACCAGGGCCCTGAACACACTGGAAACCTTATCAGGCCTCACCTCTCTCCTTACTTGGAATAAGACTTTCCCTTATGTACCAAAACAATGCCTCCCATCCCAGCTAAGAGACAGGGAGCTAAAGGGAGCATTTTGAGTTGTTGTTTTAAATTTATAACATTAAACTGTTCATTGTTAAGACACTTTGATCAGCTTTGAGGTTTTCCTTTTACAATTGATTCTAAGCACCATAAAATTGGTGCTTCTGTGTTGGTACTTGCCTCTTGAGCATTTAACAAATATTTCATGAGGCGTGTTAGTTATTTTTCAGGAAAAGATTAAACTTTAGCTTTGAGCTGTCTATAAGGCTACCTAGAAATTCAATTTAATATTACCCTGCTTCAGTTGAAAAATAAAGTTTAGAGCCATCTAAAATTAAGAATCTGTAACTAGGACAAGTACAGAAATAAACTTCTTAAACACTTTTGAAAAGTATATTACAAAGCACAATATTTTTTTTCTTTAAAGGAGGTATTCTTATATTGAGATTAGAAAAGAATTGTTTAAAACTGTCAAAAGGAATAAAATTCTTTAAACTGCTGCTGCCACTGGATCTGAATGTCTTTGAATGGGAGACCTAATATTTTTGAACAGCTTTATTGAGGTATAATTTACTTACCATAAAATTCACCTGTTTTAAGTTCAGAGCTCTGCAAATTTAATGTTATTAAATGATGGTCACAAGAGCTACTTCTGGCTCTGTAGTATATCTTTATAGTTGGTAATTATTTTGTAATTATGTCAATAAGAGGATCCCAAAACTGGTCACAATTTTGATAAGAAAACTTTTTAGAATCTTGTAAGGAAATTTGTCAGATGTATCATTCCCCCTGTACATTATTGCTTAAGTCTATTTGTTACTCAAATTTAGGCCCCCATGTTTGAGATACTGCTTTCCACCCACACGGCAATCTATGAAATCCCCAGGATATGTGTTATAAAGAAAGGTATTTTCAATTTGGAGAACATACAATGTGCCAACTGAAGATAATTTCAACGTTATTTTTTAAAATTAAGATGAAATGAACAGGTTACAACCAGTAAATAAAGAGCGACTTAACACTTTTTTTTACCTCATTAAAATTATTCGCTGTTTTTAAGTTCATTTCTTGCTATTTAGATTCTGGAGAGAATCTTGACCCACGAAATGGAAGATCTGATTTTGGGTCCTGCTGTACTACTCACAGAGTGCTCATATATCCTCTTGAATTACTCACAGTCTCTGGGGCTTATTTTCCCCATGTAAAATTGGAATTAGGATACTGGCATTAAGTAATTTAGAGGGTTTTAGTGAGGAGCGATGGAAATAATATATAAAAAAATGCTTTGTTACACACAAAGTCCTGTGCAATTGTAAGGTATTACGTTTAATATCGGAACTCAATAAAATTTCTATATTAATCAAAATAACCTGCAAATGGTTCTAAGTACCTATCTATACTTGGCACTGTATATTCCAAGATAAATATATTTGGCTCTTAGGTTCAAACCGTTAGGCTGTTTGGTCCACATGGAATAATGTAGGATGGGGATGGATTCCCCACCTTCACCTTCAACTTCATATGCTTTCCTATTGCCACTTTCTAGATCTCTCTTTATTATCACATAAAAAAACCCAAAAATACTTAGTAGTTACCCCTGAAGAATGACTACAACTCTTTAGATAAAGTGAAGTAAACGTGTGCTTCTAATTAAGTTTAGTTGTAGAGCAAATTAGAGTGCATACTTTGTAAAGCAAGCTAAAGGTTTCATTAAAAATTGTAGAGAAGTAATGATAAAATTATAGTGGTAAAGCTAATGCCAAAAATTATTGCTCTGTGATGGTGGCATCCCAAGCCTTACATTTTGTCCTCAGGAATTCCGTGGGTTGAGTCAAACTATACATTTTTTTTTTTTTCTCCACAAATTTTACTGTGACTAGCAGTTGTTTGAGCTTTGCTTTTGATCATTTTCCGGTGAGGAGGTGGAGGGGATTTGCTCAGGGAGAGTAAGAGATTCACCCATGTCTTTTTTTTTTTTTTTTTTTTGAGACGGAGTCTAGCTCTGTCGCCCAGGCTGGAGTGCAGTGGCGCAGTCTCGGCTCACTGCAAGCTCCGCCTCCCAGGTTCACGCCATTCTCCTGCCTCAGCCTCTCCGAGTAGCTGGGACTACAGGCGCCCGCCACCACGCCCGGCTAATTTTTTGTATTTTTAGTAGAGGCGGGGTTTCACTGTGGTCTCGATCTCCTGACCTCGTGATCCGCCCGCCTCGGCCTCCCAAAGTGCTGGGATTACAAGCGTGAGCCACCGCGCCCGGCCGATTCACCCATGTCTTTTAAAACTATACTTTCTTCAGGGTAGACTCTGTCTTTCAGGAGAAGCTCTGACACTCCTCTTTCCCAGCTGCTTTGCAGGGAGCCAGTGTTCCTGGTGAACACTGTGTCCTGTGGGGAGCATTTTGACAAATCTCTCTTTAGCTATCTTACACACGTATGAGACATAAGAAATTTATGAGTAGCTAGAGTGTAAGAAATTGACAGAGTGCTTACTTCCACTTTCTTTAGCATATTCCCAGAACTCCTCATATACTACTTTTGTGTAGATGAGATGCTCAGCAAAATGAGTAATTAATATAAAAACATTCTCCTTTCTCTTTTCCTTCTCTCTCAATGGGTCCACGTTGGTTTCATACTAAAGTAGTTCAGAAGTCAAATTGTGTAGCTTCACTATTGCCCTTTCTAAAGAGGCTCAAACCTACATATGAAAGCAAATCCCAATATGTAAGCCTTTGTGTGGTTAACATTTCTGTCTACTCTCTCAATAGTATGGGTTTAACTGATATTTTATGGTGCCTAGAATGAGATGTAGTGATTCATTGTCATTGTTTAACAGAACTAAGATGGCATAAATGCTGTGCTGACCTTATTTGTAGTTGCCTTCACCTGTCCTCCCATCACGTAACAAGTCTACCTAAGAACATTTTAAATATGTGCATCTGTTTGTGTTCCTAGTCTGTACAAGTGGGATGCCAGTTAGAGTGGAGTACCAGTTAGAGTGCAAACAACCTGCTACTTTCATTCCTAATAACGTCATACTTACTAAACACTAGTTCCACTCTCTACGCATGTCCCACCATTGCCGCATTTCATTAAACTGCAGGGAGAAGCATGACACTGGCCAACACTGCGTCCAGCATTTGGGTGGTCCTCGGGATTTCCCAGTCCTCTGAAATGGCCATCCTTCTCAGTGCGAACTTGAAGAGTGAAAATACAGCCTTGGAGAAACACAGAAACACTTCATATTAACAAACAGAAGAAATAGAAAAAACAAGAAGAAGGTTATTTTTCATTTTTAAAGTAAAAGTTTTTCAAAATGAAGTAATACATGTAAATTTTAAAAGAAATATAAGAATACAGAAATGCACAGAGAAAAATTTTTTTTAAAAGTCATTCATGATATCACTTCACAGCAGACAACTATTAACATTTTGGGGTGTGTGTGGTATTTTTTCTATGCTTAATCATATTTTCTTTTAAACAAAAATGCAATCTGCACTAAGCTGTAGAAAATATAATATTATACCAAAAAGTTGAACATCATAAATAACATTAACTTTTTTCTTGTAGCATTAACTATAAGTGATGGCATATTTCCTTATATCAAAATATATTTAATAAACCTATAATTATTATACCATTGACTCATTTAATACTTTTTGCTATTAGAAATAAAGTTGTAATGAATATCTTATGTGTATATCTTTGTACATTTAAATTTTTTTTTAGTACATATTTCTAGAAGTAGAATTATTAGGGGAAAAGATATAGATGCTTTGAAGTATGCCTAAGTGTCCCCCATAGATATTTTTCACAACTGGATTCAGGAGACTGGGATACCCCCTTCTTCACAGGCACTACCATGCATGGGATTACCATTCCTTTTCATTTTTACATGCGATAGCTAATAAAATACTATTTTACTGTTTTTGGTTGGGTATCAAAAATCTTTTAACAAATTTATTGATCATTCATAATTTATATTATAATTTGTATTTATAGTATATAAAGAGAGCCTCCTTATATAATGAGGACATTAGCTATTTGTGATGCACTGTAAATAAACTTTCTCCAGTTTAATATTTACCACTCAATTTTGCTATGGTAGTTTTTTTTTTTTTTTAGGTAAAGAAGTTTATATTTATGTTGTCACATTTTTCTCTTTTTTCTTTCAGAGATTTTGCCTTTCTACACATCTTTAGAAAGAACTTTTCGGCCGGGAATGGTGGCTCATGCCTGTAATCCCAGCACTTTGGGAGGCCGAGGCGGGTGGGTCACGAGATCAGGAGATTGAGACCATCCTGGCTAACACGGTGAAACCCCGTCTCTATTAAAAATACAATTAGCCGGGCATGGTGGCGGGTGCCTGTAGTCCCAGCTACTCAGGAGGCTGAGGCAGGAGAATGGTGTGAACCCCAGAGGCAGAGCTTGCTGTAAGCCGAGATCGCGTCACTGCACTCCAGCCTGGGCAACAGAGCGAGAGTCTGTTTCAAAAAAAACCAACCAAACAAAAATAACTATTCTACCTCAAGATTAGATAAATATATATAAATAAAAAGGACAGTTCAGTGAAGAATTTGAAATGAAAGTGTTTGAAATCCTGAAATGTACTGTAATTTTACTCAGCTCCTTTAGCAGTTACTTATAGTTTATTTGCCAAGTTCTTTCAAATAAATAGGAACATCAACCAGAAATAAGGTCTTTAAAATGATAAAATAAAGGCAGGATTGAATTTTATTTTCAAAACTTTTTTTTTGAGGCATAAAAGGCTTTTTGTTGTTGTTATTGTTGTTGTTATACTTTAAGTTCTAGGGTACATGTGCATACCTTGCAGGTTTGTTACATATGTATACATGTGCCATGTTGATTTCCTGCACCCATTAACTCGTCATTTACATTAGGTATTCCTTATGATGCTATCCCTCCCCGCTCCCCCGACCCCATGAAAGGCCCTGGTGTGTGATGTTCCCCACCCTGTGTCCAAGTGTTCTCATTGTTCAATTCCCACCTATGAGTGAGAACATGCGGTGTTTGGCTTTTTGTCCTTGTGATAGTTTGCTGAGAATGATGGTTTCCAGCTTCATCCATGTCCCTACAAAGGACATGAACTCATCCTTTTTTATGGCTGCATAGTATTCCATGGTGTATATGTGCCACATTTTCTTAATCCAGTCTATCATTGATGGACATTTGGGTTGGTTCCAAGCCTTTGCTATTGTGAATACTGCTGCAATAAACATACGTGTGCATGTGTCTTTATAGTAGCATGATTTGTAATCCTTTGGGTATATACCCAGTAATGGGATGGCTGGGTCAAATGGTATTTCTAGTTCTGGATCCCTGAGGAATCGCCACACTGACTTCCACAATGGTTGAACTAGTTTACAGTCCCGCCAACAGTGTAAAAGTGTTCCTATTTCTCCACATCCTCTCCAGCATCTGTTGTTTCCTTACTTTTTAATGATTGGCATTGTAACTGGTGTGAGACGGTATCTCATTGTGGTTTTGATTTGCATTTCTCTGATGGCCAGTGATGATGAGCATTTTTTCTGTGTGTCTGTTGGCTGCATAAATGTCTTCTTTTGAGAAGTGTCTGTTCATATCCTTTGCCCAGTTTTTGATGGGGTTGTTTGATTTTTTCTTGTAAATTTGTTTAAGTTATTTGTAGATTCTGGATATTAGCCCTTTGTCAGATGGGTAGATTGCAAAAATTTTCTCCCATTCTGTACGGTGTCTGTTCACTCTGATGGTAGTTTCTTTTGCTGTGCAGAAGCTCTTTAGTTTAATTAGATTCCATTTGTCAATTTTGGCTTTTGTTGCCATTGCTTTTGGTGTTTTAGACATGAAGTCCTTGCCCATGCCTATGTCCTGAATGGTATTGCCTAGATTTTCTTCTAGAGTTTTTTTGGTTTTAGGTCTAACATTTAAGTCTTTAATCCATCTTGAATTAATTTTTGTATAAGGTGTAAGGAAGGAATCCAGTTTCAGCTTTCTACATAGAACTAGCCAGTTTTCCCAGAACCATTTATTAAATAGGGAATCCTTTCCCCATTTCTTGTTTTTGTCAGATTTGTCAAAGATCAGATGGTTGTAGATGTGTGCTATTATTTCTGAGGGCTCTGTTCTGTTCCATCGGTCTAAATCTCTGTTTTGGTACCAGTACCATGCTGTTTTGGTTACTGTAGCCTTGTAGTATAGTTTAAAGTCAGGTAGCGTGATGCCTCCAGCTTTGTTCTTTTGGCTTAGGATTGACTTGGCGATGCGGGCTCTTTTTTGGTTCCATATGAACTTTAAAGTAGTTTTTTCCAATTCTGTGAAGAAAGTCATTGGTAGCTTGATGAGGATGGCATTGAATCTATAAATTACCTTGGGCAGTATGGCCATTTTCACGATATTGATTCTTCCAACCCATGAGCATGGAATGTTCTTCCATTTGTTTGTATCCTCTTTTATTTCACTGAGCAGTGGTTTGTAGTTCTCCTTGGAGAGGTCCTTCATATCCCTTGTAAGTTGGATTCCTAGGTATTTTACTCTCTTTGAAGCAATTGTGAATGGGAGTTCACTCATGATTTGGCTCTCTGTCTGTTATTGGTGTATAGGAATGCTTGTGATTTTTGCACATTAATTTTGTATCCTGAGACTTTGCTTAAGTTGCTTATCAGCTTAAGGAAATTTTGGGCTGAGACGATGGGGTTTTCTAAATATACAATCATGTCATCTGCAAACAGGGACAATTTGACTTCCTCTTTTCCTTATTGAATTCCCTTTATTTCTTTCTCCTGCCTGATTGCCCTAGCCAGAACTTCCAACACTATGTTGAATAGGAGTGGTGAGAGAGGGCATCCCTATCTTGTGCCAGTTTTCAAAGGGAAGGCTTCCAGTTTTTGCTCATTCAGTATGATATTGTCTGTGGGTTTGTCATAAATAGCTCTTATTATTTTGAGATACATCCCATCAATACCTAGTTTATTGAGAGTTTTTATCATGAAGGGCTGTTGAATTTTGTTGAAGGCCTTTTCTGCATGTATTGAGATAACCATGTGGTTTTTGTCTGTAGTTCTGTTTATATGATGGATTACATTTATTGATTTGTGTATGTTGAACCAGCCTTGCATCCCAGGGATGAAGCCCACTTGATCGTGGTGGATAGCTTTTTGATGTGCTGCTGGATTTGGTTTGCCAGTATTTTATTGAGGATTTTTGCATTAATGTTTATCAGGGATATTGGTCTAAAATTCTCTTTTTGTGTTGTTTCTCTGCCAGGCTTTGGTATCAGGATGATGCTGGCCTCATAAAATGAATTAGGGAAGATTCCCTGTTTTTCTATCGATTGGAATAGTTTCAGAAGGAATGGTACCAGCTCCTCTTTGTACCTCTGGTAGAATTCGGCTGTGAATCTGTCTGGTCCTGGACTTTTTTGGGTTGGTAGGCTATTAATTATTGCCTCAATTTCAGAGCCTGTTATTGGTCTCTTCAGGGATTCAACTTCTCCCGGGTTTAGTCTTGGGAGGATATATGTGTCCAGGAATTTATCCATTTCTTCTAGATTTTCTAGTTTATTTGTGTAGAGGTGTTTATAGTATTCTCTGATGGTAGTTTGTATTTCTGTGGGATCGGTGGTGATATCCCCTTTATCACTTTTTATTGTGTCTATTTGATTCTTCTCTCTTTTCTTCTTTATTAGTCTTGCTAGCAGTCTATCAATTTTGTTGATCTTTTCAAAAACCCAGCTCCTGGATTCATTGATTTTTTGAAGGGTTTTTTGTGTCTCTATCTCCTTCAGTTCTGCTCTGATCTTAGTTATTTCTTGCCTTCTGCTAGTGTTTGAATGTGTTTGCTCTTTCTTCTCTAGTTCTTTTAATTGTGCTGTTAGGGTTTCAATTTTAGATCTTTCCTGCTTTCTCTTGTGGGCATTTAGTGCTATAAATTTCCCTCTACACACTGGTTTAAATGTGTCCCAGAGATTCTGGAATGTTGTTTTTTTGTTCTCATTGTTTTCAAGGAACATCTTTATTTCTGCCTTCATTTCGTTATGTACCCAGTAGTCATTCAGGAGCAGGTTGTTCAGTTTCCATGTAGTTGAGCAGTTTTGAGTGAGTTTCTTAATCCTGAGTTCTAATTTGATTGTACTGTGGTCTGAGAGACAGTTTGTTATAATTTCTGTTCTTTTACATTTGCTGAGGAGTGCTTTACTTCCAACTATGTGGTCAGTTTTGGAATAAGTGTGATGTGGTGCTGAGAAGAATGTATATTCTGTTGATTTGGGGTGGAGAGTTCTGTAGATGTTTGTTAGTTCAGCTTGGTGCAGATCTGAGTTCAATTCCTGGATATCCTTGTTAACTTTCTGTCTCGTTGATCTGTCTAATGTTGACAGTGGGGTGTTAAAGTCTCCCATTATTATTGTATGGGAGTCTAAGTCTCTTTGTATGTCTCTAAGGACTTGCTTTATGAATCTGGGTGCTTCTGTATTGGATGCATATATATTTAGGATAGTTAGCTCTTCTTGTTGAATTGATCCCTTTACCATTACGTAATGGCCTTCTTTGTCTCTTTTGATCTTTTTTGGTTTTATCAGAGACTAGGATTGTAACCCCTGCTTTTTTTGTTTTCCATTTGCCTGGTAGATCTTCCTCCATCTCTTTATTTTGAGCCTATGTGTGTCTCTGCACATGAGATGGATGTGTGTCTCTGCACATGAGATGAGTCTCCTGAATACAGCACACTGATGGGTCTTGACTCTACTCAATTTGCCACTCTGTTTCTTTTAATTGGGGCATTTAGCCCATTTACATTTAAGGTTAATATTGTCATGTATGAATTTGATCCTCCCATTATGATGTTACCTGGTTGTTTTGCTCATTAGTTGATATAGTTTCTTCCTAGCATTGATGTTATTTACAATTTGTCATGTTTTTGCAGTGGCTGGTAATGATTGTTCCTTTCCATGTTTAGTGCTTCCTTCAGGAGCTCTTGTAAGGCAGGCCTGGTGGTGACAAAATCTCTCAGCATTTGTTTGTCTGTAAAGGATTTCATTTCTCCTTCACTTATGAAGCTTAGTTTGGCTGGATATGAAATTCTGGGTTGAAAATTCTTTCTTTAAGAATGTTGAATATTGGCCCCCACTCTCTTCTGACCTGTAGAGTTTCTGCTGAGAGATCTGATGTTAGTCTGATGGGCTTCCTTTTGTGGGTAATCTGACCTTTCTCTCTGGCTGCCCTTAACATTTTTCCCTTCATTTCAACCTTGGTGAAATTGACAATTATGTGTTTTGGGGTTGCTCTTCTCGAGGAGTATCTTTGTGGCGTTCTCTGTATTTTGTGAATTTGAATGTTGGCCTGCCTTGCTGGGTTGGGGAAGTTCTCCTGGATAATATCCTGAAGAGTGTTTTCCAACTTGGTTCCATTCTCCCCGTCACTTTCAGGTGCACCAATCTGATCTAGATTTGGTCTTTTCACATAGTTCCATATTTCTTGGAGGCTTTGTTCATTTCTTTTCACTGTTTTTTCTCTAAACTTATGTTCTTGCTTCATTTCATTCATTTGATCTTCAATCACTGATACCCTTTCTTCCACTTGATCGAATTAGCTACGGAAGCCAGTGGATGCATCATATAGTTCTCGTGCCATGGCTTTCAGCTCTATCAGGTCTTTTAAGGTCTTCTCTACACTGTTTATTCTAGTTAGCCATTCATCTAATCTTTTTTCAAGGTTTTTAGCTTCTTTGCGATGGGTTCGAACATCCTCTTTTAGCTTGGAGAAGTTTGTTATTACTGATCTTCTGAAGCCTACTTCTGTCAACTCGTCAAAGTCATTCTCTGTCCAGCTTTTTTCTGTGCTGGCGAGGAGCTGCGATCCTTTGGAGGAGAAAAGGCACTCTGATTTTTACAATTTTCGGCTTTTCTGCCCTGGTTTCTCTCCATCTTTGAGGTTTTATCTACCTTTGGTCTTTGATAATGGTGACGTACAGATGGGGTTTTGGTGTGGATGTCCTTTTTGTGGTATTGATGCTATTCCTCTCTATTTGTTAGTTTTCCTTCTATTAGTCAGGACCCTCAGCTGCAGGTCTGTTGGAGTTTGCTGGAGGTCCACTCGAGACCCTGTTTGCCTGGGTATCACCAGCAGAGGCTGCAGAACAGCAAATATTGCAGAACAGTAAATGTTGCTGCCTGATCCTTCCTCTGGAAGCTTGTCTCAGAGGGGCACCCAGCTGTATGAGGTGTCAGGGCCCCTACTGGGAGGTGCCTCCCAGTTAGGCTACTCGGGGGTCAGGGACCCACTTGAGGAGGCAGTCTGTTCATTCTCAGTTCTCGAACTCCGTGCTGGGAGAACCACTGCTCTCTTCAAAGCTGTCAGACAGAGATGTTTAAGTCTGCAGAAGTTTCTGCCACCTTTTGTTCAGCTATGCCTTGCCCCCAGAGGTGGAGTCTACAGAGGCAGGCAGGCTTCGTTGAGCTGCGGTGGGCTCCACCCATTTGGAGCTTCCCAGCCACTTTGTTTACCCAGACAAGCCTTAGCAATGGTGGACGCCCCTCCTGCAGCCTTGCTGCCACCTTGCAGTTTGATCTTGGACTGCTGTGCTAGCAGTGAGCAAGGATCTGTGGGCGTGGGACCCTCCAAGCCAGGCATGGGATATAATCTCCTGGTGTGCCGTTTGCTAAGACCGTTGGAAAAGCACGGTATTAGGGCGGGAGTGTCCCGAGTTTCCAGGTACCATCTGTCATGGCTTCCCTTTGCTAAGAAAGGGAATTCCCTGGCCCCTTGCATTTCCCTGGTAAGGCGATGCCCTGCCCTGCTTCAGCTCACACTCCATGGGCTGCACCCACTGTCCAACAAGTCCCAGTGAGATGAACCCAGTATCTCAGTTGGAAATGCAGAAATCACCCAGCTTCTGCGTTGCTCATGCTGGGAGCTGTAGACTGGAGCTGTTCCTATTCGGCCATCTTGGAATGATCTCTCAAAATGTTTTCAAAAACTAAAAGCATGAAGTAATTTCTCATGGTGAAAAAAAAATGGGTTCAGTTATGGAAGGTAGAGAAGGTACTTTCCAACTTAGTTTTCACTGGCATTTTTACTGACAAGCACCATTCTCAACATGCATCAATATTTTCTCCTTATGATAGAGCAGTGATTGTTTTTCCTCAGTCTTAACCTTTGTTCTTCCTCCAAGTACTGCCATTTACTATTACACACACACACATGCCATCACCAAAATACTGTACTGACTAAAGAAATGAATGAATGCTAGCTGCTTTACAAATGAATAACCAGCTAGCTCAATTAACAAAGCAGGGTTTCCCATGCCTTTTACAGAGTGAAATGCACTGTGCAGAAAGCAAAAGTGTAAGTAGATGACAGAGTCAGGTAAGTCTGAGTTCAAATATGATCTATGCCACATAATGGCTACATGATGCAAAGTCTAACTGAAGCTAATCTTTTTTACCTTTAAAATGAGGACAAAATTAGCTGTTTCATGAGTTAGGAGGAATATATAATAAAAATAAACTATCTGTGCAATGCCTTTAAATTAGTAGGTCCTGTGTTCCACACCACCATTCCACCCTCTATCACACTGTCTCAGATATCTTCTACTTCTACTTCATAAAATTGTGTATTTCTTCTCAGCAAAAATTATGGGATGCTAATACTGGACTTTTAAATTTTTTTATAATCATACACCACAATACTTTGTTAAATGACTATAACTTAATGTCTGGAAGTGTTCGTTTTAAACTGTTTCTTTTTTATATGGATAAAGTGCTTTTGTTATAATGAACTACTGAAATATGTTTTTGACTAAAAATGTGGCAATGCTATATTTAGAGAAACATTTAGCCAATACAAATAGCAAAATGTATTTATTTTACAGAGAGATGCCTCATGTCAGTCAACATATCATGTTTTTAAAGCAACTGGAGTGATTAAAGTGGAAGACATTTGTGGAATATATATTATATTATTAATATAGTAGATAAAACATAATCTGCTTCGTGTAGTACCATGAAACAGACATTCAGTACATAATATATATATCCTGTATGTGCTATGGAGCCATGAGCCATGTGTATATTGAAAATTTGACTGACACGGGACATGGATGAAACTGGAAAACATCATTCTCAGTAAACTATCGCAAGGACAAAAAACCAAACACCGCATGTTCTCACTCATAGGTGGGAATTGAACAATGAGAACTCATGGACACAGGAAGGGGAACATCACGCTCCGGGGACTGTTGTGGGGTGGGGGGAGGGGGGAGGGACAGCATTAGGAGATACACCTAATGCTAAATGACGAGTTAATGGGTGCAGGAAATCAACATGGCACATGGATACATATGTAACAAACCTGCACATTGTGCACACGTACCCTAAAACCCTAAAGTATAATAAAAAAATAATAATAATAATAAAAAAAATAAATAAAAAAAAATAAAAAATAAAAAATAAAAAAAAAAAAAAAAAAAAAAAAAGAAAATTTGACTGACTAGTTACCAAATAAGTAATAGCTTTTTTTTTTAACTGCAAAATAGCTTTTTTTTTTTTTATCCTTGGTTTTTAAATTATTGCAGTAAACTGATTACATTTTCCCATATGGGCTCTTCTTTGAAGAATCTCATATGATTAAAAAAAGGAGAGAGAAAAAAATCGAACTCACAAGAAACCGAAAGTACTGACCGTGTTGGCTATTTTTAGATGAGAATAACTCTCCTTTACAGGGTTGTTAATGAATCTGAATCTATCTCATGTCCACTCTATTCAGAGTAGTAAATATTTAATAACCTCCATATCAATGAGCAGTAGTTGCTGTTAACACTAGAAGCTTATTTCCTGTTCATGTAAAGTCCAAAGGGTGGTTAGGGTTGGCATCGAGGTGGGTTGGCAAACAGAGTACAAGACTGTGCAGAAGATTTTCATAGGCAAGGCCTGGAAGTAGCAACTATTACACCTGCTTACATCTCACTGGCCAGAACTCAGGCACATGGTCATGCACAGCTGTAAGAGAGTCTGGGAAAGATCTGGTGGTAACAACATGTCACAAGCATGTATTATGTGAAAGCACCATTCCAGGTGCTGTGGAGATCTGTTATCAGTCAAAACTACAAATCCTATTCTCCAGAAGCTTACTAAATTCTAAATTAATGATATTAGGTATGAAATGCTAAGTGGGAAAAGACTTGGTGCTCCAAAGTCTTCAGAAAGAGCTCATTCTCAACTTTTATTTTTTTTTTATTTTTATTTTTTTTTTTATTATACTTTAGGGTTTTAGGGTACATGTGCACAATGTGCAGGTTTGTTACATATGTATCCATGTGCCATGTTGATTTCCTGCACCCATTAACTCGTCATTTAACATTAGGTGTATCTCCTAATGCTGTCCCTCCCCCCTCCCCCCACTCCACAACAGTCCCCGGAGTGTGATGTTCCCCTTCCTGTGTCCATGAGTTCTCATTGTTCAATTCCCACCTATGAGTGAGAACATGCGGTGTTTGGTTTTTTGTCCTTGCGATAGTTTACTGAGAATGATGTTTTCCAGTTCATCCATGTCCCTACAAAGGACACGAACTCATCATTTTTTATGGCTGCATAGTATTCCATGGTGTATATGTGCCACATTTTCTTAATCCAGTCTATCGCTGTTGGACATTTGGGTTGGTTCCAACTCTTTGCTATTGTGAATAGTGCCACAATAAACATACGTGTGCATGTGTCTTTATAGCAGCATGATTTATAGTCCTTTGGGTATATACCCAGTAATGGGATGGCTGGGTCAAATGGTATTTCTAGTTCTAGATCCCTGAGGAATCGCCACACTGACTTCCACAATGGTTGAACTAGTTTACAGTCCCACCAACAGTGTAAAAGTGTTCCTATTTCTCCACATCCTCTCCAGCACCTGTTGTTTCCTGATTTTTTAATGATGGCCATTCTAACTGGTGTGAGATGGTATCTCACTGTGGTTTTGATTTGCATTTCTCTGATGGCCAGTGATGATGAGCATTTCTTCATGTGTTTTTTGGCTGCATAAATGTCTTCTTTTGAGAAGTGTCTGTTCATGTCCTCTGCCCACTTTTTGATGGGGTTGTTTGTTTTTTTCTTGTAAATTTGTTTGAGTTCATTGTAGATTCTGGATATTAGCCCTTTGTCAGATGAGTAGGTTGCAAAAATTTTCTCCCATTCTGTAGGTTGCCTGTTCACTCTGATGGTAGTTTCTTTTGCTGTGCAGAAGCTCTTTAGTTTAATGAGATCCCATTTGTCAATTTTGGCTTTTGTTGCCATTGCTTTTGGTGTTTTAGACATGAAGTCTTTGCCCACGTCTATGTCCTGAATGGTATTGCCTAGGTTTTCTTGTAGGATTTTAATGGTTTTAGGTCTAACATATAAGTCTTTAATCCATCTTGAATTAATTTTTGTATAAGGTGTAAGGAAGGGATCCAGTTTCAGCTTTCTACATATGGCTAGCCAGTTTTCCCAGCACCATTTATTAAACAGGGAATCCTTTCCCCATTTCTTGTTTTTGTCAGGTTTGTCAAAGATCAGATAGTTGTAGCTATGCGGCATCATTTCTGAGGGCTCTGTTCTGTTCCATTGATCTATGTCTCTGTTGTGGTACCAGTAGCATGCTGTTTTGGTTACTGTAGCCTTGTAGTATAGTTTAAAGTCAGGTAGCGTGATGCCTCCAGCTTTGTTCTTTTGGCTTAGGATTGACTTGGCGATGCGGGCTCTTTTTTGGTTCCATATGAACTTTAAAGTAGTTTTTTCCAATTCTGTGAAGAAAGTCATTGGTAGCTTGATGAGGATGGCATTGAATCTATAAATTACCTTGGGCAGTATGGCCATTTTCACGATATTGATTCTTCCAACCCGTGAGCATGGAATGTTCTTCCATTTGTTTGTATCCTCTTTTATTTCATTGAGCAGTGGTTTGTAGTTCTCCTTGAAGAGGTCCTTCACATCCCTTGTAAGTTGGATTCCTAGGTATTTTATTCTCTTTGAAGCAATTGTGAATGGGAGTTCACTCATGATTTGGCTCTCTGTTTGTCTGTGATTGGTGTACAAGAATGCTTGTGATTTTTGTACATTAATTTTGTATCCTGAGACTTTGCTGAAGTTGCTAATCAGCTTAAGGAGATTTTGGGCTGAGACAATGGGGTTTTCTAGATATACAATCATGTCATCTGCAAACAGGGACAATTTGACTTCCTCTTTTCCTAATTGAATACCCTTTATTTCCTTCTCCTGCCTGATTGCTCTGGCCGGAACTTCCAGCACTATGTTGAATAGGAGCGGTGAGAAAGGGCATCCCTGTCTTGTGCCAGTTTTCAGAGGGAATGCTTCCAGTTTTTGCCCATTCAGTATGATATTGGCTGTGGGTTTGTCGTAGATAGCTCTTATTATTTTGAGATACGTCCCATCAATACCTAATTTATTGAGAGTTTTTAACATGAAGTGTTGTTGAATTTTGTCAAAGGCCTTTTCTGCGTCTATTGAGATAATCATGTGGTTTTTGTCTTTGGTTCTGTTTATATGCTGGATTACATTTATTGATTTGCGTATGTTGAACCAGCCTTGCATCCCAGGGATGAAGCCCACTTGATAGTGGTGGATAAGCTTTTTGATGTGCTGCTGGATTTGGTTTGCCAGTATTTTATTGAGGATTTTTGCATCAATGTTCATCAAGGATATTGGTCTGAAATTCTCTTTTTTGGTTATGTCTCTGCCAGGCTTTGGTATCAGGACGATGCTGGCTTCGTAAAATGTGTTAGGGAGGATTCCCTCTTTTTCTATTGATTGGAATAGTTTCAGAAGGAATGGTACCAGTTCCTCCTTGTACCTCTGGTAGAATTCAGCTGTGAATCCATCAGGTCCTGGACTCTTTTTGGTTGGTAAGCTATTGATTATTGCCAAAATTTCAGAACCTGTTATTGGTCTATTCAGAGATTCAACTTCTTCCTGGTTTAGTCTTGGGAGGGTGTGTTTGTCGAGGAATTTATCCATTTCTTCTAGATTTTCTAGTTTATTTGCATAGAGTTGTTTGTAGTATTCTCTGATGGTAGAATGTATTTCTGTGGGATCGGTGGTGATATCCCCTTTTTCGTTTTTTATTGCATCTATTTGATTCTTCTCTCTTTTCTTCTTTATTAGTCTTGCTAGCGGTCTATCAATTTTGTTGATCTTTTCAAAAAACCAGCTCCTGGATTCATTAATTTTTTGAAGGGTTTTTTGTGTCTCTATTTCCTTCAGTTCTGCTCTGATTTTAGTTATTTCTAGCCTTCTGCTAGCTTTTGAATGTGTTTGCTCTTGCTTTTCTAGTTCTTTTAATTGCGATGTTAGGGTGTCAATTTTGGATCTTTCCTGCTTTCTCTTGTGGGCATTTAGTGCTATAAATTTCCCTCTACACACTGCTTTGAACGTGTCCCAGAGATTCTGGTATGTTGTGTCTTTGTTCTCATTGGTTTCAAAGAACATCTTTATTTCCGCCTTCATTTCATTATGTACCCAATAGTCATTCAGGAACAGGTTGTTCAGTTTCCATGTAAGAGCTCATTCTCAATGAGTGAGGTCAGAGAGTGGGCTCTCATTGAGGAGGTGTGATTTGAGCTTGCTTTCCAGGCAAATGGAATTTGAAGAGGTGGAGAATGCTGATTTAAGCACGGGCCCCGAGGCAGGGAAAATAAGATATACAGAGAGGCAGTGGCTAGATATAGTGATAATTGATTTTATGTGCCAACTTGACTTGTCCATGGGGTGCCCAGAAACTTGGTCAAATATTGTGTGTGTGTGTGTGTGTGTGTTAGGATGAGATTAACACTTGAATTGATAAACTGAGTAAAGCAGATTGCCCTCCCTAATGTGGGTGGGCCTCATTCAATCACTGAAGACCTAAATGGAACAAAAAACAGGGAATTCTTCCTGCCTGATTGCTTGAGCTGGGATATTGGTCTTTTCCAGCCTTCATACTTGGACTGAAACATTGGCTCTTCTTGGGTCTTGAGCCTGATGGCTTTCAGACTGGAAGTCACACCACTGGCTTTCCTTGTTCTTAGGGCTTCAGACTCAGGCTGGAGCTACACATCAATTATCCTGGGTCTCCAGGTTGCTGACTGTGGATTTTGGGACTTCTCAGCTTCCATAATTATGTTATCCAATTCCTTATAAAAAATCTCTCTCTCTCTCTCTCTCTCTCTCTGTGCACACCTGATTGGTTCTGTTTCTCTGGAGATGCCTGACTAATATAGATAGATTTTATTGAATTAAAAAATCAGTGGAAGCAAGATAAGTATAGAAAAAATACCTGGGTTTGGGAATGCCAGGGGTGTTAGTCCATTCTCACATTGCTGTAACTTACTACCTGAAACTGCGTAATTTATAAAGAAAAGAGATTTAATTGGGTCATGGTTTCACACGCCATGCAGGAACCATGGCTGGGGAGGTCTCAGGAAACTTACAGTCATGATGGAAGGTGAAGAGGAAGGAGGTATGTCTTACATGGCTGGAGCAGGAGGAAAAGAGTGAAGCGGGGGGTGATACACACTTTTAGACAACCAGATCTCATGAGAACTCACTATCACAAGAACAGCAAGGGGGAAATCTGCTCCCATGATCCAATCACCTCCCACTTGTCCCCTCCTCCAGCACTGGAGATCACAATTTGACATGACATTTGGGCAGGAACACAAATCCAAACCATATCACCATGTAAAAAATTCAGTTATTATTCTAGAGTTGACAGGGTGTCTGTTGTGTTCTAGAGCAGGAAAATAGTATAATACATTAGCATGGCAATAGTGTTATGATGTGTCAGTTAATCAGGGAAGGGTGAGTAGTCAAAGATGACAGTAAGCCTGTCATTCTAACTTCAGTTGCATCAGAATCACCTGAAGAGCTCATTAAAATACATATTACTGGGCCCCATTCCCTGAGTTTCTGGTTCAATTAGAATTTGCACCTCTAACAAACTTCTCAGTGATGCTGATATTGCTGGTCCAGGGACCACATTTTGAGAACCACTGTACAAAGGATTCAAAAAAGTATTGGAGGGACTGGTAGCAATAGTGAAAGAAATAAGTAAAGAAGTATATTCAGAAAAGGCATTTGTAGTGAAGATGAGATGTTTCACTTCAGTTATTCTGCTTCTATAGCTGCCTTTAGCACACTTAACAGCTCAGCAAGATTATCTACAGGCAACAGAACTTCTAGTGAAAGGACCCAGCTTATTTTCACTTGTGGCCTAACCAGTTTTACTTGTTTCTTCCCCTCATTCCTCCTTTCCCTTCTTCCATATCTTCTTTTCTTCCTTCCTTCATTCTGTGCCCAGTCTGAGACCACCATTCATGAGCCTTATTCTGAGAACTCTGCAGCTTTGTAGCAGATGCAACTTTGGAAAGCAGAGGAGAGTAGAACTGCTCTTATTAGGGCAGATAAAACAGTAAGGCACAGCGTATTTGGCAGATGTAGATTATTTAAGGTGGTTAGTCTCAATACCTTTATGAGCATTAAAGGTCATAGAAAAAATAATGGTTCATTATAAGCCATTTTTTAGAACAAAAACAAATGGGCTTTATTAGCAGTAAGGATTTATATTTTAGGTCACGAACTTTGGATTAGAGTTATTTATCAAGAGTTTATAGGAATCGGCTGGGCACGGTGGCTCAAGCCTGCAATCCCAGCACTTTGGGAGGCCGAGGTGGGCAGATGGCTTGAGCCCAGGATTTTGAGACCATCCTGGGCAACCTGGAAAATCTCTGTCTCTAAAAGAAATACAAAAATTAACTGGGTGTGATGATGCAGTTCTCAAGTTCATGGAGAGTAGGCCAGACCTGGTTGAGTGACTGAGAACACTATAAGAACAGTCCTTTGACCACGTACCCTGGGACCACGATCTACCGAAAAGCTATTTTCACCAAATGAATTGTTATAACAATTTAAAGCATGTCTTTATTTTATAACTCTACTACAGTATAAGTCAGCTTTGTAAGGATATGTTAGCTGGGTTTAGTGGCTCAGCTACATGAGAGGCTAAGGTGGGAGGATTGATTGAGCCCTGGAGATGGAGGTTGCAGTGAGCTGAGATGGCACCACTGTACTCCAGCCTCCAGCCTTGATGACAGAGCAAGACTCAAAAAAAAAAAAAAAAGAGTTTATAAAAATGTAAAAGCCTAGATCAGATAATATTTTATTGCATGATTTAATTGTAATTCTAAGGACAGATGTGCTATCCTTACTCCAACTATTAAATTCTTTCAGAAAATTCCATTTGCTTTGCTTCGTTATGATTAATTAATGTGTTGGCTTCCACATCATTCTCAGCAAATTAACCCAGGAACAGAAAATGAAACACCTCATGTTCTCACTCATAAGTGGGAGTTGAACAATGAGAACACATGGACACAGGGAGGGGAACATCACATACTGGGGCCTGTCGAGGGGTGGGGGGCAAGGGGAGGGAGGGCCTTAGGACAAATACCTAATGCATGCAGGGCTTAAAACCTAGATGATGGGTTGATGAGTGTAGCACACCACCATGACACATGTATACTATGTAACAAATCTGCACGTTCTGCACTTGTATCCTAGAACTTAAAGTTAAAAAAAAAGAGATAATTTAAAAAATATATGATGGCTTCCAAATCTGGGAGGCTTGTTAAAATGCAAATTTTTAGACCCCACTGTAAAGATTTCAATTCAATAGTTCTTGAGTAGGGTTCAGAAATCTGTGTTTTTAAGAAGTTATCCTATGTTATTCTTCAGAACCAGTAGAGATCAGGTTTGGGAACCATGGATTTATGGTACAGTTGCAATTTGGTTGTCATGGTAAGTTGGTAACAATACGCCATGATTTATAATAAATAGTAAATGCTAGTTTAGAGTGGAGGGAAGGCAGACATTAAGAGAGGATCCAAGAGATGAATGATAAAATTAGGGGATCTCAAGGTCCTGAATTTTCTATAAGACTGTGGCATAAGTGGCAATTCCCAAGAAGACTTGCCCAAGGTTCTCATCCTCACTAAGGACTGTGGCAGTTGACATACTTCCAGGAGTGTGCAATCTTAGTGTTTCTGTCAGAGAAAGGGCCAGCTATGTGTGTACTGATCTCATTTGAAAACAGAACTATTTGAACACAGGAAGACAGACTGTGGCAATAAGATTGCTCGCCCAAGCACAATGTTGTCCTTAATCCTCTTGACTTTTGTGGGCTACCCCTTGGTGGTATGGATGGGTTGACTGCAGTCTGTCTCTTGCCTTTTGAACTCCAAAGTTAGATGGAGTTTCAATTTTTACTGTGACTCTTTGAAGTCTACCCTGCTCAGCCTATTTTAAAAAGCACCCTGTATAAACAATTACCCATAATCCTGATTCCTTTAAATCACTCTCTCCATTTCCCTTTTCCCATTGAACTTATCGCATTATATGACTATATAATTAATTAATTACATTTAGTGTTTCTCTCTCCAACTAGTTATAAGTGCAGAAATCTTTGATTTGTTCATTAAAACATCCTAAATATGTAGTACATATGTAGTAAGTGGTCAATAAATAGTAAATGAGGCTGGGCATGGCCTGTAATCCCAGCACTTTGGGAGGCCAAGGCGGGTGGATTACCTGAGGTCGGGAGTTCGAGACCAGCCTGACCAACATGGAGAAACCTCATCTCCTAAAAGTACAAAATTAGCTGGGCGTGGTGGTGCATGCCTGTAATCCCAGCTACTCGGGAGGCTGAGGCAGGAGAATCACTTGAACCCAGGAGGCGGAGGTTGTGGTGAGCCAAGATTGCGTCATTGCACTCCAGCCTGGGCAACAAGAGCGAAACTCCATCTAAAAAAAAATAGTAAATGAATGTTTCTGATTAAAATCAAACTTTGTTCAAGTCTGAAAGCAATCCATATAGCTGGTTTGGGAAATAGAAGTATACTCTTTACAATATATTTTTCCCTCAACATTTGAAATAAGTAGGTATAGTATAAAAAATGTCCATGCCTTACCTTGAAAACCATTTTTAAAATCTGCTCCATTTGGTAAGAGATCTGGAGTGTATTCACTGTAGCCACCTACATAAAACTCACTGAAGACATTGAGACCAACCAGTCTTCCTGGGGCAATAATGGATTTATTTTTATGATCATCTACCTTCAAAAGGAGAAAAAAATCAAAACCTATCAAAAAAGGAATTAATTCCACAGGGTGAACTGTTAAGATACTCTTTTGTTATTTCCCGTTAACTTGGCATGAAAAATTTACAAAGACCTGAATTTTGAAGAAATAGAAAACACGATACCACTCAATTCTCTGCTTCTCTGCTGGTGTCTGTTACCAGGAATATATTAATATAGCAGTCATGGTTTTGCATTTCAATCAAAATCAAAGTTCTTCAAAGATTAGGTACTGGCATCCTGCTGATTCCCCTCCATTTAGCCTTCCTCCTCTTCTATCAATTCTCCATAGAACCACCAGAGTCATTTATCAAAAATTAGAAATCAACATGGTACCCACCTTCCTGTTTTAAGTAGCTCTTCATAGTTCTTTAGATAAAAATATAAACTTCTTAGCACATCTAAGCCCTTTGATAATATAGACCTTATCTGTCTGTAACCACTTCTCTTGCTCTCCCATCCCTGACCTGAAAACCATGCTGAACTACTTGCATTCCTTAAGCTAATACTGGCTATTGTTCTCTTTCCTAACTCCTATTTGAAGTTATGCTCAAGCATCACCTTCTCTGGGAAGCACTTTCTGAATCCTCTCTCTCACCCTTATCTATGTTAGTAATCCCTCTTATTTGTTCTCACACCACTTAATTGTAATCATCTCTCTATTCCCCTAGTTGGTACAATAGTCTGTGAACTTCATGGATGTAGGCATCATGGGCTATTCACCTCTGTACCTTAGCACAGATCCGACAATATACTAGTGCTCTCAGTTTGTGGAAGAGATGAAGGAATGACTCTTTACCTTCAGCCAGCCCTCTTGGAAGAACTTCCCCAGATGAACATTGTGGACTCCAAGGCTCAGATTGAGGGGCTCGCTCCTGATGCTTGCTATGCCAGACCCCAGGTTATAACTATAAACCACACTGCCATTGAGCAGGCCCACAGCCAGGAAGTCATCGCCATTCAACCCTGGAATGAGAAGACACACGGGGAATGCTCACTGAGAGGAAATTCAGGAGTTCCATCGGCTTCATTTTACTGACTGGTTCTGAATTACAGATCAGTATGGCAAGTTATAATACACGTTTAGTCTCTTGTCAGCATTTAAGTATATGTGCAACTGGCTGTTGTTATTCCCAGCCCCAGAAACAGAGCACCAAGAGTTTATGTCTTTGAAGCCATGAGGGTTCTGGTCAACCTGGGGAATGATCAATGATCAACTACAAAGTTGAATGGGATTAAAATCTCCTTTTGTCGGAGTGAAATTCAGTGTGCATTTTACAATAAGGAGAACTTCACAACGGAGTAGAATTGCTCTGGTAGCTAACAAGATTCAAAAGGCTGAGATGACCTAGCATCAGCTTTGAAGTTCTTTCTATGATTTGAGAATAGTATAAAGACCAATTTATTCCTATGATTGCTCAGAATATGTTATCATTATTCTATTACAAAAGCTCTTAACCATGCCCCATGACCATTTAAAGGTGGGTTGTTTCTGTGTTCCCTCTTCTCTCTCTCCTTCTGTTAGTTCAGAGCCATCCATGCAGTACAGTGAGTTCCAGGAGCCAGAACACTCAGGAGACAGTTCTTAAAGACCCACGTGAAAAGGGAAGTGGTTGGGAGACACCCAGCATTAATCACTAGGGGAAGGTGCTAGCGGTATCCTTGGCGGGATTAAGTTTCAGGATGATCCGTCGGTATATAGCAAGAGATCTGTTCACAGGAAGCAGGGACCCAAATATGCCACCCAGCTTCTCAAAGGTGTGTTAGTGGGCGGGGCAAAAGAAGAATTCAATACTGAGGCTAGCAGTCAGGAAACTGAGGCAAAGACTTCTGCTTAGAGGAAGAACGTAAGAATCCCCTAGAAGTAAGAGGTTTAAGCATGGGGGAAAAGCTGAATTGAGTCCTTGACATAGAAAAAATTTATTATGAGTATGCACAGCCTCCTCCTTCTGCATTTATAGGAATGATGCTTTGTCTGTTGACTGGGCTTCTATTGTTACTTTGATCAGGGTAAACGAGAGAAAGACCTGCAGGGATGTAGGTTTCCAATAGGGTGGAGAGGTGGGCTTCCTGAGGCACTGGAAAGTGGAAGACAGAAATATTATTTAGAGATACTTGAATGCTGCCTCTGCTTTTCTAAAGGGTCTGCCATGGGCCCTGAGCACGGTTACTTTTGAAAACTCTCTAGGTGAGTCTAATATATACAGTCATGGTTAAGAGCAACTGTATTAAGTGACCTACCACTGACCGAGTACATTGGGAACTTAACGGCAAGTCTCTTTTTCACTTCCTCACATTCTGGTGATTTCTTCCCACCTGCAATGCTGCATCAGGTTAGCTGGGTTGTATATTTAAAACGGAAAGTTCAATGTTTCAAGAGAAAACATAGTTTCAGGAAGGCAGTTAGAAAGGCAGAAAGGAGAAAAGCTATTACTAGAGATTGGAGATAGTCTTTCAGGCAGCTGTTGGGATATAGAAGAAATTGGGAGGGGTGGAGGAGGAAACATGAGATTTTTCTGTGTGTTGTGAATGGGGATTTTTCTGTGTGTTGTGAATGGGAATTTTTCTGAGAGATTATGGAGGGGATCTGAATTGTCTTTCAAATTGTCCAGGTTATGGGAATGGAGCCAGTATTGTGCCAGTCGAACTGGTGGGAGGGCATATTCATTTCAGCTATATCCTTCTTTCCTTTCTGTCTTGTGCTCTCCTTTCTCCAGTTATGGAGAGCCCGTTTCATGCCAGGAGCATCATTATTAACCTTAGGTCCTTGACAGCCTGGTCAGGAGGAGATAGGAGGTTTGTTTCAAGTTCCATGAAGAGCAGAATAGAAACAAATGGGGGCAGCCATTAAGACACGGTGAGGAGGAGGGTTAGGAAAGCAAAAAGGTGATTTTTGAGTCGGTTTCTGAGCTCACCCAGAAAATGACAAGCAAGAGCTTGTTAGACGAAAAAAGAGGATACAGTGAAGAGTGCTGTTTAAATCAGAAGGGAGAACTTTGCAGCAACCCAGAAGGAGCAGAGAAGAACAGGGTATGTTTAAGAACTGCTGGGGCTGGGCATGGTGGCTCAGGCCTGTAATCCCAGCACTTTGGGAGGCCGAGGTGGGCAGATCACGAGGTCAGGATATCGAGACCATCCTGGCTAACACGGTGAAACCCCATCTCTACTAAAAATACATAAAGAAAATTAGCCGGGCGTGGTGGTGGGCGCCTGCAGTCCCAGTTATTCTGGAGGCTGAGCCAGGAGAATGGCGTGAACCCGGGAGGCGGGAGCTTGCAGTGAGCCGAGATCGCGCCACTGCACTCCAGCCTGGGCGACAGAGCGAGACTCCGTCTCAAAAAAAAAAAAAAAAAAAGAAGAAGAAGAAGAACTGTTTGGATGTGGGCTTGACTGGCATTTAGTGCCTGTGGCAGGAAAGGAAACTGAAAAGGGAGAAAGGGCTATATGTTTAAGGGTCTAATATGCTACAATGAATGATTTAAGTATTTTAGCAGAGACTCTTAGGAATCATGAAAGGATTTTGAATAAGAGAAGTGTATTAGATCTGGATGTTAGAAGAATCTTCTAGTAATGTTGAGGATAGAATATAGAGGTAGATAAGGAGGCTCATTGGAAAGTTATTCAAGTGATTTAGAAGAGGAAATGATACTGAAATACATTAAACACCTAAATAAATTAAGGTAGTGACAGAGGGGTCAGAAAAACGGGAGGAAATTTGCTTGTGATTTGGAAGGAAAATTTGAAAGGACAGACCAATTTGGGTGAAGAGTTGAGGAAGAATTGAGGAAGAGAGAGAAGGTGGTTCTGCAGAATCTGCCTTAAAGAACCAGGTGCAGTGGCAGGGTCAGTCAAAGAGTTAGGACCCTAGGAAAGGAACAGTCTGGGGGAAAAGGCTGAGTTTAGTTTATAGGTGCTCCTGCCTACAGATCTGTCCCAGGGCAAAGGACTGGGGATGCACCAAGAGGAGGGGATAAGGAGAGCCAGGGAACCAATCACCCATCAAGCAGATGATAGCATGCTATTCCCATGCCATGAGTCCATCAGGTTGCTTTCCTTTCCTCTGCTACTCCTTCAACTCTAGATCTTCCCGGAGTATCAACTCTGGTAGTAAATGATGGAGTAGATAAGAGGAAGAAAAGCAGTTTACTGTCACAGCCGGTACCTAGAAAGTGACTTGGAATTGCTCTAGAGTGTTTCCAAACCTAGAAGTCCTTTACAATCATTTAGGGAATGGTTCAAAAATACCTAATGTAAATGACGAGTTAATGGGTGCAGCACACCAACATGGCACATGTATACATATGCAACAAACCTGCACATTGTGCACATGTACCCTAGAACTTAAAGTATAATAAAAATATATATATATATAAGAAAACAAAAATACACTTTCTAGAACCTGTCTTATACCACTTGCATGAGAATCTTTGAAGCTAGATCCTAGAAATATTTTTTAACAGAATCCCCAACTGTTTTTTTTTTCATAATAAGGCCTGATTGGTATTGGTAAGTGTAAGAGGGCCAAGGCATGAAACTTGTGCAGTTGCATGGGGCTTTAAGTTCCAAAGGGCCCTATTGCTTGGTTTGATGCTCTGTGTCACTGTCTTGAAATTCTTAATACTTTTATCTTTGAACTGTGTTTTGAAAGTGAAGTCCATGAAGCAACAAACATGAGCGGTAACAGAGGAGACCCATAAGTACAATATGCATGTTTGCTCTTTCACATGTAAGGCTTGTGATATCCGACCAGAACAAAGTTCCCACAGTACTGGGAGTTCAGTGATACGCAAAATGAGTACAAGGTAAATATATTATGTTTAATGACTCAGCGGGGGCAAAATGAGTACAAGGTGAATATATTATGTTTAATGACTAAGCGGGGGATCTGACAGCCCCAAGAGGCCATGCTCCATTTGGGCCAGAACTTACTTCAAATGCAGGAAGAAGGGAGTGGTGGTCTAAGAAACATGAACCATCAAGGAACCCTATTATTTAATCATTACTCCTACTACTTTTCTGTATTAGTTAATTATTTACACTGAAAATGATGACAGAGAAGAAAACAGAAAGAGAGAGGAGTCCACAATTCCTTTTCCTCTCACTCCTACCTTACTCATCAGTAGCCTAAGGTCAAGAGTGTTGATAGAATGTGTGCATATCAAGAACTGAAATAAAGACAGTTAACTTAAATTTGTGTAGTGTTTCTGGTGTTCTGTTAAGAAGGAAGTACATATGCATGCGCAAGCTTTGAAAGATCAGTTGTATAATTTTGGTGATTTTGCATGTGCATTAAATACTTTTCTATTTGCATTTTAAAGTGGCATTGCACAATATAAAAATGAATGGTAAATTTTAATATTTTAATTTTTTAACTTAGAATGACATAAATGCAAATAAAAGACATTATGGTGACTTTCTAAGTTAAGCTTAGTCATTCTAAACTTATTCTTACTCATTCTAAGTCATAATGTTGAGAGATCAGTGAAGAAAGAAAAATGCTTTATATTTTAGTATTTAACGGCATTTCTCCCTGCTTTTTGAACAAGGGAGTTTGCCTTTTTATTCTGCAATGGGTCCCACAAATTATGTAGCTGTCTCTCCTTGGTGTCATCATAAAACAAATCAGGAAAGAACAAAATGAAAATGAGACCTTCCTGAAAATTGGAGGCTGCTTAGAGCCTTTGCATGTAGATGAGACACTGAAACCTCTCAGGGCAGTATGTGTGGGGTGATGCTGATGCACACATGGATGTCTGAAAGCGATGCGGCTGCTAGGTGGTGGAGTCTGAGTCTGAAGACAGCCTGGTTCCAGAGCCTGTGCTCTTAAACACTGTCCATGCAGCAGAGAAGGAGAAACAAGTCTGACTGGGGTTGTGCCTCCCCCACCTTCAGCACCCCCTTCCCGAATGCTTCTCTCTGGGAAATAAGAAGGGATAATAATATCTCTTCAGATTATTCTAAGGATTAAGTGAGATTTAATGTGTAAGCATTAGCCCACTGCCAACCTAGCACATAGTAGGTACTCAATAAATGCATATTTATTTCCTCTTCTCAGCAACTCTGGCCTGACCACAACTTTGTGTACTTTATTTCATTCCCCCATTTTATAAAGTCTGGGAAGCAGGCATTCCTGGCTCCTAGTTAGCCTCTTGGGTAGGGAACAGGAGTGGTACAATTTTTCTTTCTTGTTTTTTTGTTTGTTTGTTTTTGCTATAGCCCAAATTGCTTCAGTGCATTACTTTGATCCAACTAAAAAATTTTGGAGGATCAAACATGGAGATGAAATGAAATGACTTGAAGGCATCGTTTTTAAACATCAATTTATGTCTTCTATCACTTTCCTGGAATTTCTTGTAATGGGAATTTATTGGCTTAACAGCCCATAGTAACATAAGCAATGGCATATTCAAACAACCACCAATGCTATAGAATGATTTCATTCTCAAATTCAGCTTTCTATTAAACATTATTCTATGAGTAGCTTTGGGAAATATATGAGCAATTTATATTTTTATATTTATCAAGTCACAAAGCAACAGGTGATAATCCACATTTGTATTGCCATGTAGAAATGTTTAGCAATTGACATGGTGAGAGTTTTTTCATGAAAAGAATTGGAACCAAGCTCACTTGGTATGCAGAACACAAACCCACAGTGAATCTTAATGAAATCAGCCTTAGGAAGATTTTTAGACAAGGCAAGAAATACTTGTTGGATATTACTTCAGAGCTGGTGCTAAGAAGGAAGGATTTAGAGAGATTATGTTGTGCAAGTAGTAAAAAGAGGAGGAAGGAAACAATAGGAAGTGACTCTACATGAATAGTAGTTAAGCAAAACAAGATCTGGGAAGTGAATAAAAATCCTTTTATAATGCACAGGAAAAAAAACTGGATCTGTCTTTGGCTAGAAAGAAAAGTCATCACAACTCCATCAGCACCATTAAGCAGTGAGTTTCAAAGTGAGTGTGTTGTGGCAAGCCATGCTTAGCATTATAACAGCAACTCGTAAGATTGGTTAGAGCAAATGTCATGGGGGAACGAGATGAGATGCTGTGGTCAGAATACCGTCTGGCCTCATAATGCACCAAGAATAGTGATTTATTAATGGAAGCAATGACTTAGTCTAGGTGAAGAAGTGGATGGTGGCATTGTTAGGGATGGGAATGATGATAAAACATGGAAACAAGGTAAAGGATGCTGCTATGAATATTCTGAAAGAAAAGAGCAACGTAGTTGAGACAAGAGTGTCAGGACATTCTAAGCTGTCTCAGATGGGTTTTAAAAGTTTGATGCAGAAGGTATGGGCGGTAGTGATAGTAACAGATCTTAAATATACACAACCTCGGGAGCAAATATGAAAAAATGTTTTTGTCGCAAGCATAAAATTATAGTTAAGCTTATGGTATTTTTTCCCTAAATTACTTAGGCCTGCTTGCAGGATTTTTCCATAGGTAGTTTGATTTTAAACCTAAAGGTTTTACTATTTATATTGGTAGTTCTCCAACCTGGCTGAACCTTGTCAGCACAGCCTCCGATTTAATTTGCACGTATGAACAAGAAGGGGAAATCTATTACATAGGAAGGAGGAAAAGAATCAAAGGTTTCAGAGAGTAAGCCCAGGAAAAATTGTGCAAGTCCGCTTGACCTGAAGGAAAAACAGAGAAACATAACAAGGAGAGAAAATTGTCAGAACTGTGTGGCAACCCTGAATGCCTTATGGTAATCATTATGAAATTCTCATGAGAAAAAAACATGCCCATGAAGTAACTGTAATTAGAAGTGGTCTAATTAGTTCCACCTTGAAGGACGGCCTGGACAAGAGTAGCTAGTGGTTCAAGCCATGGATTTATTAATGAAACCCTCAGAGGAAGCAGCAAACTCCTTTATAAAAGATGTAATTCAAATCTGTGCTTTGGAGAGACTTTCAAGGCACACCTGTCCTGCTGTTTCTCCTACTGATTCTCACTAATCATTGTGTGTTGTAAGTTATGAAGCGGTACATGCTTGTGTTCTTACTTGATGTGCTTAGGGCATACCCCAGAAATTAGAACTACTTGTCTGGAAGTGGCAGAAGCTCACTCTCAAGTTCTTTACATAAGGGTTCAGAATGGTTAAGAAGCTGTTCCTCGGATTGTTTTGAAGGGGCATACTGGGACTCTAAAACATTTATATAGACAGTGCTGTGAAATCCATGTGTATTTCAGCACACTCCAGTTAATGCAAAGGTTAATATTGTGACTTTTAACATCATAGAAACATAGTAATCCTCATTCAGATGGTCCAACAGTCTTTTAATTCCAATAGATTAAATTTCCTAAAGTATTTCATTTAGAAGGAAAGACTTAATAGCAAAGGAATAATAGATGTAATTTGTTATTTCTTCAAACTATTATTCTAATATGGTAAAATAGTATCATTTATTAAATTTAATTTATTCTTCTAAATATGATAATGTACTTTGCAGAGTTCAGCAAAGTCCCAAGTAGTACAAGGACATGAGCGTGTAATCTTGGACATTTTGCTAATTTAAGTTCTGGCTACTCACTTCCAGTTATCTCACTCTTTTGAAAAAACTGGTAAAGATAACACCTCATAGGATTGTCTCTAGGAATAACTTCAAGTGTTTTAAAAGATATTTCCAAATGGATTAAGGAATTCTAAGTGACAAGTAAATTTTTCTTCTTCCTTCTTCCTTTCCTGTCAAGGCTGAAAGAGAAAATGTAAGAGGAGCCACAACGATGGTGCTGTGGTTCTCCCACCAAATGAATATTGCTTACGGAATGGCACTTGATTACTGGTGGGAGTTCCCATCTGGAGGAACCTTTTGTGAAGATATTTTTGCAGCCATATTTGATTATAGTTCCAGGGCTTGTAATGCCTTTTGATTTCTGAAAGAAGGAAATGATCTTTTGATTAAATATTCTTAATATAACAAAACAATGATTCTGAGACAGAGACACTAAGATGAACCTAATTCAGTTTCAGCTGTCTTTTCAACTGGCTATGAGAGGGTATATTCAGTTTTTAGGAAGAAAGTGAAATTACATATGAATGAAAAGTTAGATAAGTGTGAAAGGTCTTAGGAAAATTATAGAAGTTTATGCAATTAGAATCAAACTAAGGTAAAACAAAAAATATATATCTAGGTTGATATGTGAGAAACAAGACCCAAACGAGTGAAAGTCCTTACTGCCAGAACAAGATGCATTGAGTGGTATAGGATTCTCGACATTTGAGCCATTTTTATCCCATATTCAGTTACAGTCTGTAGGGGATGCTAAACTAAAATTAAGATGACTAAAGATTTTGAATTAACTCTTAAAGAGCATGTAGTCTCTGTTTATCTTAGATCTGTATAGCTCCTGTTCATAGTGGCAAACTTTTGGCTTCCTGTTCTGTTGATGTGATTATTCAGTTATGGATATTCTAGGGTTTCGAGAGCATTAGAACCATGTACAGCCATGACCATGATGCTTCATCATTAGCCATTGAGCACAATGGATACAATACAGTGTCCACCTCATGGGATTAAAACCATTAAAATGTAGGCAATGTAGACTGGCTTTTTTTGTGGCCAAATTAATATGGTGTCCTGACTTCCATCTGTGCTAGTGAACAGACAGTGTGGAAGCGTTGATAGGAACAACAAATCCAGGGCTGTGCTCAGATACTATGAAAATGTGATAAAATGCATTTCTTGGGGCTACATATGGCCCACATTTTTATATCTCTTGAGCAAACGGAGGTGAGACTAGAAAAAGTGGCAAATCTGTATCTCTCTTGCTGTCAGAGATGAGACTGTGAAAATAAGGGATGTAAGCACCAGTTTGTGGGTAAACTTAAATTTCCACACGATGAAACCACATGGGCTTACTGCAAATACAGAACGAACTTGAAAGTGTGGGCTGGTAGTTGATTGATTTGCACTTGGCCCCTTCTCTTTTTGTTCTCTGGATGTTCCCCTGTGAAATCAAGGTTATCCACTTTGAACCATCCTTAAATGTATATTCCCTCTTCAGAAATACATTTGAAAAAAAGATGGGGGAAGATTTGCAAGTATCTATATATCTTTGTCATTTCTAACCCTGTTTGAATACTAGTCACGTGTGACAATTTTTATGTTTCTCAGTCAGTCGGGAAAGTGAATAGCTTAACTTCTTTTTAAACTATTTTAAAAGACTCAAATAATTTAAAACAGACAATTTTGACATTATAGTACAGGATATTTGATTCCATGAAAACCAAGATTTGATAATTTGAGGTTCTCAGGAAGAAAATTCTCATGATTTCTAGTCTTCCTGGTGTGATTACAGAAGAAAATAATGAGCATATTTCTGTTATAAAAAATGGAATATGGGCATACACTGTCAGTTTTTATAAAATACCTCAGTGCTTTGCAATTGAACTATGTGTTACATTAGCGAATGGGCCACAGCCTGCTCTCATTCATCAGGCATCTTCCTGGGCTCTCTGGAGAACAGGCTGAGCTGATTTCTTCTGTGACACTCCCCGCTTCAATTTTCTTTTTCTGTTCTGTAGGGTGACATTCATTTCATTTTTTTCCATAGAAAAATAATCAAGCTATATTTATGCACTCTTATTTCTGTTACAGTTTATAACTAAGGGCTTGAAGCAAACAAGAAATTATTTGGCAGAAAATATGAGGCAACCTTTCATAATTACCACAGCATAGAAGATCTACATGCTGGTGACTGACAGAAAGCTATGTGCATAAAGTGCTTAGGTGCATAGATCAAATTTCCAGGAAGTCAAATATATTTCTTCTAATATATATATATATATATTTTTTTTTTTTTTTTTGAGACAGAGTTTCACTCTTGTCATCAAGCTGGAGTGCAATGGCACAATCTCAGCTCACCACAACCTCCGCCTCCCGGGTTCAAGTGATTCTCCTGCCTCAGCCTCCTGAGTAGCTGGGATTACAGGCGCCTGCCACCACGCCCAGCTAATTTTTGTAATTTTAGTAGAGACAGGGTCTTGCCTTGTTGGCCAGGGTGGTCTTGAACTCCTGACCTCGGGTGATCCACCCGCCTTGGCCTCCCAAAGTGCTGGGATTACAGGCGTGAGCCACTATGACTGGCTCCTAAATTTTTTTTTATTACTGTATTATATAATTTTAATACAAACTACAGTTGAGATTTTAACTTATATTTCAATGATTCAAACAGTGCTATATGTTTCCCCTCCCCTTTCATTTAGATCCTAACTTCTTCACTACAATCCAAATCAATCAATGCCTACACAGCATTATTAGCTAACTAGGATAGCCTCTGTCCACAGAGAGACTTTCAGTTAGTGAAATAATCAATAAACATTGATTATTGTAATTATTGATTTTTCACCAACTATCCAGCACGGGAATGATGCAGCTGGGACTCCAAAAGAAATGGAAAGAATTTATGATTAATCTTGTTGAGAGACAAGATTAAGATTATGAAATTGCTGCTATTCTAATGCTTTGATTTATGAAAATGGTACCTTCATATAATTCAAAGCAGTGATTGTAAATGACAAAACAGTATTTAATTAGATACCAAATTATGGGATAAAACCACAAGTGCTATGTAGGCTTTGTGTAGGTAGAATATGAGAGACCCAAGTTTGTCAGAGAACATTACATGAATGAGTAGGTACTGGGAGAGGTAAAGAGGACTAGGGCAGGCATTCCAGGCAAGAGGAAGCTTGACGGTGGACTGAACGAGATTGATGGATCTCAGGTAGCATGAACTGATTGTTTATGCACTGTTGGAGTTGAGCAGCTGAGCCTGGGCAGGGGAGAATGGAACAGCAAATACCAGCTGGGTTGCTGTAGCGCCAAGTGTGGAGGATTGCTCAAAGTGAAAGGGAAGGATGAGAAACACATTAGAGGATGTGTTCTGTTCTCGCTAGATGAGATTTCTACTTTCTGAATTCCACGTTTTCTATCACTTACGTACATCTTTGCATTCAGTGCTATTTATATTCCAGATGTGTATTAGACATTGTGATAGAGGTTGTGTGTGCCAGACATGGTTCCTGGTTTAGTGTTGTTAATTAACAAAACTTTAAGTACCTATTTTGCTTTTCTAAATTGATTGTAAGTTTTACCACATCAGGGACCATGCATTTTTATATTCATTCTTTAAAAAACTGTTGAGTATTTATATGTGACAGCCACTATTGATATAAAAGGAAAGTAGTGGTTCTGGTTTGCAAAGATATCCAGATAGTTTTTAAAAGATATGAGAATTGTTACCAATGAACTGCAGTGAGATTAATTGTTAAATTTTTCTGGAAGAGGCTGGGCGCGGAGTGGCTCACGCCTGTAATCCCAGCACTTTGGGCGGCTGAGGTGGGTGGATCACCTGAGGTCAGGAGTTCATGACCAGCCTGACCAACATGATGAAACCGCGTCTCTATTAAAAATACAAAAAAACCTAGCTGGGCGTGGTGGTGGGCGCCTGTAATCCCAGCTACTCAGAAGGCTGAGGCAGGAGAATCACTTGAACCTGGCAGATGGAGGTTGCAGTAAGCCAAGATCGTGCCACTGAACTCCAGCCTGGGTGACAGAGCGAGACTCCGTCTCAAAAAACAAACAAAAATTTCTGGAAGAGTTAAAGACTCTAAAGAAGAATGACCTTTTGAGTTAAGGCTTAAAGGGCAGTGTTTTGGAGGCATGCCTGTGGAGACTGGGTGGCTCAGGAAGGTGGGACAGCCTGCACAGAAGCGGGGGCCACAGCCACATGACACAGGATGTACACATGTGCTAATATTGCCAAGTATGGGGCGGAATGAAGCAAAAGGAGATTGTGCAAATGGGTAGGGGCTCGATAAGTATCTTCGTAAATTATGCAGAGGAGCTTAGGTGGTATGCTATGATGAAACATGTTGATTAGCTAAGAAATGTTTGGACCTGTATGTCAGAAACCATCCCCTGTAACAAAGAGGAGAATAGAGGGGAAGCAGGACATGACTGAGCAGAGAGACTAGAAACGGGGCTATTGCTATTGCGATAGTTTGTGACAGAGAAGCCAGGAGCAATGAGGATAGAAAGAAGGAGAAAAAAGCAAAAAGTAACTGGGAAGTAAAATGGACAGTCCTCAGTGTTTCATAGAACATGGGGGATAAAATGGAGAGAGACCAGGACCTCATCTGTCTTGTTAATAACTGCTTCCCCCGCACCTAAAAGAAGGCCTTATCTAGGTGCCCAACCAATATTTGTCCAAATGAATGAAAGGGAAAAATTGAGATGATTCCTGGGTTTCTGGCTGAAGCAGAATGTTTATAACAGTTACCAACAGAAGGGATACAGGAGGGGAAGTCATGTATTCATCTGTGGACTACTGTGGGATATATAGGGTGGGTTCTAGAAGAGCCAGTCTCTAAGATGTATGTTACAAGAGAGTGGAGGGCAGGAAAGGAAGAGAAGCTAATGAAGAAAATGCCAAATATGACTGCAGACGCATAGGAAGAGTATTAGGTTAGGTAAAAATCATAAGTCAAAGGGACATTTTCAAGATGAAGTGTTTGACAGGGTATTTCCAGAGAGTTCAATGGTGGTGGCAGTATTTGGTGGCAGTATTTGCAAAATGAGTGTTCAGCTTTGAAAGACTCAGAGAAGACTATCATCAGTGTTGTCCCCTTGCTTTTTATATGGACATGTCAGAAATTAGAGGCTGGCTTACTCAAGTTATTTTATAAACTCTGGGACTTTGTGCATCTCTTCACCTGAGGAAGATAAAGGCAGCATATGGTATGGTGATTTTTGTAGTAACAACCAATATGTAGGTTAGAGATCAATATTACTAAGCGATAACATCTAAATGTATATGTACTACTATAATAACATTGACTTGGGTCATTTCTTCTATAGAATAGATAATTGTAAATTGTATGGTTAATAATAATGATAGGTTTTAAAAGACATATTTCTTTAATTCATAGCTTTATGCTATATAAATTGATGAATAATCCCTATATATGATATTATGGCCAATAATTACATACCTTAGTCCATACTTGCATGTGGTCAAATTTAGCTGGCTCCTGGAGGTTTTCAGTAGTTGCCTTCAAATATTACTTGCATAAGGAGGGGAAGAGGAGGGAGAGCATTAGGACAAATACCTAATGCATGCGGGGCTTAAAACCTAGATGACGGATTGATGGGTGCAGCAAACTACCATGGCACATGTATACCTATGTAACAAACCTGCATGTTCTGCACATGCATCCCAGAACTTAAAGTAAAATTTAAAAAGAAAAACAAATATTAGTTGCATAAAAAGCACCTAAGATTCTTGATAAAATTTTATTTTATTTTTTTCTAATTTTTGATTCAAGAAGGCCTGGGAACTAGAGTTTTAACAAGCACATTCATGTGATTTTAATATATGTGTGAAGAGCTCTTATTTGGAGAAACTCTTTCTTAAATCATTACACAATATATACATGTATTGAAACATCACATTATACCCCATAAATATGTACAATTATTGTGTCCATTTAAAGAAAAAGCTCTTTAGTACGATTTGTATTTTTTAGCTGGTGTTCTTGCTCCCTCATGTGGTGTAATATGGAACTGTATGTTTTAGAGCGCTCATTTTCAGTTTTTAGAAAATGAACTTCACAGTTTATCAATCTGTTATCTAACCTTTATTTAACCATGCTATAAACCTATAAGTGCAAATGTAGAATTGGCATTAATTCCTTTGCATACAAAGCAAAATACTACAGAGGACTAGAAAAGTCACATGTAAGATTTCACACTTTAGAAATGAGGTGGCTAAAACATTGCTTTATATTTTTTATGTGTATGTTAAAGATTTTGAAGGAGAATTTGGTAGATGAGTAGTACAGGGTTTTGGTGGCAGTATTTTGGTGTCATGGTCCAGGTGTTTGTCTTTTGCTTGGGTTCTCCCTATTTGACTCTATCAGGATTTAGAATATCTGTTTTGAAAAAAGACAGACCTAGGGTCTGCAATACTCATTTGAAGTTTTCATTTGCCAGGCTTTTTTTTTTTTTAAATGAGAAGGATTTAATTGATAAATATATGATAAGCGGTGTGCAGAGTAAAGCGTTAGGAGTAGGGATTCTTTATTTCCCTTCCTGCGCTATAGAGGGCGCATTCACAGATATCTATTAAAACCATTGGAGAGAGGCTTTGTGGGTGATACAGTGATAACTCACTGTATCATTTCTATAAGTGAGAAGAGAAATTTAGAACTTTGCAGCCAGCCAAAGCCTGTAACAAAGGCTCCACATCCTAATGCAGAACAGGCTGTCCATGCTCAGATGAAGGGGAATTGAGGGAAGAGTTGGGAGGAGGGGAACCCCTGGGGAAATACTAATAGAGGACATAGCATTTGAACTGAGAATCCCTAAGAACGACCACTCTTTAGGAATCCTCGTGAAGCTCTGTTGTGGACTTATATCTCATGCAATTTTTTGTTCTTATTGTGGTTATTTTATTCATTCATTAAATACTGGTTATGGTCAGACACTGGGCTAAGCATGGGTGTATAAAGTTGAACAGGGCTGACTTGATCTCTTTCTATATAAAGCTCCCATTCTGTTAGTGAAAACAGACAAGAAACAACTATATTAAAAATAAATAAAAGGATACTAAATTAAAGTAATGGCAATGAAGGAAGTAAATAAGAAGCTGAGGTAGAGAATAACTTGGATGGGGTGGGACAAGACTTACTTTGGTGAAGGTGGCTACAGAAGGCCCTCTTGAGAAAAGACACACTACCGTGTTTATTGAGTACAATGACTTTTTTTCTTTTTCTTTTTCTTTTTTCTGAGACGGAGTTTCGCTCTTGTTGCCCAGGCTGGAGTGCAATGGTGCGATCTCGGCTCACTGCAACCTCCGCCTCCTGGGTTCAAGCAATTCTCCTGCCTCAGCCTCCCAAGTAGCTAGGATTACAGGTGCGCACCACCACGCCTGGCTAATTTTGTATTTTTAGTAGAGACAGGGTTTCCCCATGTTGGTCAGGCTGGTCTCAAACCCCTGACCTCAGGTGATCCGCCCACCTTGGCCTCCCAAAGGGCTGGGATTACAGGCGTGAGCCACCGCGCCTGGCCGAGTCCAACAATATTTTAAGAGCTTCCCATGTATTAAGTTCGTTATTTCTCACAACGCTATAAGGAAATATACTGTTATTATACTCGTGATAGGTTAGAAAATAGAGGCACAAAGACATTAAGTAACTTGACACATAATTTGCACATGGTGGAGACTGATTCATGTCTACATCACCAGTCTCTAGAGCCTGCTCCATTGACCACTATGATAGCTATTTCCTGTCAAGGCTGAGGAAAAAGCATGCACCAAACCTCTGAGACAGGAAAGCACTTGGTGGTTAAGGCACTGGAAGAAGAGCTGTAGAAGAGCACAGAGGTAGTGAGAGTGGCCTGGTTGTGTTCAGAGATGCAGACTGGGATCTGATCCTGAAGGCCCTTTGAGAATATGATAAGGAGGTTTGGATTGCATTCTAAGTGCAGTAAAAAGCCACAGATGGGTTTTAAACAAGGTTCAGATATGATCTAATAAACCTTTTAAGAGGCTAACTCTTATTACAATGTGGAGAATTAATTGCAGGCAGGAAATCAGTAGGGAGACCAATCAGGAGGAGGTCATGAGGTTTCAGCATAGGGATGGGGAAGGGATTCAAACAAATTTTGGCGGTAGAATGAATAGTACTTTACATGATAGAGTACCCCATCCTAGCAGACATGGTGGGAGGCTGAATTACCACATTCCATTTGGGGTGTAGGCTCCTTTCAGACACATGCTAATACAGAAAAGAGTGTTTGGTATTAAGAGACAGTCACTGATTGAGTTGAAAAAAACAGAATATGTTATTTACCCTAGAACAGTAGAACCAGTGACAGCTGAGAGAAAGGTCTTTTTCTGTTCCAATATGTTGATCTCACAGATGAAAACACTGAACTCAGAGAAGTTAGGTGATTAATTGCTTAACTGTTGATTGCCGACTTAAAAGTAAAACATAGGTAATTTTCCTTGACTTAGCACATGCATAACTGGTTTCTACTTAAGAGAGACAAATTTAAGTTATAAGTTGATTTCCCACCAATTCCAGGGCACTGGAGTACTTTGTTACAGGCTGAGTACTTTCTTAATTTCTTGCTCCTTTAATTTAGAATGGTTTTCTTTGAGGGCAACAACCATTTCCATTTTATAACACATGGAAAAATGAGAATTTCCCTTCTCTCTTCAGACATGGAAACAGAAAGAAACAGAGGAAAGGACAGATCAATAAACTTACTTCCCATGTGACTTGGTCACCTTCCCTGTCCTCATGTTTGCCTGTAGGAATTTTTTCTTTTGATTATGAAAGGTAGCTGATATGGTTAGGTTTTGTGTTCCCACGCAAACCTCATCTTGAATTGTAATCCCATAATCCCCAGGGGTCAAGGGAGAGACCAGGTGGAGGTAATTAAATCACGGGGGTGGTTTTCCTCATGCATTCTCGTGATAGTGAGTGAGTGCTCAGGAGATCTGATGGTTTTATAAGGAGCAATTCTCCCCTTTACTAGGCACGTCTTCCTGCTGCCTTGTGAAGAAGGTACTCTGCTTCCTCTTCCCCTTCCACCATGATCGTAAGTTTCCGAGGCCTCCCCAGCCATGCTGAACAGTGAGTCAATTAGACTGTTTTCCTTTGTAAATTACCCAGTTTCTGGCAGTTCTTTACAGCAGCATGAAAACTGACTAATACAGTAGCCCTGATGTAAAGTAGAGCTTCAGAAAGCGCCAGGGAACTGCTAAATACTTTGGACTACAGGGAGCATGCTTAAGGCAGAAAACAGGAGGTGGCTGCATCTAGGCACATGTCTTTTTTTTTTTTTTTTTTTTACCACAGCCAATTAGAGTGTCCCTGAGGAATCACTAAAGTATTCTTAAAGGAGCAAGGCAAGTCCTAGAGGGTTCAGTTAATCTTACCATGGCCTTTCTGTCCAGTAAAAAATATCAAGTTATTTTGCAGTGCTGAGTGGTTGTTTGCCAGCTGAAACTTCAGGTGGAATTCATAATGGAAGCTGATGTCTGAGATCCGTGAATAAGCCAGGAAAGAGGTGTATCCAAAGGCATCTGTGCCACTGAACCTCGGCTGAGTAATATTAATAGCTGTGAAAAAACCCAAACCAAACAGTTAAAATAAACCTGTACATGTATTTGTAAAGTGAGGGCTACGTGTTGCTGATGCATCTGGCCAGATAGTCTGTTTACTATTAAATTAATTATACTTTAGTGCCCTTCAGCATTGAGCAACTAAGTGACTCAACAGGAAATTTCAAAACCAGAACAAAGGACGTGTAGTGTTTTGAGATCTTCTATATAATGCTTTCACTAGCATACTCTTTCTACATAATGGATAATTTACTTAAAAAGCAAACCCCTATATTTTGAAACTTAATTTTAGAGATAGAAAAGATTACTGGCAGCCAAAGTATTTGCTCAGGTGCCTCGTAAACATGATTTGGCATCCAAAACCTGGATATGACTTAGAGAGGAGCTCACAGCTTTGAATAAACTGTGCTTTTCTAATCCTGCACCTTTCTATGAGCCAAAGCCCCAGGTCAGGGCTACGAAAGTCAAGAAATAGGAAGGAAATTGGTCAGTTTTCCATCATCATTGGTGAGTGACCAGAGCTTTTCTTTAAGTAAAAATAATTGTCTAAAAGAAGTGTTCATTATTTCTTTGCTGAGATGCTTGTTAAGTAATAAAAGCATGGAATTCAATAGGTGTGAAAGTGTAGGGAGATTTATTAAAAACAGGAAATGGTAAAATAGAAGTTCAAGGGCCAGTGTGAACAAAATATAATTTAACTGAGGGGTGCTTCTTGTATCAAACTTTTCTCTTTCATTGTACTGTTTCCTTCATAAGTCTCCACTGGTTTTTTAAATCTCCTTACCCAAAGAGGACAACAGAAAATAGAAAGGGGATTTTGACACCCCATTCCTGTCTTTTATGGATGATGTCACCAGATTAAGGGATGTTCCTAGGATCTATTTTTATTGGTTGGGGACAGCTCAGTTGAGGAAATAAGAGCTTATGTTGTTTCCTTCTCAAGAGATGTTGGAACTCCAGGGAAGCTGTAAAACTAGGATTTTTACAAGCCTTAAGAAATATCCTCACTCTGGTATGTAACGCTTAAAAGAGCTTCTTATGTCTGTTTATAATTGTGTAGACAGCAAATAATTGTGCTATCCTAGGAAAAATGATTCTTATTATCAAAGGCTTGTATATCTTTGTTTTATATGTGTGAATAAGCTAAATACTTTGTTTTAATATTTTATTAAAATCTTATCAGTTTATTATGAGTATTAAACTATTTGTGTGAATAAGCTGAATACTTTGTTTTGATATTTTATTAAAATCTTACCAGTTTATTATGACTATTAAACTAAGATATTTGTGTGAAGCTGAATACTTTGTTTTGATATTTTATTAAAATCTTATCAGTTTATTCCCTGGGATGTGTGGCATAGGTTAAGTGTAATTTTCTCAAAACTCACCAGAATGTGAAGTAGGGACTTTTGAGACATATTGCTTCTTATACTTATTTTTTAATCTAATGAAAACTTTATAATTTGTGTCCCTGAGATAATAACACTCTCAGGTATATCACATCAGGTATATCACTTTCAGTAGTACTATGGGGAGGGTGATTGAGGGAAATGAAATGTACTGGAGTTGAAATAGAATAAAAATACTGACCATCATTCAATGTTGGCATTAAAAACTATGAAAATAGAATTCAGTTAAATTTAATACTAAAATAGAAAAGGAATGACTATCTTTTGCTTTTAATATTTCTTCCTGTTAATTTACAACTGAGTCTACCTAAAGGTTACATTTAGGCTAGATTGACAAATACGTATCTCATATTTATAGTATTTTACTGTCAGACCCTGTGCTAGATGCTGGTGACACAAAGATAAAAAAGTACTAGTCACTCCAGGAATTAGTGTGAAGTCAATAAATTTATTCAGCTGGACTGGACTGAAAGTTGAGGCCTGGTATAAGAACTTTCAGGCAGAAGAAACAGCATGTTCTAGAGTGTGAAGACCAAAACAGCATGCCATACTCAGGGAACTTATGAAGTCTGCAAATTTTAGAATGAAGAATAAAAGTGAGAGTGGAAGCAAATGAAACAAGATAGACAGTGGTCAAATCATGAAGAACTATATATTTTCTTTATTATCCTAAAGTAGTTGGGCAATGATCAAAGTTGCTTTTTAGAAATATTACTCTGTTGATGAAGTGTGAATCATGGATTAGACAGAGAGCTGGAGGACCAAACTTTGGTCAAGGATGAAAATAAGAACTTTGATACCAAGAAATCTAACAATGAATTAAGCTTATGCAGAAGTCTAAATGTAAGGCAATTTATGGGTGACTCATTAAGGCAATCGTGTGATATTTAAACAGCTAATAGAAATATGTTGTCAGTGCAGTTTCATGATGTAATTTTATACTATCAAAAATAAGTACTTTTGAAGTTTGAGAATAATAATGAAGACTGATGATAACCATGACCCATAGGAATGGATCTGTCAAATGCTCAGCATTCCTTAGTCTAGTGGTACCTGCAGCTGTTGAGCATTTGAATTGTGGCTAGGCCTGTGTGGGAAGGGCTTAGTATGAAACAAAGAATGTAAAATATATTATTAATAACATTCCCATATCCATTAAACATTGGGTTAAATAAAATGTATTACTAAAATAAATTTCACCTGTTTCTTTTTACTTTGAAAAATGTCACTACTAGAAAAAATTACATAGGCAGCTCACATTCTATTTCTATTGAATGGCAACGCAGAGAGATCCAAGCATGTTTTGATAGGTAAGTTCTTCCTCTAAACCGTTAGTTGTGACTTACTTCAAGGGGCTTTTTCTTTTGGTAACTTTGAACCTATAAAAAGGTAGGGCCTCTATGGGGAGCAATCAGAATCAGGAGAAGGGGTCAAAGATGATATAATCCATCACTAAGAGGCTACTATGTCTTCACCCACACTGTCTCTATCACTCTGAATTAGGCAGAAGAATGTGAGGGACTCAGACTAGGAGAAAGAAGACTTTCAACCTTATAAATCATTCTTTTCAATACTTTAAGCCCTTTTCCATCTTCCACCAGGTAACATTTGGTTAATTTGGTTACTCTACTGCATAAATTCCCAGATCAGCCTTCTGGGAGGATCAGTCATCATCTAATCAGAAAATTAAATGGATTGTAATGGGACTATTTTTGGGCTATTAAATGTATATTTTTTTAAATTTTTGCAATCCCTAGTTGCCTCACAGATACCATGTGTAAAGTCATGCATTTTTTGTCAGTTCTTTTAAAGTTACATGAATGAATTGGAAACATGAGGAAAAAAGGGAGATGCTGGAATTTAAACTAAAATAAATTGTTTAGTGTGTAGAAGAAGAAAGCAAAATCACTAATAATGCCCTGGGATCATTGCAGGCACAGTCAAAAGATATCCACACATCATCTGGGGGCCTTAAAAATCCTAAGAGCCTTGAGTAAAGAGGGAATATTGTGATATTTTCTTTTATATTATAGTGCTATATTATAGGCTCAATGTATAATCTTTTTAGAATGTTATGCTTATAAAACACTTCTTAGCAAAAGTTATCACAGAAAGGGTATGAAATTCTATTTTCTAATCATTTACTAAGGCAAATTTTCTCATTCCCAATATGGCAGAGAAATAAGGCATTATTGTTTTTAATGTAACTATTTTTTTCTTTTAAAAATATTTTGCTGTGACCGGGCATGGTGGCTCACGCCTGTAATCCCAGCACTTTGGGAGGCCGAGGTGGGTGGACCATGAGGTCAGGAGATCCAGACCATACTGGCTAACACGGTGAAACCCCACCTCTACTTAAAAAAAAAAAAAAAAAGAGAGAGAGAGAAAATTAGCTGAGTGTGGTGGCACGTGCCTGTAGTTCCAGCTCAGCTACTCGGGAGGCCGAGGCAGGAAAATCACTTGAATCCACGAGACGGAGGTTGCAGTGAGCCGAGATCGCGCCACTGCACTCCAGCCTGGGAGGCAGAGGGAGACTCCTTCTCAAAACTAAAAAAAAAACCAAAAAAAACAAAGACAAAAACAACCCCCCCCCGCCCAAAAAAAAAAAACCTGCGGTTAGTCTTTTAATCTGAATTATTAAAGTTTTACGCACAATGCACAGAAGTGGCTAAGATGAGCTATTGGAATACTGGAATGTGGAAAGAAGACATATAAATAGTTCAGATTTCAGAACGTCTTCAACTCTGCAGTGATGCATCCTGAACCCCACCGGCTGGTAGTAAAACATGAGCTACTCTATGGCATAGTGATGGAGGGAGGCAGCTGGGGCTGGCCAGCTCAGGCTTGATTCTGGATGTGTTCACTTTCTGTGTAAACTTGGGAAAGTTACTTCACTTTTCTGTTTTAGTTTCTTCGTTCATAAAATGAGAATGTGAGAGTACCTAACATCTGTGAAGAATGAGAAAAGCCCATGGCTGAAGGAAACACACTCGAGCTAACCATACAATTCAAGTGGGCAAACCTCTTCCACCAGACCTGCAAACCTGCTGCATATTTCCAGTCAAGTCACTTTCTTGTGCCTCTAAAATGGCTGTTTAGTGCTTCCTCTCTCCTCAAACATCTAATATTTATTGTCTCTCATCAATTAATAATCTTGCTTTTTATTTTGCTGAGGAAAACCCATCAACAGAGAACTACCCGACGCTTTCACTGTCAAATTCTCCCACCCGCCAATCTTTCGTTTTTATCCATATGCTTTGCCTTCCCTCTACTGACAAGGCTGACCCTGCCTGGGTATTTCACCCACCCCTTCTCGTCTGCTCAAGGGCATCATCTCAGAAATTCTGTCCTGCCTCCCAGGAGTTACCAAATTATTCTTCTCTACTGCAGCATTCCCTTTAACATGAAATGTGCTAGAATGTCCCCATCATAAATAAAGAGCTTCCCTCCACTCCACATTCCCCTCTAGCTACTGCATGTTTCTCTGCTCACCGTACTAGCAGGGGGCTTCTAAAGAGTTGTCTGTATGGACTCTTTCAAAACTTTATTACCATTCGTGCTCGATTTTATTCCAGTCAGGCTATCTTCTTTATCTTTTCTTTGAACTTTTGTATGTTAAGATCACTAGTGACCACAGTCTTTCTAAACTAAATGTCAATTCTCTGTTTTTATCTTATTCAGTGTCTCAGAAGCAACTGACAAGGTTATTTCTTTTCTCTTGAAATGCTTTCTTTACTTGGTCTCCATGACCACTGCACTGTCCTGGTATTTTTTCCTACCTTAATGACTGTTGCTCCTCATTCTCCTTTTCTTCCAGTTATCTCCATCTACCACCATTCTGTGTTTGATCATGAGTACCATTTACAGGTGGATGAGTCCTGAGTCAACAGAGTCTCTATCCCTGCTTTTTTCCAGAGCTCCAGGTTCATATATCCAACCAACTTCTAGATAATGAACATATATTTGTATGTCTGATAAGAATTTCAAACTGATCATATGCAAAGCAAAACTCTTTATTCCACTATTTGTAATCTTTCCCCCAACCCAAATCCCTTCCCTTCCTTTGCAATCAAATATTTCCCAGTCTTCCCTCTCTTTGCTCAGAGCAAAACTAGGCATCATCCTTAAATTGTATCTTTCTCTGCTACCTCAACTGACAAACTGACAAATATGTTAACTTCATCTTCAAAATATATCCCAAATTACACTGCTGCTTTTCACTGCCTCTGTTAATACCATCAAAGTTCATTGCACTGTTCTTTCTAGCCCAAACTATAATATTTGCTTCTTAACTGGTCTCCCTGTTGCTACCTTTATCACTTTACAATCTCTTTTCCATATTGTAGCCAAAGTGGTCTTTTAAATATAAATTGGGTGTCAAAGGTCCTCCAGTATTTTCCATTGAAGATTGAAATAAAAACTCCTGAACATAGCCTAAATCTCCTAATCTCCAGATTTATTTTATACTAATTTCTTCTTTTTCATTCTGCTGCAGCCATGCTAAGTTCTTCGTGTTTCTCAAGCAAACCGAACACACTCCCAGTTCAAGGCTTGTGCTCCCGTTCCCAGTGCCTGAACCACATTTTCCCCAAAAGCTGCATGGCCTGCTCCCTCACTTCCTTCAAGACTCGCTCAGGTGTTCTCTCTTCACAGGGCCTTTCCTGACCACCCTATTAAAGTGTTAATCTCCTATTAAAGTATTATCTCCTTGTGCCCCGCACCCGCCCCCGCCCCCAAACCCGTACTCTCTAGTCTCTTAACCTGCTTTATTTACATGGCCCAATTCCATTATATGTTATTTATTTGTTTACTTTTTATTATTTTTTCTCCCCACTCAGATTGCAGATTCCACTAGGGCAGAGAGCTTGCCTGTCCTTCATGGTCTAATTGGGTATAAGATATATATTTATCAAATGGTTGAATACATGTAAAAGGTTAAAGTAGTGTTAAAGACATAGTAATACATATTATGATAGTATATCTCTGCTGTTACTGTTTATCTAGTATCTTCACAACTCTCTTCTTAAGTGACTATTCTGCACTTATGGAGCTACTGGATAAAGTTGTGAAGTAGATTTCTACACTATCACCAATGCTAATCATTGCTTGTTTGAATTTGTTTTTTTGTACTAAGTCCTTTTCTCTAAAAAATGTTACTAAATTTTTGCAATAATATGGAATCTTAATTCTTCTAGTGTGGGTAAAAATTCAGATAATATAATACATACTGAAAATCAAGGAAGGCATAGGGACCCCTAACCTGACAAATCAGTTTATTTTTTATTTTTTTATTTTGAGGCAGGGTCTCATTCTGTCACTCAGACTGGAGTGCAGTGGTGCAATCTTGGCTCACTGCAACCTCCATCTCCTGGAATCAAACAATCCTCTCACCTCAGCCTCCCAAGTAGCTGGGACTACAGGCATCCACCACCATGCCTGTCTAACTTTTGTATTTTTTTGTAGAGATGGGGTTTCACCATGTTGCCCAGGCTGGTCTTGAACTCTTGAGCTCGAGCGATCTGCCCGCATCGGCCTCCCAAAGTGCTGGGATTACAGGCATGAGCCACCGGGCCTGGCCCAATCATTATTTTTAATAATTAAGTTGTATAACTAATTTTATAAATTTTGTCTTATAAACATTAGTTTCCATTTAATATTTGAAAATAATGTCTTCTTTAATTTGTGAGCTAAAAATACTGACTAGGTTTCTTGGGACAATTGATAGTTTTTGACAGAATATTTTGCCTTTTACCTGACAAAATATCTGTATGACACCTTTATGATCATGCTTAAAATTTTACATGTGGTGTTGAAAAAATTTTCTTAAGTGCATCAAAAATTACTTGAAACTTTTAAGTGTTTTTCAAGATAGATTGTTTGGTCTAAATATGTAATTTTTTTGGAGTTCATCGCTCTGTTTTTAAACCGATACAAAAGACAAAAACCTGTGGATGATTTTTACTTGGATTCTGTTTTCCATATAGGCTGCTGGGTATAACCTCAGCAGAGTGGACACCAGGGAGCGTTGAGCTAGTGAAAACCCAATTCAGTTCTTCCTTCTCTATTATGTGTTTTAATGAAGCAAGCAGATGGTAGATAGATTTTCCCTTGGAAACTGCTGATTTTGAAAGACTCCAGAATGCCAGTTTTCCAAGCATGGTGTTCAGCAGTGTAGCGTATCTTGAAATATACATTTAACTTTGCCAGGAAAATTAATCTACCCTTAGGCAGATGGATAAATTTGCAAAAATACAAGATCATGGCTTGCCTCTCCACTTTTCCTTCCTAGCTTTGAGTATACACATCTTTCCTCTGTCTTTGTTCTTAACTTAGTAATACAGCACCAGATTTAGCTCACTATCCTGCCGAAATGCAATTAGGTTATCAAACTAGGTACGTGGTCATTGTCTTTGTTGTCTCTGTTTGTTGTTGTTGAACAAACTCCTTGTGGAATACACTTTCACACTGTTCAGCATCATCATTTAGAAATAAAAATGGCAACCTACAAATGTGATTATCTTTTAAAGGGAATAAAAATAAATATGTCCTGAGATATTGCCAACAGTTATAGGTGATGGTAGCCTGCACAGAAAACATACACTTACCTTTTCCCTCTGAACCAAGACAGAGATACCCAATACATGAATAAAATCAAGCTCTCTATTCAAATGGATATATAATATCGAATTCACCCACAGGTAAAAACATGAAATAAATATCATTGGTTGGTTGCCAATTCCTGCTCATAATAAATTATTCATGCATTCTATATAGATATTTAATTCCTACCATTATAACTTCTTTATCCAATCATCAAGAAAAAGCTAAGAACAAACAGAATTTTACATTAAGATAGAAAAACTGTTGAAAATGTAGAGCATTAAAATTTCCAGCAGCAAAAGAAATAATACATGCTAGAATCTGAAGCATTCTTTTTAGATGCATAACTCTTAGAAATTAGTGCCATCTTCTGGCTTTTCAAAGTAACTAGGTACTGGTAGGATGTTTTATAGTATCACAAAATGTCAGAAAAGGGGAAAAAAATCCCTGAAACATACAGGTTCAAATTGTAATCATAGTATCTGAATTACATTACAGTTCATGGCATAAGCTTTGAGAATGGTAAAATTTTCACATCCTCTATAATTCATATTACATAAGCTGTGCAGGTTTATACTGGATTACATTCCCTTGGTTAGTAGTTTATTGTGATAAAAAAAGATTCCTAGCCATTACACACACAGGATATTCTGGAACTGATGTGTTTTGAATAATTTTCTCATTTCTAACTCATGAATTTCTTCATACCCATGAATATTTAGTTAAGAAATTAAGAAACATTGAGGTTGGAGTGGGTTATCACTCAAGTTTAGTGAATACATTCTTTTAGTTTGTTACTATATCATTTTTCAAGATATGGCTGTTTAGATGCACTATTGTATATTCTAAAATGTTAACAATAGCAATTATAGTATCTATTATGTCCCAGCTGCTGGATGCCCTACCTAAATTACTTTATTTCTCACAGAACACCAGTGAGATGTTCTTCTACCTCTATTCCTATCTTATAGATGAAGAAATTGAGGCTCAGAGATGTTAAGTCACAGAGCTAAGAAATGACAGGGTCAGGATCTGAACCCCTGTTCATCATACCTCACTATGATGGTTGGGATACTCATGACATTGGCCAATTAAAGGCCACTGGCAGATATTTTGTGTAATTATTAAAATATTACATTATTAAAGTTGGAACTCCTCACAAATTGACTTTATTTATTTAGTTATTATTATACTTTAAGTTTTAGGGTACATGTGCACAATGTGCAGGTTTGTTACATATGTATCCATCTGCCATGTTGCTGTGCTGCACCCATTAACTTGTCATTTAACATTAGGTATATCTCCTAATGCTGTCCTCCCCTCTCCCCCGACCGCACAACAGTCCCCGGAGTGTGATGTTCCCCTTCCTGTGTCCATATATTCTCGTTGTTCAATTCCCACCTATGAGTGAGAACATGCGGTGTTGGGTTTTTTGTCCTTGCGATAGTTTACTGAGAATGATGGTTTCCAGTTTCATCCATGTCCCTACAAAGGACATGAACTCATCATGTTTTATGGCTGCATAGCATTCCATGGTGTATATGTGCCACATTTTCTTAATCCAGTCTATCGTTGTTGGACATTTGGGTTGGTTCCAAGTCTTTGCTATTGTGAATAGTGCCACAATAAACATACGTGTGCATGTGTCTTTATAGCAGCATGATTTATAGTCCTTTGGGTATATATCCAGTAATGGGATGGCTGGGTCAAATGGTATTTCTAGTTCTAGATCCCTGAGGAATAGCCACACTGACTTCCACAATGGTTGAACTAGTTTATAGTCCCACTAACAGCGTAAAAGTGTTCCTATTTCTCCACATCCTCTTTAGCACCTGTTGTTTCCCGACTTTTTAATGATCGCCATTCTAACTGGTGTGAGATGGTATCTCATTGTGGTTTTGATTTGCATTTCTCTGATGGCCAGTGATGATAGCATTTTTTCATGTGTTTTTTGGCTGCATAAATGTCTTCTTTTGAGAAGTGTCTGTTCATGTCCTTTGCTCACTTTTTGATGGGGTTGTTTGTTTTTTTCTTGTAAATTTGTTTGAGTTCATTGTAGATTCTGGATATAAGCCCTTTGTCAGATGAGTAGGTTGTGAAAATTTTCTCCCAATTTGTAGGTTGCCTGTTCACTCTGATGGTAGTTTCTTTTGCTGTGCAGAAGCTCTTTAGTTTAATTAGATCCCATTTGCCAATTTTGGCTTTTGTTGCCATTGCTTTTGGTGTTTTAGACATGAAGTCCTTGCTTATCCCTATGTCCTGAATGGTATTGCCTAGGCTTTCTTCTAGGGTTTTTATGGTTTTAGGTCTAACATGTAAGTCTTTAATCCATCTTGAATTAATTTTTGTATAAGGTGTAAGGAAAGGATCCAGTTTCAGCTTTCTACACATGGCTAGCCAGTTTTCCCAGCACCATTTATTAAATAGGGAATCCTTTTCCCATTGCTTGTTTTTGTCAGGTTTGTCAAAGATCAGATAGTTGTAGATACGTGGCATTATTTCTGAGGGCTCTGTTCTGTTCCATTGATCTATGTCTCTGTTGTGGTACCAGTAGCATGCTGTTTTGGTTACTGTAGCCTTGTAGTATAGTTTGAAGTCAGGTAGCGTGATGCCTCCAGCTTTGTTCTTTTGGCTTAGGATTGACTTGGCAATGTGGGCTCTTTTTTGGTTCCATATGAACTTTAAAGTAGTTTTTTCCAATTCTGTGAAGAAAGTCATTGGTAGCTTGATGGGGATGGCATTGAATCTATAAATTACCTTGGACAGTATGGCCATTTTCATGATATTGATTCTTCCAACCCATGAGCATGGAATGTTCTTCCATTTGTTTGTATCCTCTTTTATTTCATTGAGAAGTGGTTTGTAGTTCTCCTTGAAGAGGTCCTTCACATCCCTTGTAAGTTGGATTCCTAGGTATTTTATTCTCTTTGAAGCAATTGTGAATGGGAGTTCACTCATGATTTGGCTCTCTGTTTGTCTGTGATTGGTGTACAAGAATGCTTGTGATTTTTGTACATTAATTTTGTATCCTGAGACTTTGCTGAAGTTGCTAATCAGCTTAAGGAGATTTTGGGCTGAGACAATGGGGTTTTCTAGATATACAATCATATCATCTGCAAACAGGGACAATTTGACTTCCTCTTTTCCTAATTGAATACCCTTTATTTCCTTCTACTGCCTGATTGCCCTGGCCAGAACTTCCAGCACTATGTTGAATAGGAGTGGTAAGAGAGGGCATCCCTATCTTGTGCCAGTTTTCAAAGGGAATGCTTCCAGTTTTTGCCCATTCAGTATGATATTGGCTGTGGGTTTGCCATAGATAGCTCTTATTATTTTGAGATAATAATACCTAACGTCCCATCAATACCTAATTTATTAAGAGTTTTTAGCATGAAGTGTTGTTGAATTTTGTCAAAGGCCTTTTCTGCATCTATTGAGATAATCATGTGGTTTTTGTCTTTGGTTCTGTTTATATGCTGGATTACATGTATTGATTTGCATATGTTGAACCAGCCTTGCATCCCAGGCATGAAGCCCACTTGATCATGGTGGATAAGCTTTTTGATGTGCTGCTGAATTCGGTTTGCCAGTATTTTATTGAGGATTTTTGCATCAATGTTCATCAAGGATATTGGTCTGAAATTCTCTTTTTCGGTTGTGTCTCTGCCAGGCTTTGGTATCAGGATGATGCTGGCCTCATAAAATGTGTTAGGGAGGATTCCCTCTTTTTCTATCGATTGGAATAGTTTCAGAAGGAATGGTACCAGTTCCTCCTTGTACCTCTGGTAGAATTCGGCTGTGAATCCATCAGGTCCTGGACTCTTTTTGGTTGGTAAGCTATTGATTATTGACACAATTTCAGAACCTGTTATTGGTCTATTCAGAGATTCAACTTCTTCCTGGTTTAGTCTTGGGAGGGTGTATTTGTTGAGGAATTTATCCATTTCTTCTAGATTTTCTAGTTTATTTGCGTAGAGGTGTTTGTAGTATTCTCTGATGGTAGATTGTATTTCTGTGGGATCGGTGATGATACCCCCTTTATCATTTTTTATTGCGTCTATTTGATTCTTCTCTCTTTTCTTTATTAGTCTTGCTAGAGGTCTAGCAATTTTGTTGATCTTTTCAAAAAACCAGCTCCTGGATTCATTAATTTTTTGAAGGGTTTTCTGTGTCTCTATTTCCTTCAGTTCTGCTCTGATTTTAGTTATTTCTTGCCTTCTGCTAGCTTTTGAATGTGTTTGCTCTTGCTTTTCTAGTTCTTTTAATTGTGATGTTAGGGTGTCAATTTTAGATCTTTCCTTCTTTCTCTTGTGGGCATTTAGTGCTATAAATTTCCCTCTACACATTGCTTTGAATGTGTCCCAGAGATTCTGGTATGTTGTGTCTTTGTTCTTGTTGGTTTCAAAGAACATCTTTATTTCTGCCTTCATTTGGTTATGTACCCAGTAGTCATTCAGGAACAGGTTGTTCAGTTTCCATATAGTTGCATGGTTTTGAGTGAGTTTCTTAATCCTGAGTTCTAGTTTGATTGCACTGTGGTCTGAGAGACAGTTTGTTATAATTTCTGTTCTTTTACATTTGCTGAGGATAGCTTTACTTCCAACTATGTGGTCAATTTTGGAATAGGTGTGTTGTGGTGCTGAAAAAAATGTATATTCTGTTGATTTGGGGTGGAGAGTTCTGTAGATGTCTATTAGGTCTGCTTGGTGCAGAGCTGAGTTCAATTCCTGGGTATCCTTGTTAACTTTCTGTCTCACTGATCTGTCTAATGTTGACAGTGGGGTGTTAAAATATCCCATTATTATTGTGTGGCAGTTTAAGTCTCTTTGTAGCTCACTCAGGACTTGCTTTATGAATCTGGGTGCTCCTGTGTTGGGTGCATATATATTTAGGATAGTTAGCCCTTCTTGTTGAATTGATCCCTTTACCATTATGTAATGGCCTTCTTTGTCTCTTTTTATCTTTGTTGGTTTAAAGTCTATTTTATCAGAGACTAGGATTGCAACCCCTGCCTTTTTTTGTTTTCCATTTGCTTGATAGATCTTCCTCCATCCCTTTATTTTGAGTCTATGTGTGTCTCTACACGTGAGATGGGTTTCCTGAATACAGCACACTGATGGGTCTTGACTCCTTATCCAATTTGCCAGTCTGTGTCTTTTTTTTTTAATTTTTTTTATTTTTTTTTGTTTCTAGTTTGATCTTTTTTTTTTTTTTATTATACTTTAGGGTTTTAGGGTACATGTGCACAATGTGCAGGTTTGTTACATATGTATCCATGTGCCATGTTGATTTCCTGCACCCATTAACTCGTCATTTAGCATTAGGTGTATCTCCTAATGCTGTCCCTCCCCCTCCCCCCACCCCACAACAGTCCCCGGAGCCTGCTGTTCCCCTTCCTGTGTCCATGAGTTCTCATTGTTCAATTCCCACCTATGAGTGAGAACATGCGGTGTTTGGTTTTTTGTCCTTGCGATAGTTTACTGAGAATGATGTTTTCCAGTTTCATCCATGTCCCTACAAAGGACACGAACTCATCATTTTTTATGGCTGCATAGTATTCCATGGTGTATATGTGCCACATTTTCTTAATCCAGTCTATCGTTGTTGGACATTTGGGTTGGTTCCAACTCTTTGCTATTGTGAATAGTGCCGCAATAAACATACGTGTGTATGTGTCTTTATAGCAGCATGATTTATAGTCCTTTGGGTATATACCCAGTAATGGGATGGCTGGGTCAAATGGTATTTCTAGTTCTAGATCCCTGAGGAATCGCCACACTGACTTCCACAATGGTTGAACTAGTTTACAGTCCCACCAACAGTGTAAAAGTATTCCTATTTCTCCACATCCTCTCCAGCACCTGTTGTTTCCTGATTTTTTAATGATGGCCATTCTAACTGGTGTGAGATGGTATCTCACTGTGGTTTTGATTTGCATTTCTCTGATGGCCAGTGATGAGGAGCATTTCTTCATGTGTTTTTTGGCTGCATAAATGTCTTCTTTTGAGAATGTCTGTTCATGTCCTCTGCCCACTTTTTGATGGGGTTGTTTGTTTTTTTCTTGTATATTTGTTTGAGTTCATTGTAGATTCTGTATATTAGCCCGTTGTCAGATGAGTAGGTTGCAAAAATTTTCTCCCATTGTGTAGGTTGCCTGTTCACTCTGATGATAGTTTCTTTTGCTGTGCAGAAGCTCTTTAGTTTAATGAGATCCCATTTGTCGATTTTGGCTTTTGTTGCCATTGCTTTTGGTGTTTTAGACATGAAGTCCTTGCCCACGCCTATGTCCTGAATGGTATTGCCTAGGTTTTCTTGTAGGATTTTAATGGTTTTAGGTCTAACATATAAGTCTTTAATCCATCTTGAATTAATTTTTGTATAAGGTGTAAGGAAGGGATCCAGTTGCAGCTTTCTACACATGGCTAGCCAGTTTTCCCAGCACCATTTATTAAACAGGGAATCCTTTCCCCATTTCTTGTTTTTGTCAGGTTTGTCAAAGATCGGATAGTTGTAGCTATGCGGCATCATTTCTGAGGGCTCTGTTCTGTTCCATTGATCTATGTCTCTGTTGTGGTACCAGTACCATGCTGTTTTGGTTACTGTAGCCTTGTAGTATAGTTTAAAGTCAGGTAGCGTGATGCCTCCAGCTTTGTTCTTTTGGCTTAGGATTGACTTGGCGATGCGGGCTCTTTTTTGGTTCCATATGAACTTTAAAGTAGTTTTTTCCAATTCTGTGAAGAAAGTCATTGGTAGCTTGATGGGGATGGCATTGAATCTATAAATTACCTTGGGCAGTATGGCCATTTTCACGATATTGACTCTTCCAACCCATGAGCATGGAATGTTCTTCCATTTGTTTGTATCCTCTTTTATTTCATTGAGCAGTGGTTTGTAGTTCTCCTTGAAGAGGTCCTTCACATCCCTTGTAAGTTGGATTCCTAGGTATTTTATTCTCTTTGAAGCAATTGTGAATGTGAGTTCACTCATGATTTGGCTCTCTGTTTGTCTGTTATTGGTGTACAAGAATGCTTGTGATTTTTGTACATTAATTTTGTATCCTGAGACTTTGCTGAAGTTGCTAATCAGCTTAAGGAGATTTTGGGCTGAGACAATGGGGTTTTCTAGATATACAATCATGTCATCTGCAAACAGGGACAATTTGACTTCCTCTTTTCCCAATTGAATACCCTTTATTTCCTTCTCCTGCCTGATTGCTCTGACCAGAACTTCCAGCACTATGTTGAATAGGAGCGGTGAGAGAGGGCATCCCTGTCTTGTGCCAGTTTTCAGAGGGAATGCTTCCAGTTTTTGCCCATTCAGTATGATATTGGCTGTGGGTTTGTTGTAGATAGCTCTTATTATTTTGAGATACGTCCCATCAATACCTAATTTATTGAGAGTTTTTAGCATGAAGGGTTGTTGAATTTTGTCAAATGCCTTTTCTGCATCTATTGAGATAATCATGTGGTTTTTGTCTTTGGTTCTGTTTATATGCTGGATTACATTTATTGATTTGCGTATGTTGAACCAGCCTTGCATCCCAGGGATGAAGCCCACTTGATCATGGTGGATAAGCTTTTTGATGTGCTGCTGGATTCGGTTTGCCAGTATTTTATTGAGGATTTTTGCATCAATGTTCATCAAGGATATTGGTCTGAAATTCTCTTTTTTGGTTATGTCTCTGCCAGGTTTTGGTATCAGGACGATGCTGGCTTCGTAAAATGTGTTAGGGAGGATTCCCTCTTTTTCTATCGATTGGAATAGTTTCAGAAGGAATGGTACCAGTTCCTCCTTGTACCTCTGGTAGAATTCAGCTGTGAATCCATCAGGTCCTGGACTCTTTTTGGTTGGTAAGCTATTGATTATTGCCACAATTTCAGAACCTGTTATTGGTCTATTCAGAGATTCAACTTCTTCCTGCTTTAGTCTTGGGAGGGTGTATTTGTCGAGGAATTTATCCATTTCTTCTAGATTTTCTAGTTTATTTGCATAGAGGTGTTTGTAGTATTCTCTGATGATAGATTGTATTTCTGTGGGATCGGTGGTGATATCCCCTTTTTCGTTTTTTATTGCATCTATTTGATTCTTCTCTCTTTTCTTTATTAGTCTTGCTAGAGGTCTATCAATTTTGTTGATCTTTTCGAAAAACCAGCTCCTGGATTCATTAATTTTTTGAAGGGTTTTTTGTGTCTCTATTTCCTTCAGTTCTGCTCTGATTTTAGTTATTTCTAGCCTTCTGCTAGCTTTTGAATGTGTTTGCTCTTGCTTTTCTAGTTCTTTTAATTGTGATGTTAGGGTGTCAATTTTGGATCTTTCCTGCTTTCTCTTGTGGGCATTTAGTGTTATAAATTTCCCTCTACACACTGCTTTGAACGTGTCCCAGAGATTCTGGTATGTTGTGTCTTTGTTCTCGTTGGTTTCAAAGAACATCTTTATTTCTGCCTTCATTTCATTATGTACCCAATAGTCATTCAGGAGCAGGTTGTTCAGTTTCCATGTAGTTGAGCGGTTTTGACTGAGTTTCTTAATCCTGAGTTCTAGTTTGATTGCACTGTGGTCTGAGAGACAGTTTGTTATAATCTCTGTTCTTTTACATTTGCTGAGAAGAGCTTTACTTCCAACTATGTGGTCAATTTTAGAATAGGTGTGTTGTGGTGCTGAAAAAAATGTATATTCTGTTGATTTGGGGTGGAGAGTTCTGTAGATGTCTATTAGGTCCACTTTATGTAGAGCTGAGTTCAATTCCTGGATATCCTTGTTAACTTTCTGTCTCGTTGATCTGTCTAATGCTGACAGTGGGGTGTTAAAATCTCCCATTATTATTGTGTGGGAGTTTAAGTCCCTTTGTAGGTCACTCAGGACTTGCTTTATGAATCTGGGTGCTCCTGTGTTGGGTGCATATCTATTTAGGATAGTTAGCTCTTCTTGTTGAATTGATCCCTTTACCATTATGTAATGGCCTTCTTTGTCTCTTTTGATCTTTGTTGGTTTAAAGTCTATTTTATCAGAGACTAGGATTGCAACCCCTGCCTTTTTTTGTTTTCCAGTTGCTTGATAGATCTTCCTCCATCCCTTTATTTTGAGTCTATGTGTGTCTCTGCATTTGAGATGGGTTTCCTGAATACAGCACACTGATGGGTCCTGACTCCTTATCCAGTTTGCCAGTCTGTGTCTTTTGATTGGAGCATTTAGCCCATTTACATTTAACGTGAATATTGTTATGTGTGAATCTGATCCTGTCATTATGATGTTAGTTGGTTATTTTGCTCGTTAGTTGCTATAGTTTCTTCCTAGCCTCGATGGTCTTTACAATTTGGCATGTTTTTGCAGTGGCTGGTACCGGTTGTTCCTTTCCATGTTTAGTGCTTCCTTCAGGAGCTCTTTTAGGGCAGGCCTGGTGGTGACAAAATCACTCAGCATTTGCTTGTCTGTAAAGTATTTTATTTCTCCTTCACTTATGAAGCTTAGTTTGGCGGGATAGGAAATTCTGGGTTGAAAATTCTTTTCTTTAAGAATGTTGAATATCGGCCCCCACTCTCTTCTGGCTTGTAGAGTTTCTGCTGAGAGATCAGCTGTTAGTCTGATGGGCTTCCCTTTGTGGGTAACCTGACCTTTCTCTCTGGCTGCCCTTAACATTTTTTCCTTCATTTCAACTTTGGTGAATCTGACAATTATGTGTCTTGGAGTTGCCCTTCTCGAGGAGTATCTTTGTGGCGTTCTCTGTATTTCCTGAATCTGAATGCTGGCCTGCCTTGCTAGATTGGGGAAGTTCTCCTGGATAATATCTTGCAGAGTGTTTTCCAACTTGGTTCCATTCTCCCCATCATTTTCAGGTACACCAATCAGACGTAGGTTTGGTCTTTTCACATAGTCCCAAATTTCTTGGAGGCTTTGTTCATTTCTTTTTATTCTTTTTTCTCTAAACTTCCCTTCTCTCTTCATTTCATTCATTTCATCTTCTATCAGCGATACCCTTTCTTCCAGTTGATCGCATCTGCTACTGAGGCTTCTGCATTCTTCGCGTAGTTCTCGAAACTTGGCTTTCAGCTCCATCATCTCCTTTAAGCCCTTCTCTCCATTGGTTATTCTAGTTATCCATTCTTCTAATTTTTTTTCAAAGTTTTTAACTTCTTTGCTATTGTTTTGAATTTCCTCTCGTAGCTCAGAGTAGTTTGATCGTCTGAAGCCTTCTTCTCTCAACTCATCAAAGTCATCCTCCATCCAGCTTTGTTCCGTTGCCGGTGAGGAACTGCGTTCCTTTGGAGGAGGAGAGGTGCTCTGTTTTTTAGAGTTTCCAGTTTTTTTGGTCTGTTTTTTCCCCATCTTTGTGGTTTTGTCTACTTTTTGTCTTCGATGATGGTGATGTACAGATGGGTTTTTGGTGTGGATGTCCTTTCTGTTTTTTAATTTTCCTTCTACCAGACAAGACCCTCAGCTGCAGGTCTGTTGGAGTTTACTAGAGGTCCACTCCAGACCCTGTTTGGCTGGGTGTCAGCACCGGTGGCTGCAGAACAGCGGATTTTCGTGAGACCACAAATTCAGCTGTCTGATAGTTCCTCTGAAAGTTTTGTCTCAGAGGAGTACCCGGTTGAATGAGGTGTCAGTCTGTCCCTACTGGGGGGTTGCCTCCCAGTTAGGCTGCTCAGGGGTGAGGGACCCGCTTTAGGAGGCAGTCTGTCCGTTCTCAGATCTCCAGCTGCGTGCTGGGAGAACCACTACTCTCTTCAAAGCTGTCAGTCAGACAGGGACATTTAAGGCTGTGGAGGTTCTCGCTGAGTTTTTGGTTGTCTGTGCCCTGCCCCCAGAGGTGGAGCCTACAGAGGCAGGCAGGCCTCCTTGAACTGTGATGGGCTCCACCCTGTTCGAGCTTCCTGGCTGCTTTGTTTACCTAAGCAAGCCTGGGCAATGGCGGGCGCCCCTCCCCCAGCCTCGTTGCCGCCTTGCAGCGTGATCTCAGACTGCTGTGCTAGCAATCAGCAAGACTCTGTGGGCATAGGACCCTCCGAGCCAGGTGCGGGACACAATCTCCTAGTGTGCCGTTTTCCAGGCCCGTTGGAAAAGCGCAGTATTAGGACAGGACTGACCCGATATTCCAGGTGCTGTCTGTTTCCCCTTTCTTTGACTAGGAAAGGGAACTCCCTGACCCCTTGCCCTTCCCGAGTGAGGCAATGCCTCGCCCTGCTTCGGCTCGCGCACAGTGCGCTTCACCGACTGTCCTGAACCCACTGTTAGGCACTCCCTAGTGAGATGAAACCGGTACCTCAAGCAGAAATGCAGAAATCACCCGTCTTCTGTGTCGCTGGGGCTGGGAGCTGGAGACCGGAGCTGTTCCTATTCGGCCATCTTGGCTCCACCCCCTCCAAAGTCGCATGTGTCTTTATAGCAGCATGATTTATAGTCCTTTGGGTATATACCCAGTAATGGGATGGCTGGGTCAAATGGTATTTCTAGTTCTAGATCCCTGAGGAATCGCCACACTGACTTCCACAATGGTTGAACTAGTTTACAGTCCCACCAACAGTGTAAAAGTGTTCCTATTTCTCCACATCCTCTCCAGCACCTGTTGTTTCCTGATTTTTTAATGATGGCCATTCTAACTGGTGTGAGATGGTATCTCACTGTGGTTTTGATTTGCATTTCTCTGATGGCCAGTGATGAGGAGCATTTCTTCATGTGTTTTTTGGCTGCATAAATGTCTTCTTTTGAGAAGTGTCTGTTCATGTCCTCTGCCCACTTTTTGATGGGGTTGTTTGTTTTTTTCTTGTAAATTTGTTTGAGTTCATTGTAAATTTCCTCCCAAAGTGCTGGAACTACAGGCATGAGCCACCACACCTGGCCACATGAAAGCATGGAATTTAATGCAGATAGATTTGCCTATCGTATAAAAATGGAAAACCGAATTACTAAGTGGAACTGATATTTTGTGATCCAGGAATGACCATGTCTGAACTTTTATTTGAGGGGAAAAAGGATAATTAACACCATTGAACAAATTTAAAGGGAGAATGGAAGACAAAGTAAAGTTGCTTTATGTTTACATACAGCTATGCTATTAAGAAGAAAAGCTACTGATTTTTATTTTTTGTCTTGTACAAATTTTTCTCATTAAAATTATACTACCAACAAAAATAGATTTGTATCTTTTCTACTATGAGTATTGATTATTTTTATCTCATTGCATTTGCTTGGACCTTCTCAAGAACATGGCAAATAATAATTGTTATACTAGGCATCCTTGTCAAGTTCTGATTTTAATTGAAGAGGTTTTAGTGTTTCACCACTAGGAATACTATGTGCTTTTGGTTTCAAACTAGGTTTTGTTAAATTTTAGTATTTTATTCCAGTTTTTAGTTTCTATTTTCTAATTTTCTTATAAACAATAAAACAATTATGTCTGTTGAATTTGGATGTCTTATTTGTATCTATCTGATGATATTTTAGTATTAATTAATCAAAAAATATTTTCGTTTAGTTTATTTTTTGATTTTGCATTATGTTGATAAATTTCCTGGTATTGAATAACCTTGGTATTCTTACAACATTCCTAACTTAGTAATAATATATATTTTGGTACATTGTTTGATTATATTTGCTAATATTTACCTTTTTCTCCCCCCTACAGGCATTTAGTGAAATTGGTCCATAGTTTTATTTTCTTGTGCTAATGCTATGCTGGGTTAATAAAATGAATTGAGAAGCACCCACCTTTTTCTATTGTCTGGAATAAGTAACACTGAAATAATCTATTCTTAATAGATATGATGAAATACTTACAAATGTGTATTATTGTGGTGACTTTTTTTTTGGGACAAGCATCTTTAATTAGTTGAAAATTTATTTTTCTTTAATATTATTATACTTTAAGTTTTAGGGTACATGTGCACAGTGTGCAGGTTTGTTACATGTGTATCCATGTGCCATGTTGGTGTGCTGCACCCATTAATTCCTCATTTAGCATTAGGTATCTCTCCTAATGCTGTCCCTTCCCCTCCCCCCACCCCACAACAGTCCCCAGAGTGTGATGTTCCCCTTCTTGTGTCCATGTGTTCCCATTGTTGAATTCCCACCTATGAGTGAGAACATGCGGTGTTGGGTTTTTTGTCCTTGCGATAGTTTACTGAGAATGATGGTTTCCAGTTTCATCCATGTCCCTACAAAGGACATGAACTCATCATTTTTTATGGCTGCATAGTATTCCATGGTGTATATGTGCCACATTTTCTTAATCCAGTCTATCGTTGTTGGACATTTGGGTTGGTTCCAACTCTTTGCTATTGTGAATAGTGCTGCAATAAACATACGTGTGCATGTGTCTTTATAGCAGCATGATTTATAGTCTTTTGGCTATACACCCAGTAATGGGATGGCTGGGTCAAATGGTATTTCTAGTTCTAGATCCCTGAGGAATCGCCACACTGACTTCCACAATGGTTGAACTAGTTTACAGTCCCACCAACAGTGTAGAAGTGTTCCTATTTCTCCACATCCTCTCCAGCTCCTGTTTGTTTCCTGACTTTTGAATGATGGCCATTCTAACTGGTGTGAGATGGTATCTCATTGTAGTTTTGATTTGCATTTCTCTGATGGCCAGTGATGATGAGCATTTTTTCATGTGTTTTTTGGCTGCATAAACGTCTTCTTTTGAGAAGTGTCCGTTCATGTCCTTTGCCCACTTTTTGATGGGGTTGTTTGTTTTTTTCTTGTAAATTTGTTTGAGTACATTGTAGATTCTGGATATGAGCCCTTTGTCAGATGAGTAGGTTGCAAAAATCTTCTCCCATTCTGTAGGTTGCCTGTTCACTCTGATGGTAGTTTCTTTTGCTGTGCAGAAGCTCTTTAGTTTAATTAGATCCCATTTGTCAATTTTGGCTTTTGTTGCCATTGCTTTTGGTGTTTTAGACATGAAGTCCTTGCCCACGCCTATGTCCTGAATGGTATTGCCTAGGTTTTCTTCTAGGGTTTTTATGGTTTTAGGTCTGACATGTAAGTCTTTAATCCATCTTGAATTAATTTTTGTATAAGGTGTAAGGAAGGGATCCAGTTTCAGCTTTCTACATATGGCCAGCTAGTTTTCCCAGCACCATTTATTAAATAAGGAATCCTTTCCCTATTTCTTGTTTTTGTCAGGTTTGTCAAAGATCAGATAGTTGTAGATATGTGGCATTATTTCTGAGGGCTCTGTTCTGTTCCATTGATGTATGTCTCTGTTGTGGTACCAGTAGCATGCTGTTTTGGTTACTGTAGCCTTGTAGTAGAGTTTGAAGTCAGGTAGCGTGATGCCTCCAGCTTTGTTCTTTTGGCTTAGGATTGACTTGGCGATGCGGGCTCTTTTTTGGTTCCATAGGAACTTTAAAGTAGTTTTTTCCAATTCTGTGAAGAAAGTCATTGGTAGCTTGATGGGGATGGCATTGAATCTATAAATTACCTTGGGCAGTATGGCCATTTTCACGATATTGATTCTTCCAACCCATGAGCATGGAATGTTCTTCCATTTGTTTGTATCCTCTTTTATTTCATTAAGCAGTGGTTTGTAGTTTTCCTTGAAGAGGTCCTTCACATCCCTTGTAAGTTGAATTCCTAGGTATTTTATTCTCTTTGAAGCAATTGTGAATGGGAGTTCACCATGATTTGGCTCTCTGTTTGTCTGTGATTGGTATACAAGGATGCTTGTGATTTTTGTACATTGATTTTGTATCCTGAGACTTTGCTGAAGTTGGGTATCAGTTTAAGGAGATTTTGGGCTGAGACAATGGGGTTTTCTAGATATACAATCATGTCATCTGCAAACAGGGACAATTTGACTTCCTCTTTTCCTAATTGAATACCCTTTATTTCCTTCTCCTGCCTGATTGCCCTGGCCAGAACTTCCAACACTGTGTTGAATAGGAGTGGTGAGGGAGGGCATCCCTGTCTTGTGCCAGTTTTGAAGGGAATGCTTCCAGTTTTTGCCCATTCAGTATGATATTGGCTGTGGGTTTGTCATAAATAGCTCTTATTGTTTTGAGATACGTCCCATCAATACCTAATTTATGAGAGTTTTTAGCATGAAGTGTTGTTGAATTTTGTCAAAGGCCTTTTCTGCATCTATTGAGATAATCATGTGGTTTTTGTCTTTGGTTCTGTTTATATGCTGGATTACATGTACTGATTTGCATATGTTGAACCAGCCTTGCATCCCAGGGATGAAGCCCACTTGATCATGGTGGATAAGCTTTTTGATGTGCTGCTGGATTCGATTTGCCATTATTTTATTGAGGATTTTTGCATCAATGTTCATCAAGGATATTGGTCTGAAATTCTCTTTTTTGGTTGTGTCTCTGCCAGGCTTTGGTATCAGGAGGATGCTGGCCTCATAAAATGTGTTAGGGAGGATTCCCTCTTTTTCTATTGATTGGAATAGTTTCAGAAGGAATGGTACCAGTTCCTCCTTGTACCTCTGGTAGAATTCGGCTGTGAATCCATCATGTCTTGGACTCTTTTTGGTTGGTAAGCTATTGATTATTGCCACAATTTCAGAGCCTGTTATTGGTCTATTCAGAGATTCAACTTCTTCCTGGTTTAGTCTTGGGAGGGTGTATTTGTCGAGGAATTTATCCATTTCTTCTAGATTTTCTAGTTTATTTGCATATAGGTGTTTGTAGTATTCTCTGATGGTAGATTGTATTTCTGTGGGATCAGTGGTGATATCCCCTTTTTCATTTTTCATTGCATCTATTTGATTCTTCTCTCTTTTCTTCTTTATTAGTCTTGCTAGCGATCTATCAATTTTGTTGATCTTTTCAAAAAACCAGCTCCTGGATTCATTAATTTTTTGAAGGGTTTTTTGTGTCTCTATTTCCTTCAGTTCTGCTCTGATTTTAGTTATTTCTAGCCTTCTGCTAGCTTTTGAATGTGTTTGCTCTTGCTTTTCTAGTTCTTTTAATTGTGATGTTAGGCTGTCAATTTTGGATCTTTCCTGCTTTCTCTTGTGGGCATTTAGTGCTATAAATTTCCCTCTACACACTGCTTTGAATGTTTCCCAGAAATTCTGATTTGTTGTGTCTTTGTTCTCGTTGGTTTCAAAGAACATCTTTATTTCTGCCTTCATTTCATTATGTACCCAGTAGTCATTCAGGAGCAGGTTGTTCAGTTTCCATGTAGTTGAGCAGTTTTGAGTGAGTTTCTTAATCCTGAGTTCTAGTTTGATTGCACTGTGGTCTGAAAGACAGTTTGTTATAATTTCTGTTCTTTTACATTTGCTGAGGAGAGCTTTACTTCCAACTATGTGGTCAATTTTAGAATAGGTGTGGTGTGGTGCTGAAAAAAATGTATATTCTGTTGATTTGGGGTGGAGAGTTCTGTAGATGCCTATTGGGTCCACTTTGTGCAGCGCTGAGTTCAATTCCTGGATATCCTTGTTAACTTTCTGTCTCGTTGATCTGTCTAATATTGACACTGGGGTGTTAAAATCTCCCATTATTCTTGTGTGGGAGTTTAAGTCCCTTTGTAGGTCACTCAGGACTTGCTTTATGAATCTGGGTGCTCCTGTGTTGGGTGCATATATATTTAGGATAGTTAGCCCTTCTTGTTTAATTGAATTACCATTATGTAATGGCCATATTTGTCTCTTTTGATCTTTGTTGGTTTAAAGTCTATTTTATCAGAGACTAGGATTGCAACCCCTGCCTTTTTTTGTTTTCCATTTGCTTGATAGATCTTCCTCCATCCCTTTATTTTGAGTCTATATGTGTCTCTACACATGAGATGGGTTTCCTGAATATAGCACACTGATGGGTCTTGACTCCTTATCCAGTTTGCCAGTCTGTGTCTTTTAATTGGAGCATTTAGCCCATTTACATTTAAAGTTAATATTGTTATGTGTGAATTTGATCCTGTCATTATGATGTTAGTTGGTTATTTTGCTCGTTAGTTGATGCAGTTTCTTCCTAGCCTCGATGATCTTTACAATTGGCATGTTTTTGCAGTGGCTGGTACCAGTTGTTCCTTTCCATGTTTAGTGCTTCCTTCAGGAGCTCTTTTAGGGCAGGCCTGGTGGTGACAAACTCAGTCAGCATTTGCTTGTCTGTAAAGTATTTTATTTCTCCTTCACTTATGAAGCTTAGTTTGGCTGGATATGAAATTCTGGGTTGAAAATTATTTTCTTTAAGAATGTTGTATATCGGCCCCCACTCTCTTCTGGCTTGTAGAGTTTCTGCCGAGAGATCAGCTGTTAGTCTGATCAGCTTCCCTTTGTGGGTAACCCAACCTTTCTCTCTGGCCGCCCTTAACATTTTTTCCTTCATTTCAACTTTGGTGAATCTGACAATTATGTGTCTTGGAGTTGCTCTTCTCGAGGAGTATCTTTGTGGTGTTCTCTGTATTTCCTGAATCTGAATGTTGGCCTGCCTTGCTAGATTGGGGAAGTTCTCCTTGATAATATCTTGCAGAGTGTTTTCCAACTTGATTCCATTCTCCCTGTCATTTTCAGGTACACCAATCAGACGTAGATTTGGTCTTTTCACATAGTCCCAAATTTCTTGGAGGCTTTGTTCATTTCTTTTTATTCTTTTTTCTCTAAACTTCCCTTCTCACTTCATTTCATTCATTTCATCTTCCATCGGTGATACCCTTTCTTCCAGTTGATGGCATCGGCTCCCAAGGCTTCTGCAATCTTCACGTAGTTCTCAAAACTTGGCTTTCAGCTCCATCAGATCCTTTACGCCCTTCTTTCCATTGGTTATTCTAGTTATCGATTCATCTAATTTTTTTTCAAAGTTTTTAACTTCTTTCTATTGTTTTGAATTTCCTCCTGTAGCTCAGAGTAGTTTGATCATCTGAAGCCTTCTTCTCTCAACTTGTCAAAGTCATTCTCCATCCAGCTTTGTTCCGTTGCCGGTGAGGAACTGTGTTCCTTTGGAGGAGGAGAGGTGCTGTGCTTTTTAGAGTTTCCAGTTTTTCTGCTCTGTATTTTCCCCATCTTTGTGGTTTTATCTACTTTTGGTCTTTGATGATGGTGATGTACAGATGGGTTTTTGGTGTGGATGTCCTTTCTGTTTGTTAGTTTTCCTTCTGCCAGGCGGACCCTCAGCTGCAGGTCTGTTGGAGTTTACTAGAGGTCCACTCCAGACCCTGTTTGGCTGAGTGTCAGCATCGGTGGCTGCAGAACAGCAGATTTTCGTGAGACCACAAATTCAGCTGTCTGATAGTTCCTCTGGAAGTTTTGTCTCAGAGGAGTACCTGGCCGAGTGAGGTGTCATTCTGTCCCTACTGAGGGTTGCCTCCCAGTTAGGCTGCTCGGGGGTCAGGGACCCACTTTAGGAGACAGTCTGTCCATTCTCAGATCTCCAGCTGCGTGCTGGGAGAACCACTACTCTCTTCAAAGCTATCAGACAGGGATATTTAAGTCTGCAGAGGTTTCTGCTGACTTTTTGTTTGTCTGTGCCCTGCCCCCAGAGGTGGAGCCTACAGAGGCAGGCAGGCCTCCTTGAGCTGTGGTGGGCTCCACCCAGTTCGAGCTTCCTGGCTGCTTTGTTTACCTAAGCAAGCCTGGGCAATGGTGGGCGCCCCTCCCCCAGCCTTGCTGCTGCCTTGCAGTTTGATCTCAGACTGCTGTGCTAGCAATCAGTGAGACTCTGGGGGCATAGGACCCTCTGAGCCAGGTGCGGGACACAATCTCCTGGTGTGTCGTTTTCGAAGCCCGTTGGAAAAGCGCAGTATTAGGGTGGGACTGAACCAATTTTCCAGGTGCCATCTGTCACCCCTTTCTTTGACTAGGAAAGGGAACTCCCTGACCCCTTGTGCTTCCCCAGTGAGGCAATGCCTCGCCCTGCTTTGGCTCGAGTACAGTGCGCTGCACCAGCTCTCCTGCACCCACTGTTTGGCACTCCCTAGTGAGATGAACCAGCTATCTCAGATGGAAATTCAGAAATCACCAGTCTTCTGTGTGGCTCATGCTGGGAGCTGTAGATTGGAGCTGTTCCTATTCGGCCATCTTGGCTCCACCCGCAATTTTTGCTTTTGTTGCAATTGCTTTTGATGTTTTTATCATGAAATATTTGCTAATGCCTATGTTCTGAATGATATTGCCTAGATTTTCTTCTAGGGCTTTTATAGTTTTGGGTTTTACTGTAAGTAAAGTTTTTAATGTATCTTGTGTTAATTTTTGTATAAGGTGTAAGGAAGGGGTCCAGTTTCTGTTTTCTGCATTTGGGTGGCCATGAACTGTAATGACTTCCAAGGAAGGAGACACAAAATACAGTTGCATTTAAAATGAGTAAGTTTAACTCATAATTTATTTTCCCTATTGTACACCTAAAGGTACTGAAGATGGGGGAGCATTTATTCCAACTCTTTCATTAGTTATGAGGAAACTGAGATGCAAGGAGTCAAAGTGACTTGTTCAAGGCCACATAGCTTGTTATTTCACATCTTTGTTCTCAAAGTATGAAGCCTTCCCTTTACACAACACTAGCAGTTTAAACTGCCAACTTCAATTTAATCACTATAAAGTGATGCAAGGATATTTTTGGTTAATAAAACTATCTGTTTGAGTTTGTTTAAAGAGTGATGTTCATTAATTAACAGCATGCAGATGTTAAAGGAATAAGCTGCAGCACCACACTGCCCTTTACTCTAGAGAATGGAGGGTGAAAAAAAAAAGAGGTGTTGTTCTTTTGCTTTCTAGATCTAAGGCTTTGAGTAACACTTCTTTTCAATTTTACCTAGCAACACATTTGAGATGTAATCATTTCTAAGTTTGTTCTTACAAAAGCTGCTTCTTTGGAAATGGGTTTTTGTCTAGGGGACTTTTTTTATTAAGTTATAATTAGACTTAATACACCCATAAATTTGCAGCCTTTTGTGTATTGCACAGGTGTTCTGATATTTTCCTGTTCCAACAGGGCAAGTTTGAATAACCAAAAGAGCTTTTAGATATTGGCAGAAAGGCACCTTAAGTCCTTTAATTTGCAGGATGAGAAATTGTATAATTCCCTAGCTATCATAACATGTGGGAGAAATAGCTGTTGAGACTTTCAATTTTGCTTCTGCTCTACTGGTGTAAACTAAAATTCAGAAGCTCAGAATTCAGGATCCTAAAGATGTACTTTTCTCAGAATTGTTTATTATAACAAGTCATAAAGGAGAGAGGTTTAATGGCAGTAAGAAACTGGCAACATTGTAAAGGGATTTTACAATCCACAAACATACAACAAACCTCTGAAATATGTGTTTCCTAAACATTGTATTTTTAAAGCTTACATAGACATCAAACTTAAAATGCAATGGATATAGCTATCTCAGGAAAAATCAACTCTCCAGGGTTAAGAAAGAAAGCAACCCTGACGTGTATTTAGGGGACTCACTCAGCAGGGCAGCCACTCTGGTATTCCTCCGGGAAGCCCCCTTTGGTGTTTGCTGTCAACAAGGTGCATGTTAAGCCATCCACCTGGAGAGTGACAGGGATACACTCCAACAAGCAGAATTATCAGCCACTCACCCTGATGACAGCTCTTCTTTCTCCAGAGCTTAAAGACTTGGGGCAGACAGAGTCTCATTTTAACAATTTCAAGTTGGTTTAATACACAAGAACAAAAAAAAGATGAGATTCAAAAATACCCTTGGCCACTTTAGAATGGCAAAGAGAATTACAAAACGTCATTGTTGAAACCGAATCATTAGGTGCAATATTCAGATTTACCCTCTGGAAAAGATTGGATGTTCCCTGCCAGGTGTTTAATCATGAATACAAATCAAAATGGGCAGTAAAATGCTTACTTTCAAAGAGCTGTGCTAACTTTATAAGCTACTCACACACCAGTTATCTAAAGTGACTGACTGATGGCAGAGACAGAAAAGAGTTAATTCACTGCTGGCAAAAATCCCTTACTCAGGACCCACACACTATCTTATTAGAACAAGAGAACTAAAAATAGACCTACATTTGTCTGTCTTTGGGGGTCAATAAAAAAGCAATTTAAAATATATCAATACATGAGCTTTTGCAAGCTATTTTTGTTTGCTTTTCAAACTTTTTAAAAATTTAAATTCTAAAATTTATTTTTTTAAATTTTAGAAATAAATATGAAGCCCAGTGTTTAGGAATACCTGTAACAATCACTCCCTTGGAAAATAAAGACTCACATAGCCCTTCAGGAATCATGGTTAACATTAAATAATTCATATGTTTTGAGACATGAATTATATTTCTGATATTGGGTATTTATAACTCCCTTTTGCAGCTCATGTTCAGATTCAGATTTTACAATATCACCATTACAGGAAAATTGGGATTGTGACTTGGTTATATAAGACTGCTTATCCTTACCTTTGGACTTATATTTTGTTTTTCAGTTAAACAAAGGAAGGCATATGGAACACTCAACATTGTGGGAAAACATGTAGATTTTGGATACACTGGATAATCTTAATGCAATGTAGGTACACATGAAGTCAGAATTTGGTTACAAGCTATAATTAATTTTCAGAAATACTTTCTCTCTTTCCCTCTCCTCTTCCTTCCTCTCCCTTTTTCTCTTTTCTCTCCTCCTTGCCATCACCTCTGTTTGCTCTCCCTCTTTCTCTCTTTTTGCAAATTAATTTTTGTCTTAGAAATGCATAATGATAGAAATCTGAGAAGCCAGCGGTCAAGTCATTAATAATATACATAAGCCAAGAGATTATTGGAATTACCCAGTTAAATTATTTTGACTGGGCAATTCTACAATAACTGGGAGTCTTTCTAAAAATACTCTGTTGTGAGACTAATGTTTTTCTTTAAGAAATTGTTTTTTGCCTGAGTTGACAAAATCAATGAAGCTCTCTACTTTGGAATTTTCCAATTAAATGATGATGCCTCTAAAAGTTTCAATCTATTTAAGTTTAGTTGATCTTATCAAAATATATGAGAAATAACTTAGTGTCTATATTTGTACATACACAATTTTATGAGTGAAGATTCATATTAAATGATTTTGTGGCTCTTTATCAAATATTGAGTACTTTTCAATATACTTAAAACGTTGAAAAGCCATCATTTGGTAAAAGGAGAAATAATAAAGCAAGGATCAAGTCATCTGACTCATTGGGAAAATCAAAACAAAACGAGTGATATATGCATAATACAATTTGAAGCGTTTTTTATTTTTATTAAATTACAGCACAGAGAAGGGAGTAAAAGTGGTTTCTGCTTGGTTTAGGCCTAAATGACCTTATTTTGTTCTTATTGTTTGAGAATGCCCACCATAAATGAATACATTTCCATAAAATGCCCGTAAAACATATACGCATGTTTAATCCTTGACTTTTTACGGTGAGATTGCTGTATTAGCTGAAGTTTTAGTTACTCTCCTGCATCCATAGTCTTAAACACTGTATTTTCATAATGTTTAATCTTTTCCACATCTCCATTAGTATGAGCTTAGAGAATTTAAGTAAACTTAATTGTATTGGGGTATGTGGATAGTTTTAAAAACCAAAAATAAGCAGGTTTTAAATATGCCACTTTGGGGATCAGCAAGATGGCCAAATAGGAACAGTTCTGGTCTGCAGATCCCAGCAAGATCAATGCAGAAGGCGGGTGATATTTCTCCATTTCCAACTGAGGTACCCAGTTCATCTCATTGGGACTGGTTAGACAGTGGGTGCAGTCCACGGAGGGCAAGCAGAAGCAGGCTGGGGTGCCCCTCACCCAGGAAGTGCAAGGGGCTGGGAACTCCATCCCTTAGCCACAGGAAGCTGTGAGGGGCTGTGCCATGAGGGATGGTGCTATCCGGCCCAGATACTATGCTTTTCCCACGGTCTTCACAACCCTCAGACCAGGAGATTCTCTCAGGTGCCTACATCACCAGGGCCCTGGGTTTCAAGCACAAAACTGGGCAGCTGTTTTGGCAGACACTGATCTAGATGCAGGAGTTAGTTTTCATACCCCAGTGGCACCTGGAACCCCAGTGAGACAGAACTGTTCACTCCTCTGGAAAGGGGGCTGAAGCCAGGCAGCCAAGTGGTCTTGCTCAGCGGATCTCATCCCCATGGAGCCCAGCAAGCTAAGATCCACTGGCTTGAAATTCTTGCTGCTAGCACAGCAGTCTGAAGTCAACCTGGGATGCTTGAGCTTGGTTGGAGGAGGGTTGTTCACATTACTGAGGCTTGAGTAAGTGGGTTTTCCCCTCACAGTGTAAACAAAGCCATTGGGAAGTTCAGACTGGGCAGAGCCCACCACAGCGTCACAAAGCCACTGTAGCCAGACTGCCTCTCTAGATTCCTCCTCTCTGGAATCTGGATGCCCTTCAGGGCATCTCTGAAAGAAAGGCAGCAGCCCCAGTCACAGGCTTACAGATAAAACTCCCATCTCCCTGGGACAGAGCACCTGGGGAGAGGGGTGGCTGTGGGCCCAGCTTCAGCATACTTAAAGGTTCCTGCCTGCTGGCTCTGAAGAGAGCAGCAGATCTCCCAGCACAGTGCTCAAGCTTTGCTAAGGGACAGACTGCCTCCTCAAATGGGTCCCTGAACCTCGTGGGTCCTGACTGGGAGACACCTCCCAGCAGTGGTTGAAAGACACCACCTCATACAGGAGAGCACTAGCTGGCATCTGTCTGGTGCCCCTCTGGGATGAAGCATCCAGAAGAAGCTTTGCTGTTCTGCAGCCTCCACTGGTGATACCCATGCAAACAGTGTCTGGAGTGGACCTCCAGCAAACCGCAGCAGACCTGCAGAAGAGTGGCCTGACTGTTAGAAGGAAAACTAAAAAACAGAAAGCAAGAACATCAACATCAACAAAAAGGACACCCACACAAAAACCCCATCCAAAGGTCAACAGCATCAAAGATCAAAGGTAGACAAACCCACGAAGATGAGGAAAAACCAGTGCAAAAATGCTGAAAATTCCAAAAACCAGAATGCCTCTTCTCCTTCAAAGGATCACGACACCTTGTCAGCAAGGGAACAAAACTGGATGGAGAATGAGTTTGACAAATGGGCAGAAGTAGGCTTCAGAAGGTGGGTAATAACAAACTCTTCTGAGCTAAAGGAGCATGTTCTAACCCAATGCAAGGAAGCTAAGAACATTGATAAAAGGTTAGAGGAATTGTTAACTAGAATAACCAGTTTAGAGAAGAACATAAATGATCTGATGGAGCTGAAAAACACAGCACAAGAACTTCATGAAGCATACACAAGTATCAATAGCTGAACTGATCAAGTGGAAGAAAGGATATCAGAGATTGAAGATTAACTTAATGAAATAAAGCATGAAAACAAGATCAGAGAAAAAAGAATGAAAAGGAACAAACAGAGCCTCCAAGAAATAAGGGACAATGGGAAAAGACCAAACCTGTGTTGATTGGTATATCTGAAAGTGACAGGGAAGAATGGAACCAAGTTGGAAAACACACTTCAGGATATTATCCAGGAGAACTTCCCCAACCTAGCAAGACAGGCCAACATTCAAATTCACAAAATACAGGGACCACCAATAAGATAGTCATTGAGAAGAGCAACACCAAGCATATAATCATCAGATTCACCAAGGTTGAAATGAAGGAAAAAAAATGTTAAGGGCAGTCAGAGAGAAAGATTGGGTTACCCACAAAGGGAAGCCCATCAGACTAACAGTGGATGTCTCTGCAGAAACCCTACAAGCCAGAAGAGAGCGGCTGCCAATATTCAACATTCTTAAACAAATTTTTAACTCAGAATTTCATATCCAGTCAAACTAAGCTTCATAAGCGAAGGAGAAATAAATTCCTTTACAGACAAGCAACTGTTGAGGGATTTTGTCACCACCAGGTCGGCCTTACAAGAGGTCCTAAAGGAAGCACTAAATATGGAAAAGAAAAACCGGTACCAGCCACTGCAAGAACATACGGAAATATAAAGAACAAGGATATTATAAAGAAACTGACCAAACAATGTGCAAAATAACCAGCTATCATCATAATGACAGGATCAAATTCATACATAACAATATTAGCCTTACATGTAAATGGGCTAAACGCCCCAATTAAAAGACACAGACTGGCAAATTGTATAAAGAGTCAAGACCCCTCGCTGTGCTGTATTCAGGAGATCCATCTCATGTGCAAAGACACACATAGGCTCAAAATAAAGGGATGGAGGAATATTAACCAAGCAAATGGAAAGCAAGAAGAAGCAGGGGTTGCAATCCTAGTCTCTGATAAAACAGACTTTAAACCAACAAAGATCAAGAGAGACAAAGAAGGGCATTGCATAATGTAAGGGGATTCTTGCAACAAGAAAAGCTAACTATTCTAAATATATACGCACCCAATACGGGAGCACCCAGATTCATAAAGCAAGTTCTTAGAGACCTACAAAGAGACTTAGATTCCCACACAATAATAGTGGGAGGCTGTAACACCCCACTGGCAATATTGGACAAGTCAATGAGAGAGAAAATTAACAAGGATATTCAGGATGTGAACTCAGCTCTGGACCAAGTGGACCTAATAGACATCTACAGAACTCTCCACCCCAAATCAATAGAATATACATTCTTCTCAGCACCACATCACACTTATTCTAAAATTGACCACATAATTGGAAGTAGAACACCCCTCAGCAAATGCAGAAGAATGGAAATCATAACAAACAGTCTCTCAGACCACAGTGCATTGAAATTAGAACTCAGGATTAAGAAACTCACTCAAAACTGCACAATTACATGGAAAATGAACAACCTGCTCCTGAATGACTACTGGGTAAATAATGAAATTAAGGCAGAAATAAATAAGTTATTTGAAACTAATGAGAACAAAGATACAACATATCAGAACTTTGGGACACAGCCAAAGCAGTGTTTAGAGGGAAATTTATAGCATTAAGTGCCCACATCAGAAAGTGAGAAAGCTCTAAAACTGACACCCAACATCACAAGTAAAAGAACTAGAGAAGCAACAGCAAACAAATTCAAAAGCTAGCAGAAGACAAGAAATAACTAAGATCAGAGCAGAACTGAAGGAGATAGAGACACAAAAAACCCTTAAAAAAATCAGTGAATCGAGGAGCTGTTTTTTTTTTTGAAAATATTAACAAAATAGAACCCTAGCCAGACTAATAAGAAAAGGGAGAAGTATCAAATATACACAATAAAAAATGATAAAGGGGAGATCACCACTGATCCCACAGAAATATAAACTACCATCAGATAATACTATGAACACCTCTATGCAAATAAACTAGAAAGTCTAGAAGAAATTGATAAATTCCTGGACACACACACACACTCTCAAGACTAAACCAGGAAGAAATCAAATCCCTGAACAGACCAATAACAAGTTCTGAAATTGAGACCATAATTAATAGCCTACCAACCAAAAAAAGCCCAGGACCAGATGAATTCACAGCTGAATTCTACCAGAGGTACAAAGAGGAGTTGGTACATTTCCTTCTGAAACTATTCTAAACAATAGAAGAAGAGGGTCTCCTCCCTAACTCATTTTATGAGGCTAGCATCATCCTGATACCAAAACCTGGCAGAGACACAACAAAAAAAGAAAATTTCAGGCCAATATCCCCGATGAACATCGATCCAAAAATCCTTAATAAAATACTAGCTAACTGAATCCAGCAGCACATCAAAAAGCTGACACGATCAAGTCGGCTTCATCCCTGGGATGCAAGGGTGGTTCTACATATGCAAATCAATAAATGTAATCCATCACATAAACAACCAATAACAAAAAACCATGTGATTATCCCTACAGATGCAGAAAAGGCCTTTGATAAAATTCGACACCCCTTCATGCTAAAAACATTCAATAAACTAGGTATTGATGGAACATATCTCAAAATAATAGCTATTTATTACAAACCCATATTCAATATATACTGAATGGGTAAAAGCTGGAAGCATTCCCTTTGAAAACTGGCATAAGACAAGGATGCCCTCTCTCACCACTCCTATTCAACATAGTATTGGAAGCTCTGGCCAGGGCAATAAGGCAAGAGAAAGAAATAATGGGTGTTCAGATAAGAAGAGAGGAAGTCAAATTGTCTCTGTTTGCAGATGACATGATTGTATATTTAGAAAACCCCATCGTCTCAGTCCAAAATCTCCTTAGGCTGATAAGCAACTTCAGCAATCAGAACACAAAATCAATGTGCAAAAATCACAAGCATTCCTATATACCAATAATAGACACACATAGAGCCAAATGATGAGTCAACTGCCATTTACAATTGCTACAAAGAGAATGAAATACCTAGGAATATAACTTACAAAGGATGAGAAAGACCACTTCAAGGAGAACTACAAACCACTGTTCAAGGAAATAAGAGAGGACACAGACAAATGGAAAAACATTCCATGCTCATAGATAGAAAGAATCAATGTCGTGCAAATGGCCATACTGCCCAAAGTAATTTATAAATTCGATGCTATTCCCATGAAGCTACCATTGACTTTCTTCACAGAATTAGAAAAACCTACTTTAAATTTCATATGGAACCAAAAAAGAGCTCATATACCCAAGACAATCCTAAGCAAAAAGAACAAAGCTGGAGGCATCACACTACCTGACTTCAAACTATACTACAAGTCTACAGTAACCAAAACAGCATGGTACTGATACCAAAACAGATATATAGGCCAATGGAACAGAACAGAGGCCTCAGATATTACACCACAGATGTATAACCATCTGATCTTTGACAAACCTTCCAAAAACAAGCAATGGTGAAAGGATTCCTTATTTAATAAATGGTGTGGGAAAACTGGCTAGTCATATGCAGAAAGCTGAAACTGAAACAACAGTTGCTGGAGGGGATTTAGAGAAATAGGAATGCTTTTACACTGTTGGTGGGAGTGTAAATTAGTTTAACCTTGTGGAAGACAGTGTGGTGATTCCTCAAAGATCTAGAACTAGAAATACCACTTGACCCAGCAAGCCTATTACTGGATATATACCCAAAGGATCATAAATCATTCTACTATAAAGACACTTGCATACCTATGTTCATTGCAGCACTATTCACAATAGCAAAGACTTGGAACCAAACCAAATGCCTATCAGTGTTAGACTGGATAAAGAAAATATGGCACATATATACCATAGAATACTATGTAGCCATAAAAAAGAATGAGTTCATGTCCTTTGTAGGGACATGGATGAAGCTGGAAACCATCATTCTCAGCAAACTAACACAGGAACAGAAAACCAAACACCACATGTTCTCACAAGTGGGAGTTAACAATGAGAACACGTGGACACAGGGAGGGGAACATTACACACCGAGGCCTATCGGGGGGTTGGGGGCAAGGGGAGGCATAGGATTAGCACAAATACCTAATGCAAGCGGGGCTTAAAACCTAGATGACAGGTTAATGGGTGCAGCAAACCACCATGGCACATGTATACCTATGTAACAAACCTGCACGTTCTGCACATGTATCCCAGAACTTAAAGTATAATAATAATTACAATAAAAAAGCCACTTCATTGTTTCCTCCATCAATCACAACTAATTGAAATTATATAATAAATTATATAATATATGCTATATCCCAAGCAGTTTAAGCATAATTTAAGCATAATTTGAAATCAATTACTTGAAATCAGTCCCATGAAATCAATAGAAGGAATAAAAATCTCAAATTATGTTTGGAAGAGAATTGTCTAGATTAGTGGTCCCCAAGCTTGTTTAATCTTGCTTCACAGACATTATTTACTTTAAACTGTATACATCTACTCATATAATGTAGACATCATGAAACACACAAAAAATAGAAATTAAAGGATCGAGATAAAAAGAGAATTAATATTTTCTTCCAATATCACAATGGAGTGTGTATACTCCACTCTGGGAACCATTAGACTGGTATACTCTTTGAAAGCCTTGTCATGTGAGAAAGAAGAATTCCTTGGTTTAATGCTGTTATTGCAAGAATTCTTAGAGGTTTTACTGTGCTACTGCACATGGTGAATTCCTGAAGGGGCAATAGAGTACTGTGTAGTGATCTAAAGAAAGACAAGTCAGAGATTCCAGATCTGGATCTGCCACTCATGAACAATATCACTTTAGACTGGTTATTTAAACTCACTGAACTTCAGTTTTTCCATCTGTACAATGGCAATAATGATGTATCTCATTGGGTTATTACACAGATTATATAAGAAGATGAATGTAAAGCACTTAGTCCAATGCCTAGCATATGGTGAATGCTCAGTAGATGTGAGCTCATTTCATCACAGACTCTTTTTATGGGTACCTTATTGCACTAGTGTACTGTGAAAAATACTTCTGGAAATGTTTCAGATTAGACTATTCACTTACTGATTGTATTATTAATATAGTTTTTAAAATTTCACAAATACTTATTGATTATCTCCTAAGTATAGGTGTGGTAGTAGGCTCAGGGCAACAGCATACATAGCTGAATATTCTGAAGGACTTTTAAATTATTTTTAACTCAGAAAAAAATTTCAGAGCCTGCCATGTGTCAGACACCATGTACTGCTCTGCAGATACGATGATGGCCGAGGCAGATAGGGTGTCTACCTTCATGAAGCTTAGAGTGTGAGGAAAGGACTGGTATGATTTATAGCCAGTGTTTACAAGGTAAATGCAAAATAGTTTAAAGAGTGTTCTGATAAAGGGTGAAGAAGATGGGGGCTATTGGGTTAGCTGAGGTCTGCCCATGCAAGACTTGCACATCATTTTAAACAGTACTTACTTTATCCTAAAGGAAAACAGGCCACTTTCAAGGTCAAAGGGATGAAGGGACAAAATATTAGAAAACACACAATATAAGCATGTCACTGAATATAAACAAAAGCTTGAACAAAATAGCTGCTATCATTGTATAGAATGGTAGGCAATATACATCACACACAGCTATCTCCATCTACTGTTTATTTCATTCCTATCAATAAATTTCATTGCCTCTTTATAAAATGTTGACTGCACAGTTTTTCATGTGACATAAATTTACTCAGACTCTAATCGATTTTTTGTTTCAGTGAAGATTTTTTTTTTATGTATCACAAATGGGTCTGTGCCTTCCATTGCTTGCTAACTGGCAGGTGCATCACATTAACATAGCTCTTCAACCAACCAAGCAGAGCCTGATAGGTGTGGTGGGTCTGACAGTATTCATTTGATATGAAACAATGACTCTTTGCTAAAGGGTCTGGACTGACAGACCTGCAAGGTTAAAGTCTCTGGTGAGCTTGAGAATAAACTACAGAGGTTTACGTTTCCACACATGGTCTGCAAGACCAATTTGCCATAAGTATATTCAGGAGCAACCACTCTGCCCTCTGTGAATATACAGTCTCTCCATTTTAGACCTTTTTAACAAGCAGTAAATGCTTCTGTTGGAAGGGAGAATTCTGTGAGGTTGCTAAATAATGACAAAGTGCTGGAATAAATAGAACATTTGGCCTTGAGAGTTCAGTGTTCTACTGACAGTCAGTGTTCTGACAAACATTCAGAGTTTGATAGTGAATGGTCTGTTCTCTGTGTAAAAGTGGACAATAACAGATGTGTAGCTCCCTAGGAATTGAGATGTAAATATCTGCAAACTAATTTGGTTTTCATTTAGTGTAAGTAGAAACTGCCTCATGGAAATAGTTTCAAGATGAGAGGTAGTGTTTCAAAAGAAATATATAAAATATCTTTTCTTATTATTTTGCTAACTTAGAAAAATATGGTTGTATATTTTTCTGCTTCCCATGATATTTCTTTGGATTAAAAAATTTTACGACAGTTTCACTGGATTGCAAAAACGTATTTTATAAACTTATAATTTATCAAATCTATTAGACTGAAAAAAGATAAATATAATACAAGAAATCCTGGTTTTGTTTGAGAAGGAGTCTAAGAGTTTATTAACAAAATCAGATACATTTAATAAAACATATTGAAATATGTAGTTCAGGGAAATCTTGACACTTATACCAGGATTAGATTTAGCTCCATGTTAACAGATAACTTATTAAAAAGCAGAGGTTTAAGCAAAATAAATTATTTCTCTCATTAACAGAAAGTTTCTTACTGAACATTTCCAGGCTAGTATGGTGGTTTTATAGTTAAGGATTTAAACTTCTTTCATCATTTTGCTTCACCATCTTAGCACGTATCTTTAATTCTCACGGTGACTTCGTAGTCCGAGATGACTTCTGGAATTCAAGACATCTCAGGGACATTCTAGACTTCAGAAGGAAGGAAGATTTGGAGGTCATGCTACTCTTCAAGAGATTTTCCAGAGGTCAACATAATACTCTAACGCTTCTGCTGACATCTGATTGTCCAGAATTTAGTCCCGTGGCCACACTTTAAGCTCTAACGGAGGATAGGAAACTTAGCTGGGTACATTAGTGACCCACGTGCAATCAAGAGTGCACTAATACAGTATTTGTATCTGTATGAGATGAGTATCTCTGGGCCACTGTCCAGAGGATTCTCTGAAGTCACCGGCTTACTCTTCAAAGCCATAAGTACTATTTCTCCAAAATGCACGCAATTGCTAGCGCTGTCCAGTGGTAGAACTTTAAGTGTGATGTTTCCTAGCGTGCTCCATGACCACCCTGTGAGGGGGTCCACGTGTGCTCAGTGTGCATTTTCCAGAGCTGGAGACTTGAACTGGATGCTGCTGAAGCACTACTTGTTTGCCAATAAGTTTGGTGTGGATGTTGACCTTTTTGCCATCCAATGCTTGGATGAGCATCTGAGACATAAAGCTTTGAAGACATTAAAACACTGACCATTACAGGCAATTTTATGAATAATAAGAAGGATACACAAAAAATATCCTTATCTGGTTCCTCTTCCTTGTCAACAAGCATCAGGAAAATCGTATGAAGTCCTCTTTGGGGTGGGGACTCTTAGTTTTCTTGTCAGAGAAGCTGCATGTTTTCTGCAGAACACCATTGGCTAGATATGTGATAGCATTAAATGTTCACCTAAATTTAACGTGAGTGGGGGTAAAAGTAGCCTTGAGGCCAGAGCGGGTAGCAAGGCATTCTGGAAAGAGGGGACCAGGGTGCCTGGGGAAGAGGCCGATGCATAAGGTCAGCCTGTTCAAAGAGCTCAGGGACTTAGCAAAACGAGAAGATTTCACCTGTGCCAAAACTATTAAGAATTTTAAATGTGACAATTTTCCTGGTATGAATAAACTTATAGCAACAAACAACCATAATGATACAATTGATCTGATATGTTGTATTGAAATAGAAATTTGATTTTACTGTAAATTATTTGGCTAGGCTGGTCTTGAACTCCTGACCTCAGGTGATCCACCCACAACGGCTTCCCAAAGTGCTAGGATTACAGGCGTGAGCCACCACGCCTGGCCCATCAAGGCTATTTTTTAAGAACTGAAATGTGTACACTGAAATACACATTTATAAGTGCTGCTTTTAAATATTTGCCAACCTAACTTTTTCTCTCTACAGATGCTGAAGTAGAGGGAAAAAGTGAAAGGCAGGAGGTGCTCACTTTTTCCCTGAGCAAGAGGAAAGGCAACTTCCCTCAGTTCTTATGGAAGAAAAAGTGCAGGCCATTCAAAGTCTGCCTTCAAGACAGAGAAAGAGGAATCACTTTCTTGAGCACTTTTTTTCTCATCCCTGTCTCTTTGCTCCTGTCGGGATTAGGCTTGACCTTTTAGTATTTCTTTGTAACAAGGAGCTGGAAAATACAGATTAAAACACGGTGGGAAATGAGGGATACTGAGATGTGTTGAATGGCAGGGCAATCAAACAGCTGTCGGAGAGGGAAAGCTGGATCATATCAGGGTGGATGCTATCAAAAGAGTTATGAGCTTAACATGACAGAAAATTGCATGTTCTTGAAATATGCCATTACAAAATGCCAGTCTGACATTAAGCTCTTTATAGAGGTATCATGTCCTTAAATAGCCTGGTGATTATTCGTGTCCCTGGAGCTCTACTTTTCTCCCTGATTTTGTAATAAGCTGGCTTGTCTTTAATCACTGCAAAGAGTGTTACCATCTTAGAAAAATTCTTAAAAGAAAATTAATTTTGATTTCCATTGATGTCCTAGAGAGCTTTTTTTTTTTTTTTAATAGCTGGGATGGAGATGCAACCTTCTGTCCCACAGTGACAGGAGGTAGCAGTTTCCTGTAAGGGTAAGGATCCAACTTTGACCACCCTTAAAAAACAAAAGCATTTTCTATATGCCCATTATGTGTTAAGCACTTTACATGCATTATCTCATTTAATTCTCATAAAACCTATAAGGTAAGTTCTATTATTAGACTCATTGAAATTGAAGTGCAGACCAAGTGACTTTCCCAAGGTCACTCAGCTGGCTAGTCAGTAGTAAAATGGGAATTTTAACTCAGGCAGATTGATTCTGGAGCCCATTCTCAGATAGTTACACTGCTTTCCTCAAGGACCATGTTCCATTGAGAGGCCTAAGTGGGAAGATAAGATAAATTATTATGAAATATTTATAGAAAGGATAAAAGAGAACAAGAGATAAGATAACGCATTCCACCTTTATCTTTAGAATGGTGTGGTTAAGAAAACAAAAACACCTGGGCTGGGCTTTATACATTCAGAGAACATTCTAATCAATGCTACTGCCACCAGAGAAAAAAAAAAAAGAGATTATTCTTGCATAAGGAGAGGCAACAGGAAGTGTGAATGAGGAGCACAAATGTGGAAAGTAAAGCTCTTTAAAAAGGAAAGCAGCTGCAAACTTCCCATCTGCAGTGTCTGTCTCGGCTCCGGTCATCACTGCCACGATTACCCCTGGATGAATTCCTCAGTGGAAATATCAACAAGGTAGGAAATGTGATAATTATATTTTCTATTGTCCCCCAAAGAATATATTAAGATGATAGATATGGACATAATTTGGAAGAAAAGTGCTATGTAGTGGACACAATTGCTGATGAAATAAAACTAGCTGATTTTTCATCCTCTGGTATTAGCAAAAAGGCAAAGTCCCAGATGTTATTCTGTGCCTCTTCTACAGTGTAGTTGTAACTGAACAACAGCTAGGCTTATTGGATTGCTTTGCCTTTCTCTATAAAATAAATATATATTAAGTATATTCTAGACAATCTTCTAGAGGTCATAGTAGTAACAGTGAATGATCCAATAGATGGCTTGGGATATCACCTCATACTAGTTGGTGGAGTAGAGAAAGTATTGATGCCTGTTGATGTAAAAAAGGTTTCTGGAGGGAGCTAACACTCGAGGGGGATTTTTTTGTGACTCAGAAATATTGAATATTGATATGTGATGGAATATTGATATGTTAAGCTCTCTTTCTATAACCTCCAGCTTTTCTGATGCTGTCACCTAAGATGCCTGCTAAAACTTGCACTCTCATCAGTCTTGCATGGCAATCTAGAAGTGTGGGAATATTAATATCTTGTAGGGAAACCTTCAATCAAAAAGGACCATGAGACAATGGTCAAACATTTCTCTCTTTTGCCCCTTGGGCAGGCAATTTTGAGACTTTTTATATAGCTCCTCTTAAGATCTGAGTGAAATCACGCACAGTTGCCCACAGTGATGTTCAATGCCCTGTGCGCCTTTGCACTGACTTTCTCTCCTACCCCATTTTATTCTCACTAGATCTTCTCTCCTATTTCCTGGAATTCATTACACAAAGTAAACGACCTGGATGCAATTCTTATCCAGGTTCTGTTGTTATGGAGGTCCCAGACTAAGACAATGCCACATCATAATAGGAGCAATATCTATGGGCTGAGAGATGACAGGAGTGTTTGTCAGGGTATGGTACTGGCATTTAATACAGCTTTCTCTCCTCTACCAGATATCTAAATATTGGCATTGTGGAAGGTTTCTCTAGGATTTATCTGCTCTTTTAAAGTCTTCTTTTCTTTATCTACACTTTCTCTTCTTTATATTTCTCTTCTGTATTTTCTCCTTAGACAATCTACAGTTCTATGGTTTTAAGCACCCCCTTTATTTTAATGGCTCCCCCGGATTGTATCTTTAGTCCTTATCTTGCTTCAGAGCACCAGCATCATATATCCAATTGTCTACATATCATCTCCCTTTGGATGTCTAACTGGCATCTTTTTCTTCATTTGTACAAAATAAAACTCTTGTTACCTCCCAATAAAATAAGCTGTTTCCTACAAAAGAAGCTATTATGCCCCTATTCTTTTTCATGGCACCACCATCTACACTATAATTCAGACAAAGAAAACTTGATGTTGTTCTTGGTTCTACCCTTTTCACACTCTTCCCAGCAAGTTCTGAATATTATATCTCCAGAATAGATTTAAAATTTATCCACTTATCTACATCCCCACTGCCATTGCCCTTGTCCTAGGCATAATTATCTTTTGTCAGGACCACTCCAATAGCCTTATAAAATCTGTTAGAGATAATGCCATCAGAATAGTTTAAACAAATACACAAAAGTCACTAGCCCTTTTCAAGCCTTCCAATGGTTTCCTAAGGCATCTGGAAATAAAAGTTAAAAATCTTTCCATGTTCCCAAGGCCCTACATGATCTAGGCCCTGCTAACATTAGATTTTTTCTTCTTGTACACTATTGCTATAGACTGAGTGTTTATGTGCCCCCCAGATTCACATGTCAAAACCTAACTGCCAATGTGATGGTATTTGGAAATGGGGTCTTTGAGAGGTGATCAGATCATGGGGCAAAGGTTTCATGAATGGGATTAGTGCCCTTATAAAAGAAACTCCAGAGAGCTAGTTAGTCTCTTCCGTGTGAGGACACAGGGAGACTGCTGTCTAGGAGCCAGGAAATAGTCCTCACCAGAACCAAGTCCACTGGTGCTTTGATCTTGAACTTTCCAGCCTCTGGATCAGTGAGAAATATATTTCTGTTGTTTATAAGTCACCCAGTCTATGGTATTCCATTACAGCAGCTGGAGTGAATGAGGACACTTATGTACCAGCCACAGTAGTATCTTTTCATTCTCTAAAAAGCCCAGCTTCTGTCTTTCCTCAGGGTCTTCCATTTCTGAACCTTCTGCCTGGATAGTTCCTTTTCCTGCTTTTCATGGGCCATACTCCTTATTCTTCAGGCCTCAGTACAAATATCTCCTCCTCTGAGAGTGATTCTTGTCTTGGTGACCTGTTAAAATTCCCTCCATCCCAGTTACTGTCTATCACTACTTGTTTATTTCCTTCATAATTCTTCTCAGAAATTTTGTATTGTGTTTTGAGCCATTTTTATTTTCTTTTTATCTTTTCACTTAGAAGGTAAGCTCTGTAAGGTCAGAAGTCTTCTTTCTTGACAAGTTTTACATTGCTAAACCAGATATGGCAACTTTGTGGAATATAAATGGATAGGATAATTATTTTGAGAAATTCTTCCGGATGGGTGCATGTAGGAATCTTTTTTTTTTTTTTTTTAAACTTACACTGAGGCAAAGAACCTAATAATGTCTAATTTTTCCTGTCTCAATAATCTATACATCCTTGCATCTTTGAAACCCTAAAGAGACCAGGAGAGGGGAGTAAACAATCATTTTTTGTGTATGTGTGAATACATAAAGACATTCTTCTAAGTCTTTACTTCTTATTTTTTATGGTCATATTATTTTCAAGTAGGAACAAAACTGATGATTCATCTCTTAGTAATCAAATTTATTATAACCAATTATATTTTTTCAATAGCTTTTATCTAAATAGAATGATTACATCTGAGAAGCATGAGATTTTTATGGGAAAGGACACAACTTCAATTCTATTCAGCCTATAATGTTTTCTCGTTTTATAAAAATGACTTGGCTAACTTCTTGTAATATAACCCTGCCACACACAGAATGAAATTCTTAGTACTTCTTAACTCTTTCCCTCTTAAGTCATTCTGTCTTTCAGATACACACAAATTCATTGTCTCAATTCCTTTCAAAGACCCATGTATCCAAAACTTCAATACCTTTTAGTCACAAATGCTTCTTTTACTCTCATTTCAGTTTTCATACCTGCCACATCAGGATGTGGTGCCCAGCTTCTTCATGTCATCACAGGCTGGATGTGTTTGCTTCATTTTGTGATTCTGGGGCAGAGGTCCCTGAGTTCACTTTGGTAGCCTTATTCCAAAATTTGGTGCCAAATATCACGAGTGTCAAAGGAATAAATGTTCTTTATTTTTATGGTGAAAATAATGATAAAGCAAGTCCAGTCCTGTGTTGATTAACTATTAATACCAATTTTTATTATTTCTGAAAATACCTACACACATGTATGTATATCACAGCTAACATTAAATTCTTAGGCAATTTTCTTCTTAAAATCTTATATTACAGCATCTTGCAGCTTTTTGTAATTTAGGATTTCTCATACTGAATTTTCCTAAAGAGAGACACATGTCTATTGTTTGTGATTTAGTTTCTTGATATGTAATAACTGCATCATGGGTTTTGTTACATTTAAATTTAAAGCAACTGGGTTGTGATGCATAGACTTGTTAATATTGTACTCTCAGTTTGCCAAAATGACATGAAATAATTTGATTTTATATATTGCTCTTGATGCCCCTTGTAACTCTCTTATACTTAGCTAGACTTTGAGATTTTACAATACAGAGATTTTTTGTACTCTAATCTCAGGGAAAACTCATTACCACTTTTTTTTTTCTTTCTTTTTTTTTTTGAGATGGAGTCTCTCTCTGCTGCCCAGGCTGGAGTGCAGTGGTGCAATCTCGGCTCACTGCAACCTCCGCCTCCTGGGTTCAAGCGATTCTCCAGCCTCAGCCTCCTGAGTAGCTGGGATTATAGGTGCATGCCACCATGCCTGGCTAATTTTTGTATTTTTAGTAGAGACAGGTTTCACCATGTTGGTCAGGTGGGTCTCGAATTTCTGACCTCGTGATCCACCCACCTCGGCATCCCAAAGTGCTGGGATTACAGGCGTAAGCCACTGTACCTAGCCACCACTTTTGTAATTACTTGATGGGTATTAGAAATATCTGCTTGGTGATCAGTCTCTCTAATGGGTCCTGTCTCAACTGACTTGAAAAGAACCCAGAAGAAGATTTGATGTATTTGATCAGTCAAGTGCTGTCCTTGATTCATCTGAGTGATTTCTATCCTCTTCACCTCTTTCTGTCTGTGCTCCATGTTTAATAATCAAATGCTCTTACCATCAGTGCAGAGGGGTCCAGACCTCCCATATGGGCAGAGGCAGACAATATCTGTTCCGGATTTTGGAACACAGGTGGCACCATTTCCACATGGGTTGTTTTCACAACTTGCAAACTGGCACAGCTTGCCTGAATACAGCCTTGGACACTCACAAAACAGATTTTCATTATCACTGAGAAGGGAAAAAATTTAAAAATTCATTAGGAAACAACTGATATTTTCTACGCACATACACATATATACACATGCATGAACACATATGCAAATAAAATTATAATTGCATCTTTTCTAATAAGTGACTTTTTTTCTCCCTCTTTTTTCTGTTTCAACTTTTGAGTATTTGTAACTGTGTGCTTTCCATTGAAAGCAGATTAACAGCTTTATAGATTATCTGAAGCCATGAATTCTATTTTAAGCCATCTATTTTTATTTTTGATTTGTCTCATCTTTTATTTCACACTGGGTGCCTTTTCCGGGCTTCATTGAATATGTGTGGTTCTGCCTCAATAAAGTGCATCAAACGTCTATTAGCAAAAAACATCTTAGACTCAAAGCTCAGAGAATTTTAAGCTGGTGATAAGCTTCCCCACACCGAAGACAAAGTCCTCCAAGAGCTGCATTTGTAGTAATTCTGAAAATAAGACACAGTGGGGAGGTATAATGACTATATAACTCTTCAGCTTAAAATATGGTTTGGTGGCCCCAGGCTGCGACTGTGCATGAAAGCGGAGCTCAGGAAAAATACTCCTCTTACCTGCCAGGGAAGCATTCTCAAGAGGGAGAAGTGACTTGGAGTTTGTTATTTCTGCCTTCTCTGCATCCATTGCCCCATTTAAAGTAACAGATGCCTTTGTTTTCCTTTCCAAGACCCACCCCTCCACCATTCTCAGCCCATGTTGTCTGGGAGACACAGTCTCCACTCTTGGTGCCAATCATAGCGTGTAGTGCAGGGTGGATACATGACACGCTAGGTCAACTGGCCAACCTCAGCTAGAACTCTCCCGAGAGTACTCTTTTTATCTGCTGGTGTTGCTACACTGGTAATTGATGGTGGCATGTGCCTGTCCAGAGGGAAGAGCCTAGCTGAGAATAAATAGCTAATACTTAGCAATGTAAATATGTGACAGAGAAATATAGATTATTGATTACCTGGGTACCAGATCTAGCCAGTACTCTGTAGTTATGTGAGACAATATATTCCACTGCTTTTACGTTTTTAAAGCCAGTTTGATTTGGGATTTTGTCACTTGAAGTTAAAGAATTCCATTTAATCTTTTCTTTTTTTTTTTTTTGCTCTCTTTTCTTATTACATTAGTTCATACACCTTGCCATATACAGATCTTAGGAGTTTACATCTTATCTTCTCAATGCGACTGTTAGCTCTTAAGCATAGGTGCCAGGATCAGCCCTGATAATTGGGAAACTAACATATTTTTATGTTTTTATGACACAGCCTCCCCGTCTAGTTGTAGATCTTACCCATACCATGAATTTTTCCCCAACTATCTGTATGGTTTCTCAATACCTTCCTCATGTCTTTGAATCCCCTTACTCCAAAATTTGTGTGTAGGAAAGAACCATTTCTTTCATAATAATGAGTACCTGACTTAGAAATATGAAGGCATTTCCTTTTCTAAAAATATTCATATTTTAATATTCTCCATGATAATGTTATGAAATACTATGAAAGTTTATGTATCAGATAGCAGATAAAGCTGGCTTTGGTGGGGTTGTAAGGCTTTGAGACCTTCAGATTTTGCCAACACATAAGGCTTATCCTGTAAGTAATCAGTAATTTATGCATTTTATAACCTTCATGGCAACTTGCATAGCATTCTACACATTGCAGACAGATATGGAATCTCATAAGTTTTCAGAATTGGGAAAAAATTATATATTGATTCCCCTAAGATGGTTATAAAGTATCCTGAGCAAGATTTTCTGTTTCTGTGAAATAAAGTTTTGGGGACTGCTTAGCCAATGCTGTTCCTTGTTTCCTGAGAATAGTGGTAAAAGCACAGCCAGACCACCTAGCAGGTACAGAAATATTTCTGGTGTGACCTAAAGTATACGTTAGAAACATAATGTTGTTTGGGGGTAATGGATAAATCTGATGTAACTTTGCTTCCACTGACCTTACTTGGAGTTGAAAGGTCAGTATTAAGCATTTGTATTCTGGGATAAAGTCTCGGAAAGTAGCATTCTTGAGAGCTGCATTCTGGAAAGACCAAATTAGTCTTTTTCAGATCAAGGAGAATGCCTCATATGTGAAAGTCAAACTAATCTAAGCATTGATTGATTTAAATGCTTTAATCATATAAACCTAAACAGATTTGGCATGCAGGAAAGATGATTTTATGGTGAAAACCAAGGAAAGCACTATTTTTAATCAGGTCCTATTGATAAATCAAGCCTCATTTCCTCTCTCTGCTTTCATCAGGTGTTGTGAGAAGTTCGTTGTGTAAATTCATGCGGAGATGACTAACTGTGTGCATCTGTATATCAGCAGGCAACTAGAGTAGAGAGAGAACTAGAAATTCTATAGAAAACTCTCTAAGAAAAGAGAAACTCACCATATCTAACCAAGGGCAAGTGTTCAGAATCTTCTGGCCTGTCTTGATATCCCATTAGCACCTCATTAGCAAGAGTCAGCTTTACTCAATTGAGATGTTGCCAGATGATGGCACTTCAAATTGTGCCTCAGAGTTCCAAAAGACTTCCTGGAGTGTCAGACATTTCACCAACAGTTTTTGTTTCCTAATCTATCTTTGCTATCTTCTGTGTTACACCTGGACACAAAGGTTTCTCCTATCCAGATCTTGTCAGATCCTATTATTAAATCACAACTTCTTCAAAAGCTACCAAGCCTGCTGTCTTCTCTGCCACTTGACCTACTTTGATGTCTCTCTATATCTTGTAGCAAAAGACAGTGTTGATCCAGAAAGGGAATGCTCTAAGACTGATGGATCTTATGTAAGACAGTTGACTTTTGGAAATAGTTTTCAAAACAGTGTCACCCTCTTTTGCTCAGTTTACTTTAAATATTACATTATTGCTGTGAATTTTTCACTGCTTATTATAATTAGCTTTGAGAGAATATATTTATATGAAATATATTTTTTTCATGGAGTATATCTTTTCATCCCTAAAGTTTTAAAAATTTTATCCTTCACAAGACCTGTAAACCACATAGAAACCTTTTTTTGGAAATTTTCCTTTAAGCAAGTCAGGAGATTTTTCTGAATTAAAAGTAGGTCTGTAAAATAATCCAGATTATGGTGAAGTTTTTACCTATACACCAGAGGACCATAGTTTTTTTGGCAATTGCTGCCATCCAAAGTTTGTTGTGCCACTTACATCATGGATGGAGCCACGTGTCAAGTGGTGAATAAGACTCGCTTTTGCATTCTTTGTAGGAGACATCATAAATGCATGAACAAATCTCTGTAAGATACATAGTATGTGACAAAGGAATAGAGAAAGTATCAATAATTTTAAGGCCTTAGCTCTGTAATATGTGGATTCAGATGACAGTAGTTACCAAAAGCTGGTCTGTGATTTACCAGGGACTCTCTTGAATGCGTTTGCTAAATGCAGATTCCCATGCTCCTCTTGCCCTCTGAGATTCTGATTTAGAATGTCTAAAGTAAGGCTCAAGAGTCTGCCTTTAAAAAATGTCATTAGGAGACTCTTTTGCATAGCCAACTTTGACTTAAACCCATCCCTCTGAGACAAATATTCTCTCCAGAGTGAAAGCTTGATGGGCATTAGTTATTATTGTGCCCTTACAGGATATTATAATTTTATTTCTGTTTTTGGGCTATGTTTTGACTTTTGACCAACATATATCTGAAAACATATATATCCATCAAAGTACAAAGATGAGAAGGTTTTCATTTTAGGAGTGCCATATACAGTCTACTGCATGTGCATTATGTTTAACTTCAACATAAAAGAGGAAAAAATTCACTCGGTCATTTTAAAGCTTAGTTAAAAAAATACCACCTATCTAAGCATATGCAAACAACTGTATATTTTGGCATTGTAACTGCTACAGGATATTTGATTACAAGTCTACAATACAGTAAGAATATTAACTGTCATTTCTATGAGTATTAAAAGTTACCTTTAGAAAAATTTAGCTGATTAAAAAAAAATCAAAGAAGCTGGCTTGAAAAGGGTACCCACTATTTATATAACACAGCCAGATGCCAAAAATCTTCTAGAACTAAAAGGACTCCTGCATGTATTAACTTAAAAAAATAAATAACTCTTCTTGTACTCTTTGTATCTAACGGATCATTAGCCGATTTCAAAGTTGGCCACCCGCAGTGTCAAGACAGGGAGGTTCTCAGCAGGAAAGAGTGCAGAAATGAATACTTATGAATAACGTCTCCAGATATTTCTAAAAAATAAAATTGCTACTGGCGGAAATAACCCATCTCTATGTATCAGCTGCGATAGCACCACAGCCCAGGCTTTAGGAGGTATGCAAATGAGATCCCAAGTAGCTGTGGTTCAAGTAGAACTTTCAATCTGTTTGCATGAATTTCACAACACCATGATAAGAGCCTACTAATTACAAAGAATACTTCCCCTCCCCTGCAAGAATCTTCCCTAAAAAATTGGAATTCTGTCAAATGGGTTGTTAGCTGTGTGTGGAGACTCTGGCTCTAGTACTGTAGATAGATTTTCTTTGTCTGTTTCTAGGACAGAACTGCCTAAATGGATGTTATTTTGTGCTGTAAGGCACACCACTACGTACGTCATTTTTCATTTATAACTTTTTCTTTTTAAAAGTAGCCAAGCATGAAAATAATGGGAAAAAGATGCAAAACCAAAATTACTTTGTGGTGGCCTAGAAAGTGAACTTGGAGAAACATAGTCTATATAATATACCCATGAACAGAGAGCTCAGGGAAAATGTCCTCTGCTATAGAAACTTTTTTCTTTGTATGAAAGGGTGTTTCTAAAGGCAGAAACAAGATGAGAAAGGATAAGAGCAAATAAAAGTCATAGAATAACATAGGAATAAATAATACGTAAAATGGATAATCCATAAACAAAAACACTTTTTTTCTTGTTCTAGTATCTGTCCAATTTAATCTTGTAGGCATTTTGCAAAGAAAAATTGAATATATGGTATAATCTCTCTCCTTCTCTCTTTCCTCTTCCTTCTTTCTTTCTCTCTCTGACAGGCATGGTTCACTTTACAAAAAATAAACTTCATTGGTAAAGAAAAATGACCAAAATTTCCTCCCCAGCAAGTGCATCAGGATCTCCTTTCCAGAAAGAGATATCTTTTCCATATCTCTGGCCTTGTGACCCTCTAGTTCTTTTGAAATGGAATTAAAGTTTTGCTTCCAAGGGAGCAGACTCGGAGAACATGAAGCCCAAAAGGGGAGCTAACATAGTAAACGTGGCCATTATCTAAATGCATTAAATGAGATATGTGTGAGAATGTGCCCAGCACAGTACTTGGCATTGATCAGCTGCTCATTATATATTAGGAAAAGGAGGTAAGAATAAATGAAACATATAATTAGTTGTGTCTGAATCAGTTAATGGTGGAATAAGAGAAATATGATGAAATCTGGCACAAAGAGAAGTGGGTTGGGAAATAAGGACAAGGTGTAGGGTATTATGGGTGAAAAAATAAAATAATGCATTAATAATTATTTGTTAAATGAATGTATCATTTCAGTGTCTAGAATTACGCCCCCCCAAGAAAAAAAATCTCAAGATCTTAGAATTATACTCTGTGCCCAAACTACAATTTCATAATAGATTTTTCTCACTCTGTGCTCACTGTAAAATTAGCCAGTCTCCAGCCCCCTGCATGGTAAGGGCAATCTGGGCAGGATTCAATATAACAGAATCTGTAAATGCAGTGCTTATGAAGCTCTGGAGCTCTCAGGTAATTTCCTGTAAAGATAATGTACCTATTTGGAAGCTATTTAAGGCTAGAAGAGTTGGTATAAGCTTTTAAAATGTTATTTTAACTTCTACTAAAAAGACATAAAAATTATCTTAAAATATTTAAGCCAGCAAAGTGCCATTTCACCCATTCCCTTGACCTCAGTAATGTTCACGTACACACAGTTTCTACTCAACTGTTACCATGGTGATTCACCGGTTATCAGGAAGGTAGAAACAGAGCACACAATGTTGATGGTTGTTCTTTTCTGATATTAAGAATCATTTACAAAATTGCTGTGGGTGGAAAATTTATTCCTTAAAAATGAAGAGTAGATAACAACTCTCTAGAAAGGTATACATTTATGAACCCAAAACATCCTTTATGGGTATTCCTATGTTGAATTTGCAATGAGAATTTAATTTTTTTTTTGCAGTTTCTCACTTATTGCACAGCCTTTCTTTTGTCAAATCTTTACGCTCCAATTTTGGTTTGGAAAAAAAGCAAGAAATTTAGAGGAGTTCTTGCCTCTAAATATGTTGATTTGGCAGGCTTGCTCTAAAAGTACAGTTTGTGTCTGCCACTTAGAGCAAGCAGGTGACTTTTGGAATTGTCCCAAATCTCTTTATATAGAGTCAGTGTACTGAGCAATGTAAACCAGAGATTACTAACTGGCAAGGTGTTTAATGCCTACCTCTTGAACGCCATGGTATATTTAGATTATAATCTGAAGCCTAGACATGAAGTTAGGTACACAGTTATAAGGGCCAATATAAAACTCACCACTTCATCAAAATTCATCAAATTTGATTAAATATCAAATTCTCCTTCTACCCAATCGTTGTTCAGATCTTTCCCAGTCCTGTGATCTCTGCTCAGAGGAAGTGACTTCACTCCCTACTCTATAGATAAAATTTTAGTCATCAGCACCTCCCTTGACCTTCCACATTCTCTTCCAGCACTTATGCTCCATCCTTTTTCTTCTTACCCCAATTCCCAATAACAAGTATTTCTTTCCAATGCTAGAATTTCACTTAATTTAATCCTATCAATATATTTGAAGCACAGAGTATAAGTAGATCTGAGCTGAGACACAAGAAGCGGCTTTTGTCCTTTTAAGAATTTTCACTTTAACTTATTGGCAATAGACAGACATTGAAACGTTTTTGATGATGGAATGAATTATATTATGTTTTAGAATTATTATTCTGGGGAAAATGTCTGGAGAACAGTAAACCCAGGGACAGAGTTTTCCCCGTTATTAATTTATTGTCTGCTGGGCGTGGTGACTCATGCCTATAATCTCAGCATTTTGGGAGGCCGAGGTGGGCGGATCACTTGAAGTCAGGAGTTCAATCCCATCCTGGCCAACATGGTGAAACCCCCTCTCTACTAAAAATACAAACAATTAGCTGGGTGTGGTGGTGCATACCTATAATTCCAGCTACTTAGGAGGCTGAGGTGGGAGAATCACTGGAACCTGGGAGGTGGAGGTTGCAGTGAGCCGAGATCACGCCACTGCACTCCAGCTGGGCAACAGAGTGAGACTCCATCTCAAAAAGAAAAAAAAAAAAAAAGAACGTGTTGTTTGTTAGTTCCAAATCCACCCTTTATAATCCTTCCTTGTGATGCTGGAGCTGGATCCTGTAAACATGTTCCCTTTGCCAACTGGGGGGATGTTAAGCTTTGTCAGTAGAGGGCACTTGGGACACTGAAGGAAGAAGAGGTTCTCTTCCTAGCCCTGCGTTCTTTCCTGTCTTCTTACTCCTGCTGGAGGCACGTGCAGGAAACTCAGTGCCGCTCACCCCCAGCAAGTTCCACAGCACCTCCCCTGGAGAATTACCACTAGGAGACAGCCCATGACCCACCCAGCTTTCCAGCTTCTAGGTGTCCCAGTGGGCAAATTCTTAGCAAGTTCAGCAGCACCTTCAAGTGTGGCTTTCTGGTAAGTTCTCCTGGACCTCATAGTGAGTGGCTTGAAACAGTTTCACAGGCTCCCCAGTGGGCAGGAATTCTAGCAAGTTCAGCAGCACCTTTGTGGTGGCTTCTCAGTGAGCTCCCTAGAGCCCCAGAGGGTAGCTTCCCAGTGCATTTCAGCAGCGCCCCAGTATGTGACTTCTTCTTTCCCAGTCTTGGACTGGGGTATCACAGTGAACTTTTCTATAATTCAATGGCCACACTCTCCATCATGCTCTGCATACCAGGTGGTGTGTGTGTGTGCATGTGCACATGTGTGTATGTATGTGTGTGTGTGTGTGCAAGTGTGTATGTGTCCACATCTGCATTTGTGTGCATGTGTATGTGTGTGAGTGTATATGTGTGTCTTCTGATTTGTTCCTTGGAGCACTCTTCCTCAGCCCTAGAGGTAGGAATGGCTCCTACAACCACTACACCTAAATATGTTTTTTTTGTTGTTGTTTTTTTTTTCAGACTGAGTCTCGCTCTTGTCACCCAGGCTGGAGTACAGTGGTGCGAATTCGGCTCACTGCAGCCTCCACCTTCCGGGTTCAAGCAATTCTCCTACTTTAGCCTCTCAGGTAGCTGGGATTACAGGCACATGCCACCATGCCTGGCTAATTTTTGTATTTTTAGTACGGATGGTGTTTTGCCATGTTGGCCAGGCTGGTCTCAACTCCTGATCTCAGGTGATCTGCCTGCCTCGGCCTCCCAAAGTGCTGGTATTACAGGCGTGAGCCACCATGGCTGGCCCACCTAAAATATTTAATGTACTTTTTGCATCTTAGAAATTAATCCCATGTTACTGGATAATAAATCTTCATATTAAACTTTCCTAAATTACTGTGTGGCTCTGTCTCTTGACCAAACCCTGAGTTATACACAGAAATCCAAGTAGAAGTGTAGATAAGCTCAGTGGAAGTGGGCATGGAGAGAAATAATTTGAGAGATGCTCAGGGAGAAAAATATCTTTTTTTAATTTTTTTATTGTGCTTTAAATTCTAGGGTACATGTGCACAACGTGCATGTTTGTTACATATGTATACGTGTGCCATGTTGGTGTGCTGCACCCATTAACTCGACATTTACATTAGGTATCTCTCCTAATGCTATCCCTCCCACCTCCTTACACCATATGACAGGCCCTGGTGTGTGATGTTGCCCACACTGTGTCCAAGTGTTCTATTGTTCAATTCCCACCTATGAGTGAGAACATGAGATGTTTGGTTTTCTGTTCTTGTGATAGTTTGCTGAGAATGATGATTTCTAGCTTCATCCATGTCCCTACAAAGGACATGAACTCAACCTTTTTTATGGCTGCATAGTATTCCATGGTATATATGTGACACATTTTCTTAATCCAGTCTATCATTGATGGACATTTGGGTTGGTTCCAAGTCTTTGCTATTGTGAATAGTTCCGCAATAAACATACGTGTGCATTGTGTCTTTATAGTAGCATGGTTTATATTCCTTTGGGTATATGCCCAGTAATGGGATCACTGGGTCAAATGGGATTTCTAGTTCTAGATCCTTGAGGAATCCCCACAGTCTTCCACATGGTTGAACTAGTTTACAGTCCCACCAACAGTGTAAAAGTGTTCCTATTTCTCCACATCCTCTCCAGCACCTGTTGTTTCCTGACTTTTTAATGATGGCCATTCTAACTGGTGTGAGATGGTATCTCATTGTGGTTTTGATTTGCATTTCTCTGATGGCCAGTGATGATAAGCATTTTTTCATGTGTCTATTGGCTGCATAAATGTCTTCTTTTGAGAAGCGTCTGTTCATATCTTTTGCCCACTTTTTGATGGGTTTTTTAAAGTTTTTCTTGTAAATTTGTTTAAGTTCTTTGTAGATTCTGGGTAATAGCCCTTTGTCATTTGGGTAGATTGTAAAATTTTCCTCCCATTCTGTAGGTTGCCTGTTCACTCTGATGGTAGTTTCTTTTGCTGTGCAGAAGCTCTTTAGTTTAATTAGATCCCATTTGTCAATTTTGGCTTTTGTTGCCATTGCTTTTGGTGTTTTAGACATGAAGTCCTTGCCCATGCCTATGTCCTGAATGGTATTGCCTAGGTTTTCTTCTACAGTTTTTATGGTTTTAGGTCTAACATTTAAGTCTTTAATCCATCTTGAATTAATTTTTATATCAGGTGTAAGGAAGGAATCCAGTTTCAGCTTTCTACATATGGCTAGCCAGTTTTCCAAGCACCATTTGTTAAATAGGGAATCCTTTCCCCATTTCTTGTTTTTGCCAGATTTGTCAAAGATCAGATGGTTGTAGATGAGTGCTATTATTTCTGAGGGCTCTGTTCTGTTCCATTGGTCTCTGTCTCTGTTTTGGTACCAGTACCATGCTGTTTTGGTTACTGTAGCCTTATAGTACAGTTTTAAGTCAGGTAGCATGATGCCAAAGCTTTGTTCTTTTGGCTTAGGGTTGTCTTGGCAATGCGGACTCTTTTTTGGTTCCATATAAACTTTAAAGTAGTTTTTTTCCAATTCTGTGAAGAAAGTCATTGGTAGTTTGATGGGGATGGCATTGAATCTATAAATTACCTTGGGCAGTATGGCCATTTTCCCGATATTCATTCTTCCTATCCATGAGCATGGAATATTCTTCCATTGAGCAGTGGTTTGTAGTTCTCCTTGAAGAGGTCCTTCACATCCTTTGTAAGTTGGATTCCTAGCTGTTTTATTCTCTTTGAAGCAATTGTGAATGGGAGTTCACTCATGATTTGGCTCTCTGTTTGTCTGCTATTGGTATATAGGAATGCTTGTGATTTCTGGACATCGATTTTGTATCCTGAGACTTTGCTGAAGTTGCTTATCAGCTGAAGGAGATTGTGGGCTGAGATGATGGAGTTTTCTAAATATACAATCATGTCAACTGCAAACAGGGACAATTTGACTTCCTCTTTTCCTAATTGTATACTCTTTATTTCTTTCTCCTGCCTGATTGCCCTGGCCAGAACTTCTAACACTATGTTGAATAGGAGTGCTGAGAGAGGGCATCCCTGTCTTGTGCCAGTTTTCAAAGGGAATGCTTCTAGTTTTTGCCCATTCAGTATGATATTGGCTGTGGGTTTGTCATAAATAGCTCTTATTGTTTTGAGATACATCCCATCAATACCTAGTTTATTGAGAATTTTTAGCATGAAGACCTGCTGAATTTTGTCAAAGGCCTTTTCTGCATCTATTGAGATAATCATGTGGTTTTTGTCTTTGGTTCTGTTTGTATGATGGATTCCATTTATTGATTTGCTTATGTTGAACCAGCCTTGCATCCCAGGGATGAAGCCAACTTGATCGTAGTTGATAAGCTTTTTGATGTGCTGCTGGATTTGGTATGCCAGTGTTTTATTGAGGATTTTTGTATTGATGTTCATCACGGACGTTGGTCTAAAATTCTCTTTTTTTGTTGTGTCTCTGCCAGGCTTTGGTATCAGGATAATGTTGGACTCACAAAATGAGTTATGGAGGATTCCTTCTTTTTCTATTGATTGGAATAATTTCGGAAGGAATGGTACCAGCTCCTCCTTGTACCTCTGGTAGAATTCGATTGTGATTCCTTCTGGTCCCAGACTTTTTTTAGTTGGTAGGCTATTAATTATTGCCTCAATTTCAGAGCCTGTTATTGGTCTATTCAGGGATTCAACTTCTTCCTGGTTTAGTCTTGGGAGGGTGTATGTGTCCAGGAATTTATTCATTTCTTCTAGATTTTCTAGTTTATTTGTGTAGAGGTGTTTATAGTATTCTCTGATTGTAGTGCGTATTTCCATGGGATCGGTGGTGATATCCCCTTTATCATTTTTTATTGTGTCTATTTGACTCTTCTCTCTTTTCTTCTTTATTAGTCTTGCTAGCAGTCTATCAATTTTGTTGATCTTTTCAAACAACCAGCTCCTGGATTCACTGACTTTTTTGAAGGGTTTTTTGTGTCTCTATCTCCTTCAGTTCTCCTCTGATCTTAGTTATTTCTTGCCTTCTGCTAGCTTTTGAATGTGTTTGCTCTTGCTTCTCTAGTTCTTTTAATTGTGTTGTTAAAGTGTCAATTTTAGATCTTTCCTGCTTTCTCTTGTGGGCATTTGGTGCTATAAATTTCCCTCTACACACTGCTTTAAATGTGTCCCAGAGATTCTGGTATGTTGTGTGTTTGTTCTCATTGGTTTCAAGGGACATCTTTATTTCTGCCTTCATTTCATTATGTACCCAGTAGTCATTCAGGAGCAGGTTGTTCAGTTTCCATGTAGTTGAGTGGTTTTGGGTGAGTTTCTTAATCCTGAGTTCTAGTTTGTTTGCACTGTGGTCTGAGAGATAGTTTGTTATAATTTCTGTTCTTTTACATTTGCTGAGGAGTGCTTTACTTCCAAGTATGTGGTAAATTTTGGAATAAGTGTGATGTGGTGCTGAGAAGAATGTATCCTGTTGATTTGGGGTGGAGAGTTCTATAGATGTCTATTAGGTCTGCTTGGTGCAGAGCTGAGTTCAATTCCTGGATATCCTTGTTAACTTTCTGTCTCATTGTTCTGTCTAATGTTGACAGTGGGGTGTTAAAGTCTCCCACTATTATTGTGTGGGAGTCTAAGTCTCTTTGTAGGTCACTCAGGACTTGCTTTATGAATCTGGGTGCTCCTGTGTTGGGTGCATATATATTTAGGATAGTTAGCTCTTCTTGTTGAATTGATCCCTTTACCATTATATAATGGCCTTCTTTGTCTCTTTTGATCTTTGTTGGTTTAAAGTCTGGTTTATCAGAGACTAGGATTGTAACCCCTGCTTTTTTTTTGTTTTCCATTTGCTTGGTAGATCTTCCTTCATCCCTTTATTTTGAGCCTATGTGTGTCTCTGCACATGAGATTGGTTTCTTGAATACAGCACACTGATGGGGCTTGGCTCTTTATCCAATTTGCCAGTCTGTGTCTTTTAATTGGAGCATTTAGGCCATTTACATTTAAGGTTAATATTGTTATGTGTGAATTTGATCCTGTCATTATTATGTTAGCTGGTTATTTTGCTCCTTAATTGATGCAGTTTCTTCCTAGCATCAATGGTCTTCACAATTTGGCATGTTTTTGCAGTGGCTGGTACCGGTTGTTCCTTTCCATGTTTAGGGCTTCCTTCAGGAGCTCTTGTAAGGCAGGCCTGGTGGTGACAAAAATCTCTCAGCATTTGTTTGTCTCTAAAGGATTTTATTTCTCCTTTACTTATAAAGCTTAGTTTGGCTGGATATGAAATTGTGGGCTGAAAATTCTTTTCTTTAAGAATGTCGAATATTGGCCTCCACTCTCTTCCGGCTTGTAGAGTTTCTGCTGAGAGATCTGCTGTTAGTCTGATGGGCTTCCCTTTGTGGGTAACAAGACCTTTCTCTCTGGCTGCCCTTAACGTTTTTTTCCTTCATTTCAACTTCGGTGAATCTGACAATTATGTGTCTTGGAGTTGCTCTTCTCGAGGAGTATCTTTGTGGTGTTCTCTGTATTTCCTGAATTTGACTGTTGGGCTGCCTTGCTAGGTTGGGGAAGTTCTCCTGGATAATATCCTGAAGAGTGTTTTCCAACTTGGTTCCATTCTTCCCATCACTTTCAGGTACACCAGTCAGACGTAGATATGGTTTTTTCACATAGTCCCATATTTCTTGGAGGCTTTGTTCATTTCTTTTTACTCTTTTTTCTTAAACTTCTCTTCTTGCTTCATTTCATTCATTTGATCTTCAATCACTGATACCCTTTCTTCCACTTGATCAAATCGGCTACTGAAGCTTGTGCATGCATCATGTCGTCCTCATGCCATGGTTTGCAACTCCATCAGGTCATTTAAGGTCTTCTCTACACTGTTTATTCTAGTTAGCCATTCGTCTAATCTTTTTTCAAGGTTTTTAGCTTCTTTGTGATGGGTTTGGACATCCCCCTTTAGCTCGGAGAAGTTTGTTATTACCAATCATCTGAAGCTGCCTTCTCTCAACTTGTCAAAATCATTCTCCATCCAGCTTTGTTCTATTGCTGGTGAGGAGCTGTGTTCCTTTGGAGGAGAAGAGGCACTCTGATTTTTAGAATTTTCAGCTTTTCTTCTCTGGTTTCTCCCCATCTTTGTGGTTTTATTTACCTTTGGTCTTTGATGATGGTGACATACAGATGGATGTCCTTTCTGTTTGTTAGTTTTCCTTCTAACAGTCAGGACCCTCAGCTACAGGTCTCTTGGAGTTTCCTGGAGGTCCACTCCAGACCCTGTTTTCCTGGGTATCACCAGCGGAGGCTGCAGAACAGCAAATATTACAGAACGGCAGATGTTGCTGCCTGATCCTTCCTCTGGAAGGTTCGTCTCAGAGGGGCACCTGGCTGTATGAGGTGTCAGTCAGCCCCTACTGGGAGGTGTCTCCCAGTTAGGCTACTCGGGGGTCAGGGACCCACTTGAGGATGCAGTCTGTCTGTTCTCAGATCTCAAACTCCATGCTGGGAGAACCACTACTCTGTTCAAAGCTGTCAGATAGGGACATTTAATTCTGTAGAAGTTTCTGCTGCCTTTTGTTCAGCTATGCCCTGCCCACAGAGGCAGAGTCTACAGAGGCAGGCAGGCCTCCTTGAGCTGCGGTGGGCTCCACCCACTTCAAGCTTCCTGGCCACTTTGTTTACCTACTCAATCCTCAGCCATGGTGGACGCCCCTCCCCCAGCCTTGTTGTCGCCTGCCTCGAAGTTCAATCTCAGACTGCTGTGCTAGCAGCAAGTGGGGTTCCATGGGTGTGGGACTCTCCGAGCCAGGCGTGGGATATAATCTCCTCGTGTGCCATTTGCTAAGACCATTGGAAAAGCACAGTATTAGGGTGGGAGTGTCCTGATTTTCCAGGTACTGTCTGTCATGGCTTCCCTTGGATAGGAAATGGAATTCCCTGACCACTTATGCTTCCTGGGTGAGATGATGCCCCACCCTGCTCCGTGGGTTGTACCCACTGTGCGACAAGCCCCAGTGAGATGAACCTGGTACCTCAGGTGCAATTGCAGAAATCACCTATCTTCTGTGTCACTCACACTGGGAGCTGTAGACTGGAGCTGTTCCTATTTGGCCATCTGGGATCCTCCCCCTATTTCAGGGAGAAAAATATCTAACTTGATGATTGGTTTCTGGTTTGTCCAGCTGGGTAGATTTTGGTGCCATTCTTGAAACTGAAGAATATATAAATTTAGAAAGTAGAGGGAGAATATAATGAATTCATTTTTACGCATATATTATTTGATGTATCCGTGGACATGCTAGTAACTATTTTCAGTAGTGTAGGAATAAGTTATCAATATAACTTATTTTAAAAATAACATAAACATAATTAGGCTTTGATTATAATTAAGAAAACCTCTGGATTACAATGCTGGTTGGGGAAGAGAGGGAGAGGCTACCGAAGAAAAATAAACTTTGACTCAAATACCTTACAAATTCAAAGTACTAGAGCAGCTACTTACATATCAACAAAATAGGAAAGTTTGCACTAAAAGCTTTTATCCATTGTACTTATCTCAATAGAAAGATCCCTATGTGTGTGGGGACATGGTGTGGCAGAATTCTTTTTAGGCTTAAATGCATATATACTCTTTCTCTTATAAATGCAATTACCATGCATGAAATAGCTATGAAACATCTGTTCATCCTGGGGACAGTTTGGTTAGCTTCTTGGGAATAGTTGTGAAAACTATGTCCATGAAGGAGAGCTGACTGAGTAGAAAGTATTTCAGCTCATTTTCATACAACTGTTGTTGATGATGATGATGACGATGATTCATTATAAAATGAAGCATCTGGGGTGAGTGCCTAAATGGACAGGATGCCAGGATAACAGGAGTAAACAGGGACTATCCCAGCCAAACCCGGGGTATGGTCACCTTCTATTTGAAGTCATAACATTTTTTCATTAGGCTATTGTTGTACTGAATGTATTAAATATAGAGTTTCCATCTTAAACTAATTCTGAAGTAGAAATGCTGTGATTTTATTTTAACTGTTGTATTATCTGGAAACTCATTCTATTGGGGTTCAAATTTACCTGTATTTAGGGCATGAGCATTGTGACGGTTAATACTGAGGGTCAACTTGATTGGATTGAAGGATGCAAGGTATTAATCCTGCATGTGTCTGTGAGGGTGTTGCCAAAGGATATTAACATTCGAGTCAGTGGGCTCGGGGAGACAGACCCACCCTTAATCTGGTGGGCACAATCTAATCAGCTGCAAGTGAATATAAATCAGTCAGCAAAAATGTGAAGGGGCAACATTGGCCTAGTCTTCCAGCCTACATCTTTCTCCTGTGCTGGATGCTTCCTGCCCTCAAACATCGGACTCCAAGTTCTTCAGTTTTGAGACTTGGACTGCCTCTCCTTGCTCCTCAAGCTTGCAGACAGCCTATTGTGGGAACTTGTGATCATATAAGTTAAAACTTAACAAACTTCCCATTATATCTCTGTCTGTCTGTCTGTCTTTATCTGTCTGTCTGTCTGTCTGTCTATCTATCTATCTATCTATCTATCTATCTATCTATCCTGTCCCTTTATGGAAACCTGACTAATTCAGGCTTGGACAAATATTTTGTGTTAAGTGGATGAAACTGAGACACAAAGATCAGATAACTGAAAACAGTTTTCCTGAAGAAGGAACTACTGATAATAAATCACTGCTTTGCTGCCTTTGAAATAATGTGCTTCTTCCTACCCCCTTTTACTTTCTTTTTGGTTTTTAATCCTGAAAAGGGTAATTTCAGTTTTAAATACAAGAGGCTAAAAGTGGCTCCAGGCTTTTTCAATTAAAAGATTTAGTTTCCAACTTCTTTGCACTGGAAAAGACTAAATCTCTTGGAATCAGTTGACATGATGTTAAAATGGACTGTGCTATTTCTTTAAAAGCCATGTGCAATGGCCATTTCTCATCAAAAGGTGTTTTGGCTGTAGGCAAGCTTCTTAGTTCCATAACCTTATGGACGGTAAAGGACAGTTTCAAAAGGCATTTATACCTAGTTAACACTTTTTTTTTGACACATTATTAGATGGGACAATTTTCTTTTATATTAAATGGATAAAAGAAAAAAAGGAACAGCCAACTTTCCCTGCTGTTTCAATAGTTTCAATTAGTTTATTTCCCCTCAATTGCTCCATCAGATGGGCTAGATAAGATTTCACTATTTGGGGGGATCGTTTTAAGCTTCTTTTCCAGCAGTTTGTTATTTTTAAAGCTCCAGTGATTCACTATAAAATGCATCTCCATCTGCAGGAAGCAATTCCTAAATTGCTTCACTCAACAAATCTAAAAGTGCTAGTCTCACTATAGCACAGAAATAGCAGTGGTTTGGAAAGGGATTACCTATTGGGTTCAGAAAAACCTCTTCTGAGACAGGTTATGGCATGGAGCAGATCTCTGAATGCCAGAGGGAACTTTTATTTTATTGTATTTAGTAAGAATCATTTGAAGTTTTGTTTCATTGGTATGAAGTATTTCTTGGTAAAAATATACTTTGATAACAGATATATATAAATTATGAGTTATTGCAAACTCCAGTTCCGAATTAAAATTTTCTAAGCAACTTAAAATTATGTCTGAATATACATACTTAAATACGTTTTTTTTCTTCAGAACTTACTAAATCTTAAGTTGAGTTTATTTCACTTAAGGTTAATCCTTTTCCCCCCCTCCCCATGGCACATACATGCAAAATATTAACCTTTAGCCTGAAAATGTTATTTCCATTACTTATAGAATAGGGTCAAATATTTGGCATAGATTTTATATACATTAAAGTGTAACATGGGTTAGAAAATCTTGGTTTATATTAGTTGTTTTCAATCTGATTAAAGTAGAATCGAAACAAGAAAAAAATGCAGGTCAAGCGACAAGGAATTGTTTGCTAGTTTAATCACATATAGGAAGCTATTGTCATCCTTGAGACTTAGAGAAGGTTGACTATTCTATAGGATTTTTAAAGACAGGACACGATTTATCTTAATACTCTGTCAGCATTTTCCTGAAACTGATTTAGCCTTTTGCATTAAAAAGAAGAGACACATTAGAACTTTTAATTGAAAAAACCTGCAGCTACTTTCAACCTCTGATATCTAAAATCAAGTTATCTCTTTCTGAAAAGAACAAAAAGGAAGTAGCTAATCTTGAAGTTGTTCAGGAGTCATTTATTACCAAAAGTATTTTTACTGACTGTCCCAATTCCTTCAGGAAACTTCAAGCTATGAAGAGCATAATATATAAAACAGACTATTTAAGGGATACTTTGTCTTATTACAAAAGTTGTCCCTCAAGTCTCCAATAAATAGCTTCATACAAATATTTTTTCAGGGATACACCATTTGCCACAGGCAAAACTGTCACATTGCATTTGGTTTTACACTGGAGTTCCTTGATGTTGTTCCATAAGCCTCCATGAGGGGCAGAGGAGCAGGCCTTCCATCCACTCTGCCATGCCTCAACCAGAGTTAGTTTGCTTTATTTATTCATTCATTCATCCACCCACTCAACGTTTACTGAACTTTTTCCCTATTCCAGGCACTGTACAACTGTGTTGAATGAAATAGATATCATCCCGTTTTGCACTGAGTTTACAATCTAGATAGTGAGACAAGAATTAAGTAACTAAAGAGAAAATGACACATTATATTAAGTCCTAAAAGAGAATATCACATGGTGCTATGGGAGAGCACAGCAGGCGGCCTATTTTAGATAAATGGTTGGGGGAGAGTTCTCAGTGGAATTAATAATTAATCCAAAACATAAAAAATGCAAAATTGGGTTAGGTGAGGAATAGGAATTTTTTAAATAGTGAACAACAGATATGAATGCTAAGATATGAGAGAAAGTCTGACATAGTTCAGGACTGGAAAGTAGTCACTTTTGCCCAGAGTTCAGCGAAAAGGAGGAGATTTGAAAAACTATACAGAGGCTAGATCATGTAGGATGTCTTTGATAACAAAATGTACTCAACATTTAACTTAACCATAATTAGTGTGATTTTACTCCCCAGCAGCTGAAGGCAATACTCTACAAAAAATTCCAAATATATATTATAACATAGTATTCACCTTTGTTCAAAGAATTGATTCATCCCATCATCAGTCACAACACCTCCTAGCATTTAGAGCAATGGCTTCCTTTACATATGGAACCAAATTTTGGAAGCCAAAGTTGGAACTTTCTTACTAAGGCCTCCAGAGCTGGATATGATCTGGCCCCTGTTCCGCTCTGTGACTGGACTCTCTCCACTCTCTCACTGTGCTCTTGCTTCACACGCCCTTGGTGTGCCATGCCACATCACCACGGCTCCAACTGACTTTTGATGTAACTATGCTGACAGTTTCCTGGGAACTCAGACTCACTGCAGTCTGACAACTTCTCACCATAAACAGAGAGCAAACCATTTCTTCTACCCTTGTGAAAACACACTCTGAAGGAGCAGAGTTAATGCCCCGTTGGGGGAAACTCTCAACCAATGTGGCTAGAAGTCATCAGATACTTGCTTCTGCCTTTAGGTGAACACTTCTTGCAGATATTCTGTAGGCTACTCAGGATGTTCCAACAGAATAGAATCCTCGCAGTAGGGACTCTACAACTCTACTTAACGTCGGCTTTTCCCTCTGCCCTGTCTTTCTGTCCCAAGTCTTTCCCTTGCTCCTTGGGACTGCCTCCAATAAACTGCTTGTAACTAAACCTGTGGTATAACATCTGCTTTTGGAGGAATTCCAAGCTATGGTTCTGGTCTTTTTAATTTGCATACGTTCTGTGTTTGCTCCCCATTTAGTTCCTTTGTGCTTGGCCTAGAACCTTCTTTCTCTTTTGTATGATATTCGCATGGCTGAGGCCTTCTCATCATTCAGTTTCAGCCTACATGTTATTTCCTGAGAAGAGTCTTTCCTCTAATCCAGTGTTGTTCTCAACTGCTTGTCACTACTTCATTACGTAACTCTTAGTATGTTTATTATAACTGATCACTTTTGAGATGTGCCTATTTTCTTGTTAACTTATTTTATTACATATTTACTTGTATTGTACCTAGAATTATAAGCTCCAGGAGAGCACAACCCTTACTATGCTGTGAAGGACTGTGCTCACAAAGTCCAGAACAATGGCTGTCATATAATGGTCATGCAGTAAATATGAGTTAAAGGAATTAACAAATGAAATTCAATGTGTTTTCAAGGTGGGATAATAGAATATAGAATAATGCTTTTCTTTTAAGAGCATGCATTTGAAACAGTCTCTTATAGTGTTTCCATTACTAAGAAGATACATGTGAAGCTTCCATCAAGTAAATAAAAAGAGTAAAAAAAAATGCAAATTTTAGATGCAGCTGTCCTTTACTGGTAACTTTTCACTTATTTTTAGTTTTACTAAAATGTCCTAACTGGATAGTAATTACCCTTGTGAGAGAGGGTATGTACTATCAGGGGACATAAGAGAACCTCCTGGGGTGCTGAAAAATGTTACCTATCTTGATTTGGGTTGTGGTTACATGGTTTTGTACATATGTAAGAATTCATTGAGATTTGTGTGCTTTACTGTATGTATGTTATCTTTTATTTAAAAAATCTTGACCAAGTTTGGTGCTTGGGGAGCAAAAATATGCACCAATTTTGTAAGTTTTAAAAATATAAAGACCTCTTTAGTGTCAAATTTATTTTTCAGATAGTCCATCAAATCCTGATTTTTGAAATCTTAGGTTGGTTGATAAAGAATACCTTGATCATATTTTTACATTGAAGTTATCAAATACTTTATATTAACATAGAGAAGAATCAATCTATACTATGTAAATTCTTGGAGAGGTGGGGTCTTTCTTCATCAATTCATTTTTTTTTTGAAAATGTAATTTTTGTTAGTGAAAGTTGTGTATTAATTGGAAATACTTTATCAGCTGTCATAGAAATAATATGCTATCTTAATCTTCTTTGCATTGGTCCTGTGAAGAAATATTATAATGGGTAGGTGGAGTGTTTCCATTTTTATGAAATTTGTATTTGCTTCTTTCCATTTGCATCTCATGCTAAATTACATGGCAAAATTAACACCAATTGAAGTGCAGGTTCTAAATGGAAATCTATTATATCCTCTCATATTTTAATCAGGACTTATGTGTTTTATAAATGGCAATTAAGCTTTTTTTGGAGTGCACTGGTAATGCTCATATTCCATGAAGCACCAAACATATAGGAGTAATCTCATAGCATTAGGGTAGATCCCAATTACTGGCCAAGTAGGCTACATCTTTTATCATCTGGGTTGAGATGCTGGATGTTCTCCATTCTGAAAGTATCTGCTCATTGTCCCATAGCTGCTCCATGAAAATCCATTTTTGGTGTTTGCTTCATTTTTGGTGTTTGCTTCATTTTAGGAAGAGAACTAAACATTCTTCTCGTAATTTAAGGACTCTTCCAGTGCCAACATGTCAATGATACTCATGGCCAATGAGTATCTCAATGATACTCTTTTTTCTTTGATGCAATGATTTTGTTCACTTATTGATTCAGGCATTCAATAAATATTTATGAAGTTATGATGTGTTAGGCACAGGTTTGCTAAGCTAGAAAGATACATAAGGTATGACCATATCTGATCAAGATTTTAGTCTAAATTAGTAGTTCTTAAAGTTAGTTTTGCATCTGAATTACTATGGGAGCTTTTCAGAAATACAGATCCATAGTTCTTACCAAGGAGCTACTTACTAGAAGCAGAATTTGGGGGCATGGGAACTGAGTGAGTTCCTAGATTAGAGATACACAGCTTTGATGGCCAGATTTTTAGCTCTCCACAATGTTCCCTTTTCAAGAACTTGACCCAATTTGGGACTAAAAAGAAAATCTTTATATTGATCTGAGTCTCCTAACTGTTGTAGATGTAATCATTGGCTAGGGTTGTACTCTTTTGAGCAATATTCTTCTTCCAATGTGAATGGCATGTAGTTAATATCAAATAAGTATTTGTTGAACAATAAATGACTGACTGACAGTCTTTCAACCATTCAAACTCAGCTGTCTTCAGGCTAGACATTTTTTATCGTATGACTTCAAGACCTATATAGGAACTTGAATGTTGGCATCTGAGATTTCCTGGTAGTTAGGGTGAGAATGGGAACTTGATGCTCAATGCTTTTAATCATGCTTTGATTTTACAATGTCTAAATAATTTGTAAGTTTTATGTTGAGCAAAAGGAAACAGCCCTTTATCTACTGGCTTGGGCCATACAAGGATCATCTTAAATCTATTTATCTATTTTATTTCAAGGAACATTGAATATTCTTTTGAGTACACTTTACAGGGTTAAAAGTTGATATATTTTAAGTTTGTATTTTAAGATATATAGTCTACAGAACAAGGCCTATGGTCAGTTTTCTAGGTTAGATAATATAAAAATCAAGTTATAATTGGAAGTCCCATAGTTTGTACAGACTAAACAAAAAGAAAAAGTTGTATATGTGTGGCTGCATTCCAAAAAAAAAGTGATGTTATTACTTTAGATCATTTTGTTAAACGTTTGGAACATTTCAAGAAGAAGAAATGTTATGCAAGTTTCAACATAGCACATTCTCAAAATGAAAAACACTTCAGGGAATTTGGTAATAAGGTGATAACAAGACGATGAAGTGCTAAAGAAGTTAGTTTCTGCTTTGAAATTTTTTTAGTCCATTATCCTTATTCATGTCTTATAACGCTTCAGTCTATATACTGACCTTTTAGTCTGACTGCTACCTTAACTGTGCCTATCACACATTTTTGGGAGATGGCTATATATTATGAAAGATTGAAAGTGCCCCCAAAAGTGTTAAATCAAATGCTATAAAATTGAGTGCTGACATTTTTCAAAAGTGCAATAGTGAGAGTTTCAGAGTGTCGAATATTACCATGGAAGGAAACTGGCCCTGGGAGAATTAAATCTGAGTATAGAAAATTAGGCAACTTTAATATTTGACACAAAAGGTTGTTTTCTTACTTTTTGCTAATGGAATATAATTAAGCACTTAATTGCTCTTATTCTCCTTTGAATCAGACATTCAAAGGGCAGGTAGGTCAGGACACTGTCTGGCTCATTTATTAGAAAAGCATGCAAACAGTTGACCTAGAAACACATTGACAGAACAAGGGCCTACCAGTGGGACAGCATCTGCAGGCATATGCACCAGTTAGATATTAATATAAGCTCCAAATATGTAAGTGCACTACCTTTCTCCAAGGACATGCTACAGTTTCACTTCTTTATGTTGAGCATGGAATATAATGAGAATATATCCAGACCATTAAGTGACTAAAACTGAGAAAGGCCTTAACTAAAAGAGGAAAGAGGAATAAAAGGTGTTTTTTTTTTTGTCTTTGAAAATAGAATGGAGGGATTCCCAGGCAAGATAGCCAAATAGGAAAAGCTCCAGTCTGCAGCTCCCAGTGAGACCAAAGCAGAAGGCCAGTGATTTCTGCATTTCCAGCTGAGGCACCCAGTTCATTTCATTGGGACTGGTTAGACAATGGGTGCAGCCCACAGAGGGTGAGCAGAATCAGGGAGGGGTGTCCCCTCATTCAGGAAGCACAAGGGGTCAGGGAACTCCATCCCCTAGCCAAGGGAAGCCCTGAGGGACTGTGCCATAAGGGACGGTGCACTCTGGCCCAAATACTATACTTTTCCCACGGTCTTTGCAACCTGCAGACTGGGAGATTCCCTCGGCTGCCCACATCACCAGGGCCCTAGGTTTCAAGCACAAAACTGGGCAGCCATTTGGGCAGCCACTAAGCTAGATGCAGAAGTTTTTTTTCATACCCCAGTGGTACCTGGAACCCCAATGAGACAGAACCATTCTCTCCCCTGGAAAGGGGGCTGAAGCCAGGGAGCCAAGTGGTCTTGCTCAGCGGATCTCACCCCCATGGAGCCCAGCACTGGCTTGAAATTCTTGAAATTTCACTGGCTTGAAATTCTTGCTGGCATCACAGCAGTCTGAAGTCGACCTCAGATACTAGAGCTTGATGGGGGGGGGAGGGGCATTTGCCATTACTGAGGCTTGAGTTTTCCCCTCACGGTGTAAACAAAGCCTCCTGAAAGTTCAAGCTGGGTGGAGCCCACTGCAGTGCCTCAAAGAAACTATAGTCAGACTGCCTCTCTAGATACCTCCTCTCTGGGCAGGGCATCTCTGAAAGAAAGGCAGCAGCCCCAGTCAGGAGCTTATAGATAAAACTCCCATCTCCCTGGGACAGAGCACTGGGGGAAGGGGCAGATGTGGGCGCAGCTTCAGCAGACTTATACATTCCTGCCTGCCAGCTCTGAAGAGAGCAGCAGATCTCCCAGCACAGTGCTCAAGCTCTGCTAAGGGAGAGACTGCCTCCTCAAATTGGTCCTTGACCCCTGTGCCTCCTGAAAGGGAGACACCTCCCAGCAGGGGTCGACACACACCTCATACAAGAGAGCCCTGTCTGGCATCTGGCAGGTGCCCCTCTGGGGTGAAGCTTCCAGAGGAAGGATCAGGCAGCAATCTTTGCTGTTGTGCAGCCTTCACTGTTGATACCCAGGCAAACAAGATCTGGAGTGGACCCCCAGCAAACTCCAGCAGACCTGCTGAGGCCAGACTGGTAGAAGGAAAACTAACAAACAGAAAGCAATAGCACCAACATCGACAAAAAGGATGACCATGCAAAAACTCCATCCAAAGGTCACCAACAGCAAAGACCAAAGGTAGATAAATCCATGAAGATGTGGTAAACCAGCATAAAAAGGCTAAAAATTCCAAAAACCAGAATGCCTCTTCTCCTCCAAAGGATCACAACTTTGTGTAAGCAAGGGAACAAAACTGGACGGAGAATGAGTTTGACGAATTGACAGAAGTAGGCATCAGAAGGTGGGTAATAAAAAACTCATCTGAGCTAAAGGAGCATGTTCTAATCCAATGCAAGAAAGCTAAGAACCTTGATAAAAGGTTAGAGAAATTTCAAACTAGAGTAACCAGTTTAGAGAAGAACATAAATGACCTGATGGAGCTGAAAAACATAGCATGCAGACTTCATGAAGCATACACAAGTATGAATAGCCAAATCGATCAAGTGGAAAAAAGGATATTAGAGATTGAAGATCAACTTAATGAAATAAAGTGTGAAGAAAAGATTAGAGAAAAAAGAATGGAAAGGAATAAACAAGGCCTCCAAGAAATATGGGACTATGTGAAAAGACCAAACCTACATTTGATTGGTGTACCTGAAAGTGATGGGGAGAAGGGAACCAAGTTGGAAAACACACTTCAGAATGTTATCCAGGAGAACTTCCCCAACCTAGCAAGACAGGCCAACATTCAAATTCAGGAAATACAGAGAACACCATGAAGAAGAGCAACCCCAAGACACATAATCGTCAGATTCACCAAGGTAGAAATAAGGGAAAAGATGTTAAGGGGAGCCAGAGAGAAAGGTCAAGGAAGCCACAAAGGAGAGCCCATTAGACTAACAGCTGATCTCTGCAGAAACTCTGGAAACCAGAAGAGGGTGGGTGTCAATATTCATCATTCTTAAAGAAAAAAATTTTCAACCTAGAATTTCATATCCAGCCAAACTATGCTTCATAAGTGAAGGAGAAATAAAATCCCTTACAGACAAGCAAATGCTGAAGGATTTTGTCACCACTAGGTCTGCCTTACAAGAGCTCCTGAAGAAAGCATTAAATATAGAAAAGAAAAACTGGTACCAGCCACAGCAGAAACAAACCAAAATGTAAAGACCATCAACACTATGAAGAAACTGCATCAACTAATGGGCAAAATAACTAGCTAGCATCATAATGACAGGATCAAATTAATACATAACAATATTAACATTAAATGTAAATGGGCTAAATGCCCCAGTTAAAAGGCACAGACTTGCAAATTGGATAAAGAGTCAAGACTTCTCGGTCTGCTGTATTCAGGAGACCCATCTCACATACAAAGTCACACATAGGCTCAAAATAAAAGGATGGAGGCAGATTTACCAAGCAGATAAAAAAAAGCAGGGATTACAATCCTAGTCTCTGATAAAACAGACTTTAAACCAACAAAGATCAAAAAAGACAAAGGGCATTACACAATGGTAAAGGAAACAATGCAACAAGAAGAGCTAACTATCCTAAATATATATGCACCCAATACAAGAGCACCCAGATTCATAAAGCAAGTTCCTAGAGACCTACAAAGATACTTAGTTTCCCACACAATAATAGCCCACTGTCAATATTAGACAGATCAATGAGACAGAAAATTAACAAGGATATTCAGGACGTGAACTCAGCTCTGGAACAAGCAGACCTAATAGATGTCTACAGAACTCTCCACCCCAAATCAACACAGTATACATTCTTCTCAGCACTACATAGCACTTATTCTAAAATTGACCACATAATTGGAAGTAAAATACTCCTCAGTAAATGCAAAAGAACAGAAATCATAACAAACAGTCTTTCAGACCACAGTGCAATCAAATTAGAACTCAAGATTAAGAAACTCACTCAAAACCACACAACCACACGGAAACTGAACAACCTTCTCCTGAATGACTACTGGGTAAATAACAAAATTAAGGCAGAAATAAATAAGTTATTTGAAACCAATGAGAATAAAGACACACTGTACCAGAATCTCTGGGACACAGCTAAAGAAGTGTTTAGAGGGAAATTTATAGCACTAAATGCCCACAGGAGAAAGCGAGAAGTATCTAAAATCGACACCCTAACATCAGAGTTAAAAGAACTAGAGAAGCAAGAGCAAACACATTCAAAACTAGCAGAAGACAAGAAGTAACTAAGATCAGAGCAGAACTTGAAGGAGATAGAGGCATGAAAAACCCTTCAAAAAATCAATGAATCCAGGAGCTGGTTTTTTGAAAACACTAACAAAATAGACCACAAGCCAGACTAAGAAGAGAGAGAAGAATCAAATAGACACAATAAAAAATGATAGAAGGGAAACCACCACTGATCCCACAGAAATACACACTACCATCAGAGAATACTATAAACACCTCTGCACAAATAAACTAGAAAATCTAGAAAAAATGGATAAATTCCTGGACACATACAGCCTCCCAAGACTAAACAAGGAAGAAGTCAAATCCCTGAATAGACCAATAACAAGTTCTGAAACTGAGGCAGTAATTAATAGCCTACCGACAAAAAAGCACCCAGGACCAGATGAATTCACAGCCGAATTCTACCAGAGGTACAAAAAGATGCTGGTACCATTCCTTCTTAACCTATTCTAAACAGTAGAAGAAGAGGGTCTCCACCCTAACTCATTTTATGAGGCCAGCATCATCCTGATACCAAAGCCTGGCAGAGACACAGCAAAAAAAGATCATTTCAGGCCAATATCCCTGATGAATATCAATGCAAAAATCCTCCATAAAATACTAGCAAACTAAATCCAGCAGCACATTAAAAAGCTTATCCACCACAATCAAGTCAACTTCATCTCTGGGAGGCAAGGCTGGTTCAACATACGCAAATCAACAAACGTAATCCATCACATAAACAGAACCAACAAATAAACCACATGATTATCTCAATAGATGCAGAAAAGGCCTTCATTAAAATTCAACACCACTTCATGCTAAAAACACTCAATATACTAGGTATTGATAGAACATATCTCAAAATAATAAGAGCTATTTATGACAAACCCATGGCCAATCATACTGAATGGGCAAAAGCTGGTAGCATTCCCTTTGAAAATTGGCACAAGACAAGGATGCTGTCTTTCACCATGCCATTTCTACATACTATTGGAAGTTCTGGCCAGGGGAATCAGACGAGAGAACAAAATAAAGGGTATTCAAATAGGAAGAGAGAATTCAAATTGCCTCTGTTTGCAGATGACATGATTGTATATTTAGAAAACTCCATTGTCTCAGCCCAAAATCTCCTTAAGCTGATAAGCAACTTCAGCAAAATCTCAGGATACAAAATCAATGTGCAAAAATCACAAGCATTCCTATACACCAATAATAGACAAACAGAGAGCCAAACCATGAGCAAACTCACATTTACAATTGGTACAAACAGAATAAAATTCCTATCGATACAACTTACAAGGGATGTGAAGGACTTCTTCAAGGAGAACTACAAACCACTGCTCAAGGAAATAAGAGAGAACACAAACAAGTGGAAAAACATTCCGTGCTCATGGACAGGAAGAATCAATGTTGTGAAAATGGGCATACTGCCCAAATTAATTTATAAATTTGATGCTATTCCCATCAAGCTACCATTGACTTTCTTCACAGAATTAGAAAAACCTACTTTAAATTTCATATGGAACCAAAAAAAGAGCCCATATAGCCAAGGCAATCCTAAGCCAAAAGAACAAAGCTGGAGGCATCACACTACCTGACTTCAAATTAATCTACAAGGCTACAGTAACCAAAACAGCATGGTACTGGTACCAAAACACATATATAGGCCAATGGAACAGAACAGAGGCCTCAGAAATACCACCACACATCTACAACCATCTGATCTTTGACAAACCTGCCAAAAACAAGCAATGGGGAAAGGATTCCTTATTTAATAAATGGTGTTGGGAAAACTGGGTAGTCATATTCAGAAAACTGAAACTGAACCCCTTCCTTAAACCTTATACAAAAATCAACTCAAAATGAATTAACCATTTAAACATAAGACCTAAAACCATGAAAACCCTAGAAGAAAACCTAGGCAATACCATTCAGGACATAGGCATGGGCAAAGACTTCATGACTGAAACACCAAAAGCAATTGTAACAAAAGCCAAAATGGACAAATGGGGTCTAATTAAACTAAAGAGCTTCTGTACAGCAAAAGAAACTATCGTCAGAGTGAACAGGCAACCTACAGAATGAGAGAAAAATTTTGCAATCTATCCATCTGACAAAGGGCTAATATCCAGAATCCATAAGGAACTTAAACAAATTTACGAGAAAAAAACCAACAGCTCCATCAAAAAGTAGGCAAAGGATATGAACAGACACTTTTCAAAAGAAGACATTTATGCAGCCAACAAGCATATGAAAAAAAGCTCATCACTGCTCATTAAAGAAATACAAATCAAAACCACAATGAGATACCACCTCACGCCAGTTAGAATGATGATCATTAAAAAGTCAGGAAACAACAGATATTGGAGAGGTTGTGGAGAAATAGGAACACTTTTACACTGTTGGTGGGAGGGTAAATTAGTTTAGCCTTGTGGAAGACAGTGTGGCGATTCCTCAAGGATCTAGAACTAGAAATGCCATTTGACCCAGCAATCCTAATACTGGGTATATACCCAAAGGATTATAAATCATTTTACTATAAAGACACATGCACACATATGTTGCTTGCATCACTAATCACAATGGCAAAGACTTGGAACCAACCCAAATGCCCACAAATGTTAGAATGGATAAAGAAAATGTGGTACATATACACCATGAAATACTATGCAGCCATAAAAAAGGATGAGTTCATGTCCTGCGCAGGGACAAGGATGAGCCTGGAAACCATCATTCTTGGCAAACTAACACAGGAACAGAAAACCAAACCCTCATGTTTTCACTCGTAAGTGGGAGTTGAACAGTGAGAACATATGGGCACAGGGAGGGGAATATCACACACCAGGGCCTGTTGGTGGTTGGGGGGCAAGGGGAGGGACAGCATTAAGAAAAATACCTAATGTAGATGACGGATTGATGGGTGCAGCAAACCACCATGGCACATGTATACCTATATAACTTGCATGTTCTGCACATGTATCCCAGAACTTAAAGTCCAATAATAATAGTAATAAAAACAGTGAAAAAGGGGAGTCATCAGTCCAAGCTTTAAAGTTATCTTCAGAGCTAAAATTCAGAGCAGATGTTTTTATGCCCTACTCAGCTGACACAGCTCAGACAGGGGTTTGATTTGATAAATTCTATTTGAAATTTGGAACTTCTCCTGTCCACTAAGAATATAAGTTGTGTATCCCCTTTCCTGGAGATCTTTAAAAAGTGGTGAGAACTCTAGTTTCCTGGGTTGAGAGGGGGCTTAAGCATTTGGACTTCTGAGAGACCTGCCTGTGTGAGGGGAAACAGCAAGACCATCACCCTTCCCATCTGCCTAGAGCCCTTGCTAAACTGTGGAAGGGGTGTAATATTCTGAGTTTAAGAAAGCAAACTTTCTTTAAAAAAGAGCCCCCACTTTTCCCTGGCACAGGGTGCATTTGGGGTCTAGACAAGATTGAATATTATCCCCCAAAATGTATATCCACCCAGAACCTGTAACTGTGACCTTCTGGGGAAACAAGGTTTTTATAGATGTAATCAAGTCAGGATGAGACCATCCTGGATTAGGGTGGGCGTTAAATCCAATATGACTGGTATCCTTATAAGAAGAGGGAACTTCAGACAGACAGACGCAGACACACAGAGACGTCAATGTGAAGACAGAGGCAGAAACTGGAGTGATGCAGCTAGGAGTCAAGGAACACTGAGGATGCCAGCAGCCACGAGAAGCTGGAAGAGACGAGGAAGGATCCTCCCCTGGAGCCTTCACACAGAGGATGGCTCTGGCAACACCTTTTGATTTTACATTTCTGACCTCCAGAACTGGGAGGGCATAAAATGTGGTTCTTTTTTTTTTTTTTTTTTTTTTTTTGAGATGGAGTCTCACTCTGTCACCCAGGCTGGAGTGCAGTGGCACGATCTCCGCTCACTGCAACCTCCGCCTCCTGGGTTCAAGCGATTCCCCTGCCTCAGCCTCCCATGCAGCTGGCACTACAAGGGCCTGCCACCATGCCCAGCTAATTTTTTTTTATTATTATTTTTGGTAGAGACGGGGTTTCACCACGTTAGCCAGGACGGTCTCGATCTCCTGACCTCATGATCCAGCCACCTCGGCCTCCCAAAGTGCTGGGATTACAGTCCTGAGCCACTGCACCCGGCCAAATCCTGTTGTTTTAAGCCACTCAGTTTGTGGTACATTTTTATAGCAGCCACAGAAAACTAATACAGCATCTGATGTGTCCATGTTGGCTGTCCTAAGACAGGGCCATTGAGACTTGCCTGGCCGTCTTCCGTGGACAGCTTTCTAGCTGCACCGAAGTCAAGTCCCTGAGGCCCACCGAGCCCTTATTCTGCTCTGGGTCACCCCCCATGGCCTCACCCTCACGGTCTTGCCTTTCATTAAACATGTACTTGTGAGCAATAAAAACAAGAGAATGGAGGCATTGTATATAAATATTTGATGATAGAGCCTATTTAACATTCAGATAGCATCTTCTCCCACAATCTCAATGATTTCATTTTTTTTCAGTTGTTAAATCAGCTAAAATTGTATCCAACTACTATAATATAGTATTAATTACTGTACGATGTAAGAGAAAATGGAGGCAATAATCATTGAATTGGCATTTTGGATTTCAGGAGACATAAAAATCATTTAACACTTGTTTTATTTTAGAGATAAAAGAACTGAGAACTATGAAATTATCACAGCTAGTTAGCAGAGTTGGAATCAGAAACTAAATTCTCTGTTAAAAAGCAATAACTTTAGAACATAAGTGGTCAACCTGTGCTAGTCATTCTATGAAATTTGTGTCCTCTGTGGATAATTTTAAGATTAATGTTGGGTTTTACCAATTCTGGTCATAATCCTATTCTGCTTTTGGTCTACATGGCATCTTTCAGTAAGATAGATCTTCCAACCACCTCATCACATACGGAGTAAAATATGGTGTCCTTTGCTTGCCTTACAAACTATTTAACCTCATGTATTGCTACCTGAAACCAAGCACTTAATTATTCCTTCAGTGAAATACTAAGCCATATGTAGTCCTAGTTCCCACCCACATGTCTGTCCTTATTCGCTGAACTCTTCCTCCGCTTAATACACTCTTTCTCCAAGTCTTCCTCTAATTTATGTGGACAATTCTTATTTAATCGTTGAGATTATGATTTGTTGGTTTTTTTTTCCAGAAAGCTTTTTATAAGCTTGACAGAACTTCAGTGAACTTGGGCTAAATGTTTCTATTACTGAAAAAATACTTTGTGAATATTTTAATATTAGTGTTTACCACATTATTGGAATATGGTATCTGTCTGTCCGACTATGTTGTAAATTCCTTCAAAGACCAGAAACACTTGGGCTGAAATATTAGTCTCCAACGATTTTTTAAATTGTTTGTATGATTTCCATAACTCCAACCATCTCCTATTGCTTATGAGTTCCAAATCTCTATGTCCTTTCTGGATCTATCTCTTGAGTACCAAGATTTAATTCCACTGTATCGTGTAAGCAGTTTCCTCATTACATATATTACAATGCACTGAATCATTTGTTTTTAGGTTGGACTTATTTATGTGCCCCTCAGATTATTTTGTATAACTAATTTTTATGTATTCAAGGCATGTACCTGTTTGCTTAGTTATTTTTTAGTAGATTTTATTTTTCAGAGCAATTTTATGTTCACAGCAAAATAGAGCGGGAAGTACAGAGTTCCCATATACCTCCTGTCCCCACACACGTACAGCCTTCCTGACTATCAACATTCCATCCCAGAGCGGTACATGGGTTACAATTGATGAAGCTACACTGACACATCTTTATAACTCCCAAATCCATATCTTACATTCATGCTTCCTCTTGGTGTTGTACATTCTATGTGTTTTGACAAATACAGAATGACATATATGCACCATTCATGCAGAATATTTTCTCTGCCCTCAAAATTCTCTGTGCTCTGCCTGTTCATCCATTCCTCCCTGCTCTCCTCTGGCAATCACTGATCTTTTCATCATCTCCATAGTTTTGCCTTCTTCCAAAAGTCGTATCGTTGAAGTCATGCAGTATGTAGCCTTTTCAAATGGGCTTCTTTCATTTAGTAATATGTATTTATGGTTCCTCTATTTTTTTCATGTCTCAATAGGTCATTTCCTTTTCCATTCTATTATCTGGATGTACCACAGTTTCTTCACCTACTGAAGTATATTTTACTGTTTCCAAGTTTTAGAAATTATGAATAAAGCTGCTATTGCTTAGTTATTTTTCATAATGCAAAAACACATTATAAATGATTACAATATGCAGAAGTATACATAAAGCAGTAAGTACTGATGTTGTGATCTCTCCTTTCCTCCTCATCTGTATTCCACTCACCACAGATGATCTGTTAAGAGTTTAGTGTATATCCTTCCAATTACCTTCAATGACAAGTTTATTGAATACGTGAACTAGCTTAAGGCCAAAGATGTTACTGAATTTATCCAAAACATGTATTGAGGCATGTAGTAGGCTGAACAATGGTCTTCAAAGATACCAGCTCATAAACCCTGGAACTTGTCAATGTTATCTGTGTTTGCAGTTGTGATTAAGTTAAAAATCTTGAGATGGGGAGACTATATTTTGGATTATCTGGGTGCCCTCTGAATGCTATACAAGGATCCTTGTAAGGGAGAGACAGAGAAATTACCCAGACTGAAGAAGAGATAGCAATGTGACCACAGAGATAGAGATTGGAGTGATGCATCCACAAGTAAGGAATGCTGGCAGCCACCAGAAACTGAAGAGGCAAGATATGGATTCTCACTGACAGCCTCTGGAATGAGTGTACAATGAGCTATCTTTGGTTTCACCGCAGTGAAACTAATTTTGGACTCCTGGTGTCAGAACTGTGAGTGAAGACATATCTGTTGTTTTAAGTCACTAAGTTTGTGGTAATTTGTTATAGCAACGACAGGAAACTCATACAAGGCCTTACTGTGTTTCTGCACTGGGCCATCTGGTTCAGATAGAAAGACAAATAAGAAACTGGCCTTGACTTTGAAAACTTGGGAGTAGAGTTTATATGACAGGTTGGTTATGGCTTGCAGGTCTATACACCAGGGTATGGTGTTTTTGCATTTCCCAGCGATGAATAAGGAGCCGGCAGAGATTGTAAAGCAGGGAAGTGGAATCATCACCTTTGTTTCTGAGGGAGATGAGGCAACTGGAAGCAGAGACATTAATAAGATTATCACTCATGAAACCTGAGGAGAGTTTACACTGTGACTGTGGCAGTAGCACCAAGAAGAATCTTGAGTTTAAGAGACTTTTCTGAAGTAGACTTAAAAATATTTGGCAATTACATCATTTTCGAGTCATGTTACCATGCTGGGCCAAACATCTTGTCCCTAATAATGATTTCTGTAGAGATATTTGGTTTTTTTCCTAACTAAATCACAGCAGTTCTGCATAAAAATATTTTAAGTATTGGTCGGGCGTGATGGCTCACTCCTGTAATCCCAGCACTTTGGGAGGCTGAGGCGGGCGGGTCACGAAGTCAGGAGATCGAGACCAGCCTGACCAACATGGTGAAACCCCATTTCTATGAAAAATACAAAAAAAATGTAGCTGGGCGTGGTGGTGCATGTCTGTAATCCCAGCTACTCAGGAGGCTGAGGCAGGAGAATCTTTTGAACCTGGGAGGCGGAGGTTGCTGTGAGCCAAGAACGTGCCACTGCACTCCACCCTGAGCAAAAGAGCGAGATTCCATCTCAAAATAATAATAATAAAAATAAAATAAAAAATGAGTATTATTTTGAAAATTTAAAAATCAGGGATAGTATTCTTCTAAAGATATAATTTTTAAACAACCTTTTTCCAAATTCTTGATAGTGTTTATTCTTAATCTATAAAAAAAGAATTAATGCAGAAATTTATATCACACACAACTTTCATCAAGGAAAGATTACTAATATGGTGATTTCATTTTAGCTGAACTCAAATATCACTCGAATGATGAATCAAATTAATGTGAAGAGTCATAACTATCTTAGTACTAAACCTCAGAGAAAAAAAGCAAGATTAAATTAATAGCATTTTAAGTATATATTGATGGAATCATTTTTCCAATAAATAGACTAGTCAGATTAAGAAGCAATGAGTTTTTAGTGCATCATTATGAAAAATAAGTGCAAATTTTGTTCAAACGAAATGAATAAACATGCAGTCACAACCAGGCTGCTCTGTATTCCTACTAATAATTACTTTATAAAAGGTTAATAAATGTCAAGTAAAAGCAGCTATGACCTGCCTAAAGGTTAAGCTGAAAACAGCTAAAATGGAAAAAAAGAGAGTGCAGATTATTACATTTATTGACTGACACTGGTTCTTAGAGAGTAGACAATTCTGGAATGATTAATTGATAATTAAATTTCAAACAAGTACCTTTAACCTCTAAACATGAAGATAATTCAAGGTCCCTACCAGACTCATACTGCCTATTAATGTACTTCCCTTCACCCTGTTTTCTGAGAATTAGCAAAATCTGTGGCTAGTTTTTTTCTGAGTATCTTCACAACACGTTGAGTTAATGAAGAAGATATCCCCAACTAGATCCTCAAGGCACGGGGTTGGGGCAGGCAGGGCGCCAAATGTCACTCTCCTTTCTAAAATCTAGCAGAGATTTCCAGTCAGAGTGGAAATGATGCCAAACATTTGGCTTGGGATATAAGGTACTTTATGATATGAATCTGCCTTCATTTTTAACTTTCTTTTTCACAACTTCTTCCAAATCCCATACTGCAGCTAGTAAACTACTTACTGTTCCCTGACTAATGCCACAATTTTGCCTATACCCAGAACACTGTGTCCCTTCTTCAAAGGCTGGGCCAATTCCTGTTTATGCCTCAGGATTCATTCAGGCTGCCTCTTCTGGAAAGCATTCTTTGATCCTTCCAGGTAACATTTCTTTCTCATAGCACTGAGCATAGTACACCCTCATTTTAGGTTTACTCATGCCTCTCCCTTGCTCAACTGTAAGGCCTGTTAGGACAGATGCTGACTCATATGCTCTATATATCAAGAATATTTATAGCAGAGTGTTTTGCCCCTGCCAGGTGCTTGATGAATGTTTGTTGAATAAATAGATTCCTTAAGAAGTAAAGGGAAGATATTAGGTAACAAAGGAAAGAGGAGTAGCCTTTTTGTTAATTTTGGCTGAAACCTACATTTATAGCATAGGTTTGTAAGACTATTTTTCTGTGAAAGAACACCTACTCATTTACCTATTGTCAATTGATGGCCTTTTTTTCCTTAGTGCAGTAATTGGAAAATAATTACATAGAGCTACGGTTTGCTTTGTACCTTCCTATGAAGTCAAACCTGTTTAGATTTTTTTTTTACCTGCTAATTCTTTCTAGTATGGCTATTAAAAAACACAATCTTTTTTAATGACATTGAACAGCCTGCAGGTATTATTTACTTATTTATTCTTAGCACAGGATAATAACAATAAAAATGCAATAACAAATGCATTAGTAGAAGTTCATGTTAGGTATATAAAAATATAGAGAGTTTGGGGGTGCCTTGTTGGGAAATGCCCTTGCTTTATAATAACCCTCATTATCTACCAGAAAATAAGTACAATGGGGGAGGGGGTGTGAAGTCGAAGAGAAATCAAATTACACTTAATTTCTCGTAATAGTAAACAAGAACATTCTGCTTTTTAAAAGTAGCAAACAACTTTCCCATATATTTAGAACTCAAACAGCTCTTAAGGATTGAGGCTGTGCACATGCACAGCAGAGCCTACAGAAGTCCCAGGTCAGTCACCTCTCCCCAGCTGACAGAACCTGCACATAGGTGTAGAGGAGATATTGGAGAACTTGGTGAGGAGTTACAAGCAGGGAAAGAGTGAAAAATTACGTAAAGTTTTAATGTGCTTCACATTCATACACAGATCCATCAGCAGAAAATGGAAGGCTTATTGGCTTGAGGTGTTGGAGTGAAAGCTCTGATTTTTTTTTCTTTGCTGAATGATAAACTATACAAATACAGGAATGACCTACAGGAAGGCAAGCTTAAAAATAAAATAACAACTGAACAAAGACATTGGTAGCTGCACATTCTGGAGGAGACAGACTTCATAAATTTAGGCAAGTTTACTAAACAAATGGAAGAAAACAACAGCCCTGAGGTGGAAAATAGAATTCAGAGTTGCTACAATATATCATATAAAAAGGCCAGTACTCAACAAAAAAAGGTACGAGACCTGCAAAGAAACAAGCCATGATACATATTTAGACTACAGAAGTCATCAGTAGAAATTATCGCTGAGTGTCCTCAGATATTAGATATAGCATACAAACAGTTGAAAGTAGCTATTATAAGTATGTCCAAATAACTAAAGAAAATTGTGATGGCAACCACTTAGTGAATATAAAACCCCAATGAAGAGTTGGAAATTATTTTAAAAATAGAGAATCAAATGGAAATTCTGTAGTTGAAATCTACAAAGACAAATAAAAAAGGCACCAGAGGGCTTCAACAGAAACTGAGATGTTAGAAGAAATAGTCAATAAGTGTGAAGATAGACAGAGATCTTCTAAACTGAAGAATAGAATGAAAAAAGATGGAAGTGAAATAAACATACTGTTCGAGATGTATAGGATAATATGAACTATACAGACATATGTGTAATGCGCCAAGGAGGGCAAATAAAGGCGCCTAGAACTTTCTGAAGAAAAAGTGGCTAAAAACTTTTCAAATTGTATGAAGAATATAACCTTACAAATCCAAGAAGTTTAATGAACCCCAGTTAGAATAAACACAAAATTATCTACAAGTAGACACACAGTAGTCACTGTTGAAAGCTAAATCCAAAGAGAAAACCTTGAAAGCAGCAAGAGAAAGCCAACTCTTCAAATACAGGGAACAAATATTACTAACAGCTAACTTCTCATTAGAGATAATGGAAGCCAGTCAGCACTGGAATAAGATACAAGTTGAATATCCCTTATCCGACATGCTTGTGACCCGAACTATTTCAAATTTTGGATTTTTTGAACATTGGAATATTTTCATTAGACTTACTGTTCAGCATCCCTAATCCAAAAACCAGAATCCAAAATAAGTTTCAGATTTTGAAGCATTTCAGATTTTGGATTTTTATTTGTTTATTTATTATTTAATTGTGACAGAGTCTCACTCTGCTGCCCAGGTTGGAGTGCAGTGGCACAATCTTGGCTCACTGCAAATTCTGCCTCCCTGGTTCAAGTGATCTTTCTGCCTCACCCTTCCAAGCAGCTAGGATTACAGGTACCCACCACCACACTTGGCTAATTTTTATATTGTTTAGTAGAGATGGGGTTTCACCAGGTTGGCCAGGCTGGTTTTGAACTCCTGGCCTCAAATGATCTTCCTGTCTTGGCCTCCCAAAGTGCTGGGATTACAAGCACGAGCCACCGCGCCTAGCCCTTGGATTTTTAGATTAGGGACAGTCAACTTGTATTCACATTGCTGAAAAAACCAAACCAAAAAAAATTCTGATTGTCAATCAGAATTTTATGCCCAGAAAAACTATTTTTCAAAATCAAAGTGAAATAAAGACATTATAGATAAATAAAGACTGAGAATTTCTTGTTAGTAGAAATATTAAAGGAATTCTTTCAGGCTGGTAACTTAAGTCCTCAGGAAGAAACAAGTGTACTGGAAATGGTAAATGTGCAGCAAACAAAGGGATCTATATTTTTTCTCCTTTCATCTTTAAACTTCTTTAAGAGAAAATAAAATTGTATAAAGCACTAATTATAACATTGTATTTTTTGGGTTACAACATATAAATGTATATTATGTATGATAATAATGCAAAGGTTAGGAGGAAAAAAGCTATAAAAAAGTTTATAATTTTTATTGGAATTACATTAGTATTCTGAAATAGATTGTGGTAAATTAAGATGCACATTGTAATCCCTAAAAAACACTAAGAAAATAATACAAAATAATATAAAAAATCCAAAAAGGAATTCAAATAGTATGCTAAACATATTGACCATAGAATAAGGCATAAAAATGGCAATAGAGCAAGAGTTTACTGAAAGAGGGGCATGGGAGGTAACAGTATATGAATAAAGATGCAGGTTGCTTATGGAGGTTTGTTGGAAGCTCTCTTCTGATTATGTATACCAGGGTAATTGGCTAAGCATGAAGTAGGGGAGGAGGTGCTAAGTGTTAGTGAAGAAAGAAGTACTGAATGTCACCTAGGAGAAGCAAAGAGTGAATAGCTTTGGGAAATTTAAGATTTTGGAGGTGCACTAAGGATCCATCAGAAGCTGATAATTATGAATTTACTGTGCTACCAGTTATCACAGTCATATGTTTTTTGCCAGACTAGGTCAGCTTTTCAGGTGTAGGTGCAGTGGAGGAGAAAGAAATGCAGATTTGAGGTTATATGGAAGAATGAACATATTGATCAAAGAAGGAATCTAAGCTGGGAGTGGAATCTGAGCTTGTGAGGAAGAAAAAATATCCTTCACGCTAATACATGTAAGGGGTAGGAGGGTCATCAAGCTGGAGATTCAGGGAGTTGAGAAACAACGTGAGCAAAAGCATAGAGTAGAAATAAACACAATATGTAAAGGAAAGGAATGAGTTAGACCTGACTGATGTGATAGTTATGGAAAGGGAAATTTGTAAGAATAAAATTGGTTAGGGAATATAGACTGAAATGGCACTTAGGTACTTAACTTCATTGTTTTTCTAGTTTATCTATCTAATAATCTTTGGTGGCAATGAGGCCTAACCTGAACCTATGTCAAATGGAGTACTCTTCCCTTGCTACTCTGCCTTGTGAAAACACTTCTCCTTCCCTTTACCCTAGTCCCCCTACCCCGCTACACTTACACCCTCCTCATAACTTACTAATTTATGCTTTCTTTTCTGCCACCAGAATGTAAGCTCCATGAAAGCAGGGATGTTTTGTCTGTTTTATTCAGTATATAGAACAGGACCCTGGATGTAGTCTTCCTCAATAGATATTGATGGAACGCAGACAGGAGGTATCCTCTTGTGCAGAAATAGCTATCAGGTGAGGCAGATTAGAAAATGGACATGGTCAATGCCTCCAATTTAGTCTCACTGTGTGAGAAGGACACACAAAAGACTAGGTAGAATCTAAGATGTTCTGAAAAGGTGAAATTATACAAACATCTTTATTTATAACCCTCAATTTTCTACATATAGCCTTTTCTACATATAGCCTTCCTCCTGCCAAAAGCTTACTTTAAGGCAAAGATTGACTAGCGTTGCTCCAGTCTTATCCACTGTTTAGTTTTCTATAGCTTTTCTCATGCAGTGTCTTAAATATATGAAGAGCTCCATTTGTAATCATGGCAGCCAGAAGTGGGCCTGCGAGGCTCAGCTCTTTTTTCTGCTTGGCTGGGGCTCTGTGTCTCAACTGTCCTTGCTTCATGCTCTTGGAGTAGTAAAGGATGTGCAGCTTGTGTTTCCTCTGACTCCTTGACCTGAGTTGTTTCCAGTAACTCAGCCTGATATATTTATTTCTCATATTCATCTTAATAGATTCTTACTTTGACTTATCCAACCTTTTTTTTTCTATCTTCACACTATAATGACCCTTGTTATGACTTAGCAACTGATGATATAGCAATGTACCCATGCCTGATAGCTCCCAAGATTAGCAATTTAAACATAGGTTAGGGTTCAATATAGATGGAAGCATGCACACTCAGCGTGGGAAAGCAGTGTCAGGCCTTCGGCTCATCCTGGATAATAGGGGAAGTCTTTCAAAATTGATTCAATGCTGTAGAAAATGGTGACCTTCCAAATCACCTCTGGGAAGATGAGCAAGTATTAACTGGGAACTTAGGCCAGAGAATGGGACTCTCCTCTCTGCAGTTCTTGGGGAAGGAACTGAGAGGTGTCTGTCATGAAGCCATGGAAGGACTAGCCTCAGGGTCCTTCACTTGCATAGGTTTTGCTTGGAGAAGCAACAGGTATTTTGTATTTGCTATTCTGTATTATTTTTCTTAGCAGCCTCTCCAAATTGCAAAGCTTTAGGGACTCACAAAATCTAGATCTGAAAGAAATTTTTGTATGAGTCAAACCAGACAAATTAGAAAGGCCTCTTTTGCATCTGTGGTAAAATACACGTACCACAAAATTCGCTGTTTAAACCATTCTAAAGTGTATAGTTCAGTGGCATTTAGTACATTCACATTGTTGTGCAACCATCACCACTATCTAGTTCTAGAATATTTTTATTGCCCCAAAGGGAACACCATGCCCATTAAGCAGTCACTCATCATTTCCCGCTGGCTCCTGTCCTCTGCGATCACTAATCTGCTTTCTGTTTCTATGGATTTACCTAGTATGGATATTTCATATAAATGGAATGCAACATGTGGCCTTTTGTGTCTGTGTCTGGCTTTTTTCACTTAGCATGTTTTCAAGGCTTCAAGGCTCATCCATTTCATAGCATGTATCAGTACTTTGTTCCCTTTTATGTGGAAAGGCCTTTTAAATAAAAGATCATTTTAGAGAGGATGTAGCCAGTTAAATAAGGGGATTTCTTTTTTTTTTTTCTTTTTTTTTTTTGAGACGGAGTCTCGCTCTGTCACCCAGGCTGGAGTGCAGTGGCACAATCTCGGCTCACTGCAGGCTCTGCCTCCCGGGTTCATGCCATTCTCCTGCCTCAGCCTCCTGAGTAGCTGGGACCACAGGCGCCCGCCACAACGCCCGGCTAATTTTTTCTATTTGTTAGTAGAGACGGGGTTTCACCGTGTTAGCCAGGATGGTCTCGATCCCCTGACCTCGTGATCTACCCGCCTCAGCCTCCCAGAGTGCTGGGATTACAGGCGTAAGCCACCGTGCTTGGCCAAATAAAGGGATTTCAGGAGTAAAATTTAATAGAATGACTCAAATAACTATCAGCGGAACATTTTATGGTATGTATTGTGTTAAATTCTCTAACCCAGTAGATTAGAATTTGCCTGTCGATTTTGGTCTTTACACTGATTCCAACCAAACGATCATGGCTAACCTGTAAGCTTTTCTTGACATATACCTATTCTGCCGAGAAATAATTTTGTGTCAGTTGTCTCTCCTACTCCTATCCCCGTTATGGCCTTTCTTGTCTGGGTCAGCATCCAGACTAAACTGGATAATTGAAATTCCAGAAAAAAACATTTCTCCTGATTTTAGTGAGGACATTTGAAAATAACCTACGTGTTGCTCAATTCCTGAAGCTCATTTGAATGTCTGCTCTTATATTTAAAAAGCAATGTATGCCACCTCGAAGCAAAAAATGACTGTAGTTTGCTAATGTCACTATGCTGCGTCAATCTCTAATTTGTTATAAAATGTAGGAAGATATTTCGAGTAAGAGGGTGTCTACCTCAATTCTTCAAAATTATATCCAGTTTTCCTTGTTATGAAGCATAATTACTTTACAAAGCTATAAAATGCCATGAAGTTTTAGTAATTCACTTAGCATTTCATTCACTATATTTTTAGTCTACTGTACTGCAAAGGTTGAAAGACATTTTATGTTTTATCTGAGGTGCCATCCACAAATTATGGCACCTACTATGCAAATAATGCCTGCAAAAGAAGTCTGCTGCATTTATAATAGGGCAGCTTATGAGCATTTGGCTTGATTTTCTTTATACCTTGCTTCTCATCTCTTGCCATAACTGTGTCCGTTGTCAGTGAGATGCTAGTATAATCTTCATGTTTATTCAAACCAAAGCCTCTAAATACATACATTTTAGATTTTGCATTCAAATGATGGCCTAGTTTAGTTTCTGTGTTAGAACTTAAGTCTTCTGTATTTGCACCTTACTGAACGCTTTTGAAAAGCTTTTAGTTCCAATGTTACATTTTAGCATTATTTAAAATTTCATAACATTTTACTTATATTAGCTTTGCAAATCTCGTGTCTTGCTTAGGTAACAGAGGTATGATAGTAAAATCAGCCTCTATCTGTTTAGCTCATTGAGAATGATGAGGGTAAACTGTTCCCAAGGAGTGAAAACAGTTTCTTGCTTTTATACATATATATAAAAACACAGATACATGTATACTATGTAAACATGTATTCAGTATATTGATGGTATTGACATATCTTGGATGGGTCAGTTAGGAAAAAAAAACCTAAAGAAAAGGACCTGGAGGGGGGCAATAATGAAAAAACAGTAGACTGAGGAACACTGGTCTAGCTCTGAAGTTTCACAGTGTGTTTACGTTTACTACTTCTTTTGACAGGAAAGCCGAGGTTGCATAGTGTGTACACAGCAGATCCATGCCTGGACTTTGGTGTTCTATTTCCGCATCTGTGCCTCTCCTACTGTGGCATGTAGACTTAGACTAGGGCTTGATTGGCTCTTGCAAGGAAGAAATATCTTCCTTGTTACCTTTTCTTTCAGGCCTAGTTTATAAATTAAGAATATTGGGTCCTCAAATGTATTGAGTTTATTCATTTTCCCCTTTCTGTCTAATATATGTGAAACCTACACCTCTCCTTCAGCTTAAGTGGGGGCACATATCTATCTAGATTTACACAGGCCATGGATAAAGACAAGTGTAGGCACTTGGCTGTGGGAGTGAGGGGATTGCTTCTGTCCCCCATGATCCAAACCACTTTGGATCTTCAGGATCAAGGATTCCTAAAGCTTCGAGGTACTCAATTTTTGTCTCTTTTTCCCCTTTCTCACCCTCAAGATCTCCTAAGCCAGCTTCTGATTTTAGTAATAACGTGGTCTCTAAGAACCCACAGACATAGCCCTTTTCTGTGTTCCTCTTTACGACATTCCAAATATTTTAAACTATCTCCTCTTAGCATAACTTGAATATATAAGTACCAAGGCATTCATTTTTTTATCTGTATAAATTTAAGGGACAAAAGTGCAGTTTTGTTACATGAATAGTGGTGAAGTCTGGGCTTAGTGTATCCACCACCCAAATAATGTATGTTGTTCCGATTAAGTAATTTCTCATCTCTTACTCCCCTCTTACCTTCCACCCTTCTGCAGCCCCAGCGCCTATCATTCCACACTCTGTGTTCATGTGTATACATTATTTAGCTCCCACTTATAAGTGAGAACATGTAATATTTGCCTTTTTGTTTGAGTTGTTTCATTTATGATAATGGCCTTCAGTGCCATACATGCTGCTGAAAAAGACATGATTTCATTCTTTTTTATGCCTGAATAGTATTGACTGTATATATATATACATATATATATATATATGTGTATATATATATATATATGTATATACATATATATATATGTATATATATATATGTATATATATATATGTATATACACATATATATATATATATGTATATATATATATATGTAAATACATCTGTCTCAGTCTCTATCAATCTGTAACATTGGCCAGTCATCACATGATTAACACTTAGGTTGATTCCACATCTTTGCTATTGTGGATAGTGCTGTGATAAACATACAAGTGCAGATATCAAATGTTTAACAAGCATATGAAAAAATACTCAACATTACTAATCATCAGGAATGCAAATTAAAACCACACGAGATACCATCTTATACAGTTAGAATGGCTATTATTAAAAAGACAAAAATTTAAAAAATGCTGATGAGGATGCAGAGAAAAGGAATACTTATACACTTTTGGTAAATGTAAATTAGTACAACCTCTATGGAAAACAGTATAAAGATTTCTCAAAGAACTACTCATTGCCTTGGAAAAGGCATTCATTTTTTTTTTTTTTTGTTTTGTTTTGTTTTGTTTTGTTTTTTTTTGTTTTTTTTTTTTTTGAGACGGAGTCTCGCTGTGTCACCCAGGCTGGAGTGCAGTGGCGCGATCTCAGCTCACTGCAACCTCCGCCTCCCGGGTTCACGCCATTCTCCTGCCTCAGCCTCTCCGAGTAGCTGGGACTACAGGCGCCTGCCACCACGCCCGGCTAATTTTTTGTATTTTTAGTAGAGACGGGGTTTCACCGTGGTCTCGATCTCCTGACCTCGTGATCCGCCCGCCTTGGCCTCCCAAAGTGCTCACCAAAAGGTGAGCCACCGCGCCTTTTGTTTGTTTTTTATGTTTTTTTTGAGATGGAGTCTCATTCTATTGCCTAGGCTGGAGTGCAGTGGTATGATCTCGGCTCACTGCAACCTCCACATCCCGGGTTCAAGCGATTCTCCTGCCTCAGCCTCCTGAGTAGCTGGGATTACAGGCAAGCTCGGCTAATTTTTGTAATTTTAGTAGAGATGGGGTTTCACAATGTTGGCCAGGCTAGTCTCGAACTCCTGACCTCAGGTGATCTGCCCTCCTCCGCCTCCCACAGTGCTGGGATTACAGATGTTAGCCGCTGCAGCTGGCTAGAAAAGACATTCATTTTTAATAAACCATTATTTTCTATCTAAATGGCTATAGCATCAGCCCTGACCTCACTTCTTCACTAAGGAGAGAATAGGGAGTGGAAAAAGATGTTTCTGGGACTGAAAGAAAATTTCTGCTTTATATAATTTGCTGCTAAACCTAAGACTGTTTTAAGGGAATGGTGGGATCATTGAAGGCTATTTTTTTTTTTTTTTGAAGGGGAAGCAGAATACAAGATGTGAACACTGGGTTATTGGCTGTGCTTATAATGTTAAATGTGAGGTGAGATATGGAGGAAATGAGGCTGAAAAGGCCCATAGAGCCAGGTCATGAAGGGGATGCATATGCGAAGATGAGAAATGTGGGTTTTATTCTGTAGGGCAGTGGTTCTGGAAATGCCCTCTATGTGGCCTTCTGATTTTTATGGAAATCCTTAATGTATCACCACAGAGGGCAAAAAGGAATAGCAAGTGAATGAGATTCTTGGTTTCCTAGCTCATTTTATCAGCACAATCCATTCCTGTCTGTGTTTTCTTCCTATTGATCAATCTATCATTTATCTATCACCTATTTCACACTCTATTGCTCTCACTATATATTTTTAATTTACTAGGCCCACATATAAGAATGTCTTTGGAAATAAAATCTACCGACATATATTTCTGACTGGATAGTTTGGCTAATACATTCATCAGGAAACTGAATACGCTGGTACCCCAGTTCTAGTGGTATGCTGGAGTTGGTTTGTACCAACCTACTAGAGGCAATTGTTAAATTTCAGGAATTTTGAGAGCTGGTTGACATCAAGTTGGTATCTTGAAGTTGACTGTGGTTGGGGTATTAAACCAGTGAAATTAGCAAATGCTACAAATCAGATACTTTTTCCCCACATCGTCCTTGCAGAAAGCTGCTTGTTAAACCTTTACTAACACGCCGCTTTCAGTTCTCAAACTTTGTTGCACATTAGAATTAATTGGGGAGGTGTAAGAAATTCTGGTGTCTGAGCCACCAGAAATTCCTATTAAGCTGGTAGAAGGTGTCATCTGGATATCAGGACTATCAAAATCTTCCCCAGGTAATTCTAATAAGCACTGAAGTTTGAGAACCATGACACTACATACAGCTCAAGATAGATGTCAATGTTGTATATTGATTTGGAAGTCAAGGTCATGAAGTGATATTTTTAAGAATGAAGGAGGATGACACCTCTAAAAGAAAACATGTCAAGAGAAAAGTGCAGTGGGCCAAGGATGGAACCCTAAGGAATATTGTTGTTTAAGGGGTGGACGAAGGAGGAAGAGGAGGAGCGTAAAAGAAGACTGAAAAATGGGAGAAACGGAAGAAAATAAAATTACAGAAATCAATGATTTAGAATTTCCAGCCCCATAAGATAGAATTAAGCAATAGCAGGAATATTTTGTTCCCCACAAGTACCTTCTAACTATTAGGACTTTCTCAAATAGAATAGGCCACTTTAAGAAGGAACCCAGAAGCCAAATGACTAAATATTGGTGGTGGTGTTGACAGCATCCCTCACTGAAGGGGAGGTTGGGGCTACTGACAAAGAACCTTCAGACTGAAGGTATGCTAAAATTTAATGACTATGTAATCAGACACAGGAGACTCTGATTTAATTTGGGATAGAATTCTGTGTACCGAAAGGTCATGGTAAAAATAAATATAAAAAAAGTCATTCCAAGTCTTTTGGATTGCGTACTTTAACTCTTTATAAGCAAACGTGTCTGCCAAATGGCCACTAGTTGTCTTTTCCTTTGGTTCAATGATGTAATGCTAGTTTTCATGGCTTCTGTGTTGTATTGTGGTTTTACTGCCATTGGTCTTGTGTTACTAACTGTACTTACCATACAGAAGAAACTTTGCATTAATATCAGGACTAAAACTCTTTTTTTTTTTTTTTTTTTTTTTGAGACGGAGTCTCGCTCTGTCGCCCAGGCTGGATGCAGTGGCACGATCTCGGCTCACTGCAAGCCCCGCCTCCCGGGTTCACGCCATTCTCCTGCCTCAGCCTCTCCGAGTAGCTGGGACTACAGGCGCCCGCCACCACGCCCGGCTAATTTTTTCTATTTTTAGTAGAGACGGGGTTTCACCGTGGTCTCGATCTCCTGACCTCGTGATCCACCTGCCTCGGCCTCCCAAAGTGCTGGGATTACAAGCGTGAGCCACCGCGCCCGGCCGACTAAAACTCTTTTAAATCATGTTGATAGTTTAGATAGTTTTGAATGGCAATTACTTTTAAATTTTACCAGGGGATAATAAATCTATTTCAAGTGTACTTTTTTTTCCCCTAAAACAAGAAAATGAGAGAGTTAAAATATTTATATTATTAACATTTTAAAAGAAGTTTTCCACTACTATTTTCTGTATTTGCCTGATTTATTGGCTTGAAGTTATAGCAAAATTATTTTAGATAGCAGTTGTTAATTACTCAGCATTAATTAAGTGAAGTGAAAAAAGAAATAAAAGATATTTCTCAGAATGACTTCTATTCATGGCAAGTTACTTGATTCTGGTTTCCCAAAACAATATGCTTTATCAGTGAGAGAGAAACAAACATTTGGTTTGAACTTGACTGTTCACAGATTATGATATTGCTTAGCAAAGCAGAAAATTATGAAACCTAGGTTGAAGTCATTGGTTAAAAAAAAAAAAAAGCCCCTGATGTAAACGCATTTGCACACATTTCAATTGCAGTCGCTTTTCCCACAAATCAGCTTTATCAGCTCCATTAGCAGTTGACGCCAATAAAACTCTGAGGCCAACTTCCTGCTGGTTGGTTCTTAAGTGTCGGAAATAATATATTCTGTGTTACAAATGTCCCAGAGGTATATACGTCTGCTCCTTCCAACACTGCTATAACTTATTCTCCAGCATAGACATCTGCCCTTATGCTCTTTAAAAATTGCTTTCAAAAATAGGAAATCGAGTAGAAACAAACTAATAAGTGAACAGCTTGACACAGGCTAACTGCCAAGAACAGACTGGTTCTGTATTCAGAACTCCCGCTGACATCAGACTTGGCTTGGGTTTTGCTCATATTATTTTCCATTCATTTATTTGTTTATTTAATATTTTACATCATAGTTGATAATCCTTGAGCAATGAAACTAAAAATTATCAAAACTTTGGACAGTATGACCTGGGTCATTCCTTGTTAGATATTATGATCTCCTTTTTTCTTTCTTCATCTAAAGATACAGTCTGGCATAGATTCAAATTTTTTAGGCTAAATACAAATATTTTTCCTCTGACAATTTTAAAAATTAATTATACGAATTGGAGAAACCATGAGGTTTTATAACTCCAGATTTGGAAATCTGAGGAAAACACAAAACAAATAGTACTTGGCCAACTATGTCCTTCTTATGTATCTCAAATTTAACAAGTATTTATTGAACATCTATGTGTTGGGTGTGTGCAAAGATGAGTAAAACATATACCCTGTCCTTAAGGAGCTAATAATTTAAAGGACAAGATAGATGTAAACTAGTAATTATAATAAGTGCAATCATTAAGATACTCAGAAAGCCCAAGTTTTATTTATTTTTATTTTTATTATGTTTTGCTGATATAGTTAATGCAGATCCTTGAAGCCCTAGATTTAGATCTGTCTCTTGGGATTTGCAAAGCTGTAGAGAGGAAGGGAGAGGGGAACAGTGCGTAAGCAGGAGATTTACATTTTCTATTTCTTACCATTTTATACCTCTGTTTCAATACCTTTATAGTGAAGCATCTTTTTTGTCCTAAGTCTCTCCATGTTGCTAGGATTTTTCACTTGCTACCCTGATGGCTTTGTTTAGTACTCAAATTTCTAGGCCAGGGCTATTCAATATGCAGATAATCTGAACCACATATAAATTTTTAAATATTCTAATAGCCACATTATAAAAAATAAAAAACAGGCGAAATTAATTTTAATAATATATTCTATTTAACCCAATAGACCCCAAACATTATTATTGCAACATATAATCAATATTTAAGACTGTTAATGATATATTTTACTTTTTAAAAATGTCCAGTGTGTACTTTACACTTAGAGTACAACTCGATTCAGACTAGCCAAAATTCAAATGCTTAATAGTTGTATCAGTGATATGGTTTAGATGTGTGTCCCTGCCGAAATCTCTTATGTTGAAATGTAATCCCCAATGTTGGAGGGGGGCCTGGTGGAGGTGGTTGGATCATGGGGGTGGATTTCTCATGAATGGTTTACCACCATCCCCTGGGTGCTGTTCTGGTGTTAGAGAGTTCTCATGAGATCTGGTCGTTTAAAAGTGTGCAGCACTCCCCACCCGCCCCCCACTTTCTCCTACTCCCCCTTTGCCTTCCACCATGTTTGGAAGCTTCCTGAGGCCTCCTCAGAAGCAGAAGCCATGATGCTTCCTGTGTAGCCCACAGAACCATGAGCCAATTAAACAAACCTCTTTTCTTTATAAATTACCCAGTGTCAGGTATTTACAGCAGTGCAAGAATGGACTAATACAGTGAGGTTAGCAGGTACTGTGTTAGACCACACAGTTCTAGATACTTAACTCTTTAGGGTTTCTTTTTTATCTGTTTATTCCTTTGTGTGTAAATGAACTTTGACAACTTGCCAGATAGCTTTTTCTCAGGCTGAACCAGGGAAAGTCATTTTTTCATATCCCCTAAAGGGAGCCAGAAAGCAACTCTATGAGAGTTATAAATGTCTCAGTTGTTTTAGCTCTCAGTTCTTGCAAACACTGGAGAGTTTTCATATTGCCTTTCGCCATCCATAAGATTAGTCCAGACACTTGGATGTAAGAGAAAGAAGAAAACTGACACGTGAACTGTTCATTTTGTATAAATATATGTGCTAACAATTATTGAGATCGAATTTATATACAGTAAAATTCACTCATTTAAGGCATACAATTCAATGGTTTTTAGTGCACATATAGAGTTGTGCAAATACCATCATCCAATTTCAGAACATTTTTGTCATTTTAAACAGAAGCTCCATGCTTATTATCACGCACTATACATACTTCCCATGTCCTTAGTTCTAGGCAACTACTCATCTATTTTCTGTCTCTATAGATTTGTCTAATTTGAACACGTCATATAAATTGTATCATTAAAAATGTTTGGCATATTTCACTTAGTATTATTTTTAAAGGTTCATTCATGCTGTAGCATGCATCAGTACTTCATTCCTTTTATTATTACAATAGTTTTCTTCCGTATGTATATGCCACATTTTGTTTATCCATTCATCAGATGATAGACCTTTGGGTTTACACCTTTTAGTTATGAACAATGCTGCTATGAATATTCAGGTACAGACATACCTTGTCTTATTGTGTCTTGCTTTATTGTGCATTGCAGATAATGTGTTTTTTTTGAGGTTTGTGGCAACCCTACATCAAGTCTATCAATGCCATTTTTCCAACAGCATATGCTTCTTTCTATCTCTTTGTGACATTTTGGTAATTCTGCTAATATTTCAAACTTTTTCATTATTATGTATTTTATGGTAGTCTGTGATTAGTGATCCCTGATGTTACTATTGTAATTGTTTTCGGGTGCCACAAACCACTCCTATACAAGATGGTGAACTTAATTGAAACACGTTGTATGTATTCTGACTGCTCCACTGACTGACTGCTCCCCACATCTCTCTCTCTAGGACTCCCTATACCCCAAGACACAACAATATTGAAATTAATTACCCAGTTAATAACCCTACAATGACCTCTAAGTGTTTAAGTAAAAGAAAGAGTCTCACTTAAACTGTCCAAATCACTTTAAATATAAAGCTAGAAACGATGAAGTTTAGTGAAGAAGGCATGTAGAAAGCTAAGATAGGTAGAAAGCCAGGCCTCTTGCACCAAACAGCCAAGTCGTAAATGCAAAGGAAAAATTCTTGAAGGGAATTTAAAAAACCCATTGTTCACACAAATGATAAGAAGGCAAAACAAGGCTGGACGCAGTGGCTCACGCCTGTAATCCCAGGACTTTGGGAGGTCAAGGTGGGCAGATCACCTGAAGTAAGGAGTTTGAGATCAGCCTGGCCAACAGGGTGAAACCCCATCTCTACTAAAATACAAAAATTAGCTGGGCATGGTGGCAGGAGCCTGTAATCTCAGCTACTCAGGAGGCTGAGGCAGGAGAATCACTTGGACTCAGGAGGCGGAGGTTGCAGTGAGCCAAGACTGCGCCACTGCACTCTAGCCTGGGTGACAGAGCAAGACTCTGTCTCAACCGTCTCAAAAAAAATAAAAAATAAAAATAAAAATAAAAAAAAAGCAAAACAACTCTATTGCTGATATGCAGCAAGTTTTAGTGGTCTGGATAGAAAAACAAACCAGACAACATTCCTTTAAGCCAAAAGCTAATCCAGAGCAGGGCCTTAACTCTTTTTGACTCTATGAAGCTTGAGAGAGGTGAGAAAGCTACAGAAGAAAAGTTTGAAGCTAGCAGAGGCTGGTTCATGAGGTTAAAAGAAAGCCATCTCTATAACGTTAAAGTGTAAGGTGAAGCAGCAAGTGCTAGTAGAAGCTACAGCATGTTATTCAGAAAATCTAGCTAATATTATTGATGAAGGTGGCTACACTAAACAACAGATTTTTAAATGTTGATAAAATAGCCTTATATAGAAAGAAGGTGCCATCTAGGACTTTCTAAGCTAGACAGAAGTCAATGCCTGACTTCAAAACTTCAAAGCACAAGCTAACTTTCTTGTTAGGGGCTAATGCAGCTGGTGACTTTAAGTTGAAGCCAATGCTCATTTACCATCCTGAAAATCCTAGGGCCTTTAAGAATTATGCTAAAGCCGTTCTACTTGTGCTCTACAAATGGAACAATGAAGCCTGATGATAGCACCTCTGTTTACAGCATGGTTTACTGAATATTTTAAGCCTGCTGTTGAGACCTACTGCTCAGAAAAAAGATTCCTTTCAAAATATTGCTAGTCATTGACAATGCACCTGGTTACCCAAAAGCTCTAGTGGAGATGCACAAGGAGATTAATGTTTTCATGCCTGCTGATAAACCATACATTCTGTAGCCCATGAATTAAGGAGTATTTTGACATTCAAGTCTTTTATATAACAAATGTATTTTTGTAAGGCTATAGCTGCCATAAATAGTGATTCCTCTGATGGACTAGGCAAAGTCAGTTGAAACCTTTCTGGAAAGAATTCACCATTCTATATGCCATTAAGAACACCTATGATTCATGGGAAGTGGTCAGAATAGCAACATTAACAGGAGTTTGGAAGAAGTTGATTCCAGTACTCATGGATGACTTTGAGGAGTTCAGAACTTCAGTGGAGGAAGTAATTGCAGATGTGGTGAAAACAGCAAGAGAACTAGAATTAGAATTGGAGCCTAAAGATGTGACTGAATTGCTGCAATCTCATGACAAAACTTTAATGAATGTGAAGTTGCTTCTTATGAATGAGCAAAGATGTTGGTCCCTTGAGATGGAATCTACTCCTGGTGAAGATGATGTAAACATTGCTGAAATGACAACAAAGGATTTAGAGTATACAGAAACTTAGTTGATAAAGCAGTGGCAGGGTTTGAAACAAGTTCTGCTATGGGTAAAATGCTATCAAACAGCATCACATGCTACAAATAAATATTTCTTAAAAGGAAGAGTTAATTGATTTGGCAACCTTTACTGTTGTCTTATTTTAAGAAATTGTCGCAGCCACCTCAACATTCAGCAACCACTATCCTGCTCAGTCAGCAGCCATCAACATCCAGACAAGACCCTCTACCAGCGGAAAGATGACAACACACTGAAGGCTCAGACGATTGTTGGCATATATTTTCATTTCATTTTGGTATAAATGTAGTAGTGGAAACTTCTCTCTGAAGTGGCTGCACCATTTCATCAGCAATGTATGAAAATTCAATTTTCTCATATCCTTGCCTTAACCGTTATTGTCTATAATTTTGATTACAGCTATCCTAGTGGATGTGAAATGGTATCTCATTGTGGTTTTGGTCTTTGTTTCCCTAATGCTAATGATGTTAAGCATTTATTTTCTTGTGCTTTTTGGCCATTTGTGTGTCTCTTTGAAAAAATGTCTATTCAAATTTTTTACCCATTTGAAATCTGATGATTTGTCTTTTCATTGTTGTGTTGTGAGAGTTTTTTTAAAAATATATATTCTGGATACAAGTTCTTCATCAGATATAAGATCTGTACATACTTTCTCCCATTCTGTGGGTTGTCTTTTCATTTTCTTGACGGCATCTTTGAAACACAAATGTTTTACATTTTGATGAAATGCAATTATCTTTTTTTCTCTTGTTATGTCCACTTTTGCTGTTGCAGCATGTTATATTTACACCATCTTTGTGCATGACTAAAACATAGCAATAGCCTCTCTTTGCTGGAGTTGATGGAGAAAAGCAGCAATGAAACATGCAGTGACAGTAAAGCAAGAAGTTCCAGGTGCTGTGTATTTACCCCACAGGAACAATTCATCTTGTCTCATGTTAGTGAGAGGACACAGAATGTTTCAGAAGGGACAATTTAGAAGCTGACAGGTCAGGAAGTGTTATTTAACAGTGAGGAAAGGAAAGAATTTAGTTATGTGTACTGTTCATGATGGTAATATAAAAATTTTTCAAAGATACTTTGTGTTATGAAATTCCTTGGTTTCTGATACAAGCAGAGTGTCATGTAACTGTGTGTGTGTGTGTACACGCGCACGCACATGCATGCGCACATGTATGTATTTAGAGAATGCACTTTAGGATCTTGCGACCCAGCTCAGGGCCATCTTTCTAAAGGTCAGTTATTGGTCTGGCTAAGCATAGAAATACTAGTTGATTGAGGTAGCTGATAGAATAGTAGAAAAAGTCATATAAGGACAAAGCTACATAATCAGCTCTCACTGTAGGTAAGACCTTAATATTTATACTAAAGCTAACTGCAAACAACCTCTGTATATTTGGAAAAATATACCGTGTCCAGGAGTCTTTTAAAGGCTTTGGCATTTTCCTCTGTTCATGCCAAAAGACATAGCAACAGGATAAGGAACAGTCTCACCTTCAACTTTTGCACTTGACCAACCCCAGTTCTTACCTTTCTTTATGTATTTTAAAGTCTGTTTTGATAAATGCATAACTTACGAACACTGGGAAGAATTGTGGATAAAATGTTCTTAAAATTATTGTTTGTACCAAATGTCAAATGGCAGGAATTGAAATTAAAACAGACATGAAATAGGCAATAAAGGTAAAATCAATAAAGTAGATTTCACAAAAGGCTGAGTTACACAGCTTTTATGATGAGTCCAATTTTTAGAGTAGACAGAACCCTGGGGATGTATGCTCCCATTGGTGTGTAAGCTTCACTCTGATTTACTTTAATGAGCCTTATCAGTGGGAAACAAGGGAAAATAGATTCTTCAGCTCTCCTTTCCTATTGCTGGCTCCAAAGCCCTTAACAAAGCACACACTATGCATTAGTTTGGGGTACTATTCAGATAAGAGTCACTCAGCAAAGAAAGCATTCAAAATCCTGCAAAGCCTTCTTTTGCATATTGTTCAGGAGATCCAGTTAGTACATAAACAGTTATTCTCTGTACTGGAGCGTCTTTATCCCAGGCTGTGCAGATTTAAGAATTACCTCAAGGCAATCTGTAATGCAGATGATATTGGCAACTAAGTGCAAATGCAGATAAAAGATTGCATAAATAATACTCATGATGGGAATTACCACAAAACATTTATAGTAGGATCCATGCCATCCTTTGTAATCTGATGCTATATAATGCCATGAGATTACGTGATTTATTTAGATAAGCAGCATTACCGAAATATTTTATATTTAGTTACTACATTAAAGAAACATAGTATCCTAAAATCTAGGGTGGTTTATTCACATGAACACATTGATTATAATTTTGAATACTAGGTTGCATGCCTACTTAATATGGTAATTATTCTTGTTGCTTTGACCATTAGTTCAATTCAATAGATGAAAACTGCATTTCCACCCTGTAACATAGACACTGTGTTACATGCTAAGATGCAAAATGAGTAATATCCTGGAGATATTTCATTGGCAATAGATGCCTATCCTAAGGAGCTCATCCACAGATCTGCCTGTGAGTCCAGAAAGGAACTCAGCCTGGTCATGCAGTATTAGTAAAGAGTCCAAGAAGATGACACAGAGCCAAATCTTCAAGCTTAGGGAGAATTAGCCAGGTGGCAGCAAGGGTCTTCAAAGCCAGCAGCACTCACCTCAGTTATTATAAGTGCTGTATATCATTTCCGTCTAAACAAGTACATTTCCATTTAAAAAGTAATTATAACTAACTAAAGAGGTGGAGAAATGCTACAGTAAGCAAGTGCTAAACAAGTGTAGCATTTTTCTGCCTCTTTAATTAGTTATAAGCACCTTTGTAAGAAAGAAGCAAAGTACACATTCCTTATTTTATTAAGTCATGTAAAAGCTTTCAGGAGTGGCTGCTTCAGTCCAATGCATTTGCAGGAATTTCTAGAGAGTCCTTTGCAAGCCTGGCATTAGGCTTACATTCAGGGCAACTGGGTACCCAGGGCTATAATACACTTAACATTGAGCAGCGACTTTCTTCAAAGCTGTGCTCTGAGGCCATTTTTCTAGTCTAAGAAAACTAGGAGAAGGAAAGGAAGTAAATTTTGGGGAGAAAGGAGCAGGGCATCGCTGAGGAATGCAGGGCAGCAACCATGGTCCCAAAGGAAGGTGGCAGTGAGTTTGGGGCAGGTAGTGAGAGGCTGGATGGGAAGACCACATGGGTAGTGGGCAACAGAAGTGGAGAGAAGTGTGTGTGTGAGGGTGGCTCAGAGGTGGGGGAAGAAGGAAGGGGAAGAGGGAACAGAGAGTTTTTTTGTTTTTTTTTTTTGTACAGCCTGGGAGGTTGTTTCAGTCTAACTTCGTAAGACTGAAATATTTTGCTTCAGATTTTACTGAAAAAAAAAAAAAAAAAAAAAAAAAAAAAAAAAAAAACCCAACCCACACATCCTTCTTCAAAATGGATAAAGGTATAATTTCCAGTCCCCTTTGTATCTAATTCAAATTGTAATTTTATTTCCTATCTTCCTTGATGGCAAAATGTAGACAAGAGAGTTTGGAAAGCAGGCATAAAATGATATTAAACTGTGACATAGACTTAATTTAATCTCCCATGCCAGCTCTTCTGGGGAACTGGGGGAAGGTTTGACAATCCCTCTCTTGACCTGGTCAGCACTCTGCATCCTGGGATGATTTCCCTAGGTGAAAGGAAAGTGGCAAAGCCACAGTTACTGCTGGTACTTGCCAGCGAAACTTCCTCTGCTTGCTACACACGTCCACTCTGTGTTCTTTACACTCACCCCAGGAGCTTTTAGATCTAGCAGTATGTTTCCCATAATTTTTTGTGTGCTGCAGCAGCAGTTCCATCTTTATTTAGCAAGACTTTTCAGTCCGACTGCTACATTCCCATGAAACATGTGGTTAATTATCCACCTTTCCACATATTGGGATGTGTGGCTCTATGTAAATTGGGTAAATCAAGTTGTTGTTTGTTTTCTGACTCCTCTGGCAAACAATAACTTGTATCTGTTTTATTTTTGGTTACCAATGATTTGAAGAAAGTCTGTCTACCTATCATCTATCTAGTTTGTGTATATCTGTGTGTAGTTTTAGTAACTCACAGTTTTAGTAAAATATGGAATTATTAAAGGTTTGATTAGTAGCATTTGAAAGCCTTTTTTTTTTTTTTAATAGAAGGCACTTTTAAAGGTAAAGGATATGCAGTTTATTGTCCTTTTCCACCTGCTCCTCAGGTCTGTCATTTTTCTCCTGTCCTTTTCTCTGTCCAGGGAGCTGACCCTTCTCCATTCCTCCCCTAAGATCTCCTACTGGTGGATTCTGATAAGGTTTAGTTAGTGAGAGGCACCAGCGAGAGACCAGAAGGTGGGAGGAAAGAGAAGTCTGTATTTTCCTCCCTGCCCTGGGCCATGTTTTCTGGAAGGTTCTGTCTCCTTTAGACAACAACTCCTGTTCTCACAGCTTCACAGCTTCAGTTTGCACTGGGCTCCCACAAACAGTATTTCCTTCCCGCTGGCTCTAGGAGTGGCAAAAACCTCTCCTCCCTGATGATCTCCAGGTGTCTGTTTTACTTCTTGCTTCCCTTAACACTGCAACACGTCTGAAAATAAAATTCAGGGAAGTCTGTTGAACCACATGAGTTGGATTCAGCTTCCTGACAGGACCCTGACTGCTGAAAGGGGAATATTTTCCAAAAAAAACCAAACTTTTGAGTTCTCAGAAAACAATCATCTTCCAGGCACTCAAACATTGGGAATGTCTGATTTCACACTTGGTCCAGCTAGGACAGGCCGTGTGGCTGTGTGTGATAAGCACTGGAAAGGGAGTGGAGAAACTCTTTGTGATCTCAGATAAGGCCCTCACACCATCCTATGGGCCTTCTTCTTCTTCTTCTTCCTCTTCCTCTTCCTTCTTCCTCTTCTTCCTCTTCCTCTTCTTTTCTTCTTCCTCCTCTTCCTCTTCCTCCTCTTCCTCCTCTTCCTCCTCCTCTCCTTCTCCTTCTCCTTCTCCTTTCTTTTTCTTCTTTCTTCTTCTTTCTTCTCACTCTGTCGCCCAGGCTGGACTGCAGTGGTGCGATCTCGGCTCACTGCAAGCTCTGCCTCCCGGGTTCACGCCATTCTCCTGCCTCAGCCTCCCGAGTAGCTGGGACTACAGGCGCCTGCCACCACGCCTGGCCAATTTTTTTGTATTTTTAGTAGAGACTGGGTTTCACCGTGTTAACCAGGATGGTCTCCCCCTCCTGACCTTGTGATCTGCCTGCCTCGGCCTCCCAAAGTGCTGGGATTACAGGCGTGAGCCCCCGCGCCCGGCCATGGGCTGTCTTCTTATCTGCAGTTGAGAACTGGTACCCGCTGCACTGTGTGATTGTGGAGGGCACAAGAGGCACCACGTGCCAAAGCCCTTCGAAACATGTGAAGAGTTAGGCCGTGGAACCCTGCGTGGTGTTTCTGTGGCTCTGTCCATGTTGTGCTGTTGATCCTCATTCTTTCTACTCCCCGTTCTACTAGCTGCTCTTTATGATTTTGCATTTCTGCATGTCATTAATTAAAGTTTAGATTTCCGTTTTAGTTTAAATTAATTACAGATATCCTGGTAGCATGGTTTTGTGATTGGGTGACTGGGTTCGGACATATGCGGTGGCAATTCTTGTTGGTTCACGCTTCGGCTTATGCATCTGTGACTCGATCTTTGGGACTTTGGGCCCCGGAATGTGCTGTGTAGCTTCTGGTGGGCTTTGTTTCCTTATGGAAAAAATCATAATAGTAACATCTACCAAGTATTCCTCACAGGGATGATGTAAAGAGATAACAAAAAAGTGTGAGAGCATTTTTGAAATCAATAGGAACAATATCATTATTAGGAACCCCAGTGGGTTTCAGTTTCCTCTTCTGTAAAATTGGAAATATAGAATGGAAAGTGTTGAGAGGTCCATTCAAACATCAACATTCTTAAGATTTGTGTCTCACAGTTTTGAGAAGATTTTACCAAAGACAAAAAATGGCATTGTTAACACACACCTTCCATGAACAATGCATGGAAAAGGTACGTATTTGTAAGGAGATAAAAGAGGTCATATAAGTGGGGGCCTAATCTAATAAGACTGTGGCCTTATAAGAAAAGAAAGAGAGAGAGATTTACACACACATGCTTCGAAGAAAGGCTGTGTGGAACAAAAAGTTGGCCCTCTGTAAAACAAGAAGAGAGTCCCCAGAACCCAGACATTCTGGCAACCTGACCTTGAAGTTCCAGCCTCCAAAACTGTGAGAAAACAAATATTCATTGTTTAAACCACTCCATCTATGGTATTTTTGTTATGGCAACTCAAGCTGGCTAATACATTTAGATTTGTTATTATAGATTATTAGCAACTTTGAAAATTTTTCAGGTCTTGCCAGGCACAGTGGCCCACGCCTGTAATCCCAGAACTTTGGGAGGCCGAGGCGGGTAGATCTCTTGAATCAGGAGTTCAAGACAAGCCTGGCCAACATGGTAAAACCCTGTCTCCACTAAAAATACAAAAATTAGCTGGGCATGGTGGCAGGTGCCTGTAATCCCAACTACTTGGGAGGCTGAGGTAGGAGTATCATGTGAACCTGGGAGGCGGAGGTTGCAGTGAGCCAAGATCATGCCACTGCACTCCAGCCTGGGTGACAGAGTGAGACTCTGTCTCAAAAAAAAACTCAGGTCTAGGGAGAGAAGATAATTAGGCATGTCTCAAAAGAAAAAGAAATATGCTATAATGAGTTTAAATAAAAATAAAAATGTAACTTCTCATACCTCACTATTAATTTTCCTTTCATAAGATGCGTCATTGTTTGTCCTCAATGTAGAAAAATCGGTTCTTGTGGGAGCTAGCCTAATTTTGAAAGAGTGATTTTTAAAGCCATCTAAAGGTAATTTTCTATTAATCTAACATGATTCATTTTAGAACACTAACTCTGACATGTAATCCAAAAAGCAGGGTATGTGGTAAAAGGCACCCAGGATTGGGAGCCAGCTGACCTCATTTCTAGTCCTGCCTTGACAAATACTGACGTTGTGACTTTGAAGAAGTCATTTTATCCCTCAGGCCTCAATGTCCTCATCGGAAAAATAAAAGAATAGTACTTGAATGGTGTCTGGGGTCCCTTTGAGTTGTCACACTTTATAAATGTGTACATCAATGCATTGTAAGTTTGCTAAAGTAATGTTTCGGTCTGAAAGATGCCATAGGCTGTTAGAGGATGCTGTAAAAATAATGCTTATAAGTCTTCCAAGAATAGGAAAATATATTAATTGTACTCTTATTTTTTCAGTGTGTTAATTTCATTCCCCTAGAGTAGAAAATAAAATACTATACTTTTAAAATTACAAGGCAAAAGGAACAAAATCCATGTGTTCTTTTTTCAAGAACGTTTTATGCAAATATGCCATTTAACAGATGTTGCTGTACTACCCACCATACACTAGGTGGAAGCAAAGAGTAAGCTAACGTGTAAAAGCTTGGACAGTAATACGGTAAACGAACCACAATTTTCTGGATAGCAAAGGTCATTAAAATTATAGGTTATATTTCTTTTTTAAAGATGCTAATTAGAAAAGAAAATAGCAAATAACACTGCCTACTTAAGCCTTTGATACTAAGACGGACTGCTGTTTAAGCCAAATCTTTAAAAAATTTTTATAAGAAAAAAATTATATTTAATACTTTCAACATTTATTTTAGATTCAGAGGGTACATGTGCAGATTTGTTACCTGGGTATATTGTGTGATGCCGAGGTTGGGAGTACGACTGGTCCTTTCACCCAGGTACTGAGCATGGTACACAATGGTTTTTCAACCTTTGTCCTCCTCCTTCTCTCCCCCGTCTATGGTCCCCAGTGTCTATTGATGCCATGTTTATGTCTGTGAGTACCCATTGTTTAGCTTCCACTCATAAATGAGAACATGCGGTATTTGGCTTTCTGTTCCTGCATTAATGTGCTTAGAGTAATGTAAGCCTAACCTTTACTCTCCTTATAGACTCTGACTGGTACCATAAAAAAGTAAATACTAAATCCTTTATCTTAATTTCTAGAATCTGATTGGTCAATAAGCATAATGGAGTAACCAGTCAAATGGTTCTATTCATAGATCTCTTTTTTTCAAAAGTTTACAGAGAAAAGACATAATAAATTCAAAAAGGAATTCTCTAAAGCTTATGCTATTTTGAATTCAGTGATGGGAAGGAAATTTACCTCATTGCATATGATTTTACATGTCACTTCTTTAAAAAGTTGTATATCTACTTCTTCCTCTCAGAATTAATTGGGTCTTATGCTATAGTTTCTAAAATGTGAAATGATGGGGTGATTGCCATGTTACAAGCCTAAACATGACTTATGTTTTTAGGCTTATAGTGAATCAAAACTCAGTTTAATACCGGTTTCTATGCAAAGTGAATTGCTCAGAGCTACCCTTGAAATGTTTCGTGTGGAAAAAGAAGAGCCTCTTTATTGGAGAAAAGCATTTTGAAGTTGTTTGTGTAGGTGGCATGCAAGGGATACATTCTGTGCAAGGATAACTTCTGCATAGTGTTTTAGAGAAATACATTGTTTAGAGCACAAAATAGCATCGTTTGTGAAACACCTGGTAGTCAATGCAAGGTGTGCTAACAATTATTTAATGGTGAGGCTGAAACTGATATTGAGAGAACTATTTTTGGGGGGTTATCATCAGTATAAGCAGCCCTTAACAATCTTTGTAACCTAGGGGCAATCATTTAGTTTCTGTAGGGGCTCAGATTCCTGATGTGTAAAATACGAAGCCAAGGCCAGATCATCTTTAAGTTTCCGTGGTTACTTTCTAAGATTCTATAACAGTTTTTCCACTATGGCCAAGACAGAATGAATAAACTAGATTTTCAAAATTAGAATTTATCTTCTCAGCTTGGCTTTTTTTCCTCTTTGGCGCATAACAGAAAAGTAAAAATGGGAAATAAATAATATATGTGAAGAGGTTTGGGATCATCACTATGTTTGTTGGTGAATGCTGCCACTGATTGCCTGGGGAACTAAGAAGTGAGATTTTCTTCTGTAACTCACCACTACCTGCAACATTGACACAAGACCTAAGCACATAAAACAAGCTCGTTCATATGTATAGTTTGGGTTTTGACAGCTGCATTAGATGCTCACAGCGTAATAATTTATATGCTGGACATCTTTGGGCAACTTAATCTTCTGAGCCTCATTTCTGTAAAATGAAACTACCAATGACTTAAGAAAGCAGCCCTGAGGATTAAGCTAAAGACACAAATGCTCATTAAAATGCCCTAGTAAGGGGAGAAGTTGTGGGCAATGCTGTCAACTATCCCTGAAAAATGTACGTTTCCAGACAAAATGGCAGCTCCTCTAATTTATTGGTATTCTTCAGCTCTAAATTTCATCAGTCCTGTTCATCAGAAAGAATAACAAGAGAAACAGAAGGAAGTACTACAGAAAATGAGTATATTTTACTTGTCCTAGGTAGTAGAAAATTTCGAGCATTCTTACATGAAAATTCTACAATTTGAACTCATTTTACTGGCCTGTATAAAATAGAATTTGTGGAACCTTTTATTTGGTATTTAATTACTTTCTCATATTTCTAGTTTCTTTGGCACTGTGCTTTTTTTGTTGTTGTTTAAGTTCCGGGATACACGTGCAGAACATGTAGGTTATGTAGGTATACATGTGCCATGGTGGTTTGCTGTACCTATCAACCTGTCATCTAGGTTTTTTGTTTTTTTTTTGAGACGGAGTCTCGCTCTATAGCCCAGGCTGCAGTGCAGTGGCGCGATCTTGGCTCACTGCGACCTCTGCCTCCCAGGTTCAAGCCATTCTCCTGCCTCAACCTCCTGAGTAGTTGGGATTATAGGCACATGGCACCACGCCTGGCTAATTTTTTTGTAGTTTTAGTAGAGACGGGGTTTCACCGTGTTAGCCAGGATGGTCTCCATCTCCTGACCTCGTGATCCGCCCACCTCGGCCTCCCAAAGTGCTGAGGTTACAGACGTGAGCCACCGTGCTCAGCCCTGTCATCTAGGTTTTAAGCCCCACATGCATTAGCTATTTCTACTAATGCTCTCCCACCCTTGGGCCCACCTCCCCGATGTTCCCTTCCTTGTGTCCATGTTTTCTCATTGTTCAACTCCCACTTATGAGTGAGGACATGGCATTGTGCTTTATCCACAGGGATCATCCTATCAGCATGGGCTTGTCAATAGTTGGATAATCTTTCAAAGTTCCCATTAACTGTCACTTTTTAAGATGTTCGGTTAAATTCTGTGGAAAGTGGGAATTAATCTAGTCAAGCATATTCTTAACTTTCAATCACTCCAGAAAAACATTACAGAATGAAAGAATCCCTACCACATGCTATGGTAAGCTATACAAAGGGAACAATTGGCTTTTTCTTCTTTGCTATAAGGGCCTAGCAGGAAGGGCCCTTAGCATCGTTATTTTCTGTGTAGTTGTTTCTCCTGTAGCATACTCTATGTAAAAGTTAAACATTAATACCACTTGGGACTTTTACAGTGCATTTAATGGGCTCAGCATGTCTTAGAGCCAGTCTCTGAGAGCTGCAGTATCTCAACAGCACTCCTAATGGCAGGTTACTCTTTTCTATTATACTAAAGACAGAAGGTGAAGGGAGAAAGAGGGTAAGTGGCTTATAAATGATTATCAGTAGAGGAACTAGACTGAATACTTGGGCCACGTTTTGACAGTTAGTCCAGACATTCAATCACAGATTTTGGATCATTGTGGTTGTCTATGATAGTAATAACTTCACAGTTATAGCCATGGATAATGTAGAGAGTTTAATGGTATTTCTGCTTATAATGCTTCCAGAAGTTCTCAGTACTTAAAACATAAGGAAAGTCACTTATTGCTGTCATTATTATTACGTACAAATTAACAATGATAATGACCTGCACTTGGGTAAAGGCTGTACTTTAGACTTTAGAATTCAACTATTATATTAATACTGAACTCATTACTAAGCAGAAATAAGATTTCAATAAATATTTGTGGATTTTTTCAAAGAGCTTCAAAGTAAATATTAGCTCACTTGATTTCACAACAGCTTTGGGAGAAAGATTGGGTGGGTGTCATTATGCTCATTTTCTGTGAATTGGATGAAGACTAATAAAATGGACATGGTCTTGGAGTCATAGGAAAACTTGGGTTCTTAGGCTGGTTCTGCTCTTAATAGCTGTGTGATGCTGGGAAAATTACTTGACCTCTCTGAGCCTCAGTTTGTTTCAGCAGAGAAGTAGGGATATTACCATCAGACAGTTATTTTTAGGAATAAACGAGATTATCTATGTGTGTCTCCAGCTCAATGTTACTAATCAGGATCCTGCACTTAGTAAAAGACAAAAATGAGATAAGAGGTCATGTCGCCTGACTTTGGGCCAGTTGCCCTTTGCATTAAGTCAGATTTAAGGCAATAATTTGCTAGTCATTGTATCATGAACCATGGCCCAAACACTTAACAGACTTTGAAGATTTGTTATTACTTTGCCTTATGGAAGCCTAAACAGTCATGATCATAAAACAATTAACATTTCTGCTGATCTGGAAAAAATATCACTCAAATTGAGATGGATGTTCCTTTTTAAATTTTTTCCGTTGTGGACTGAGTGCGGTTGAGGTGAATTTTTGAGATGGCACTTTTTAGGTATCATTTCAGTTTGATATTCTATATTCCTCCTGTGGCCAGAAATACTCAGTAACTCCTTAACTTTAACTCTGACATGTTATCAATGTGTCAAGATGGGAACCAGTTGCTGTTGAATCTCTGGCTCAAGAGATCATTAAGCAGATGCTAGAAGCAGAAGCCAGGCTTCTGAGACAGACGCTGGGCAGTGGATACTTTAAACTACTGAATGAACATAGGATGGCTGTGTTAGGTAGCTTGGAGGTAGTGGAGAAGGAATAGCTTTTCATAGTCATGACTGTTGAGGTCACCTCCATCCCTGAAATTACATGAAAATTTATGAGCTTCCTAGGCTTTTGTTCTTTTGATGCTCAGACATGCTTCTCTACTCTAGATTGAAGGCTCATGCATTTTCCACTAACTTAGAAGAACAGTATGGCATAATGGAAAAAGCATTGGTTTCTGATGAGCTGTGTAATGTTAGGTAGATCACTTAGCCTCTCTGTGTCCTTTTCTCCATGGTATAATGGTATAACAGAAGTTGAGAAGATCAGTCGTGCTGACGTATTTTGATGCTTTGAACATTTAAAGTGCTAGCAAACTCTGGCTTGTAGAATAACTGCTTACTAGCAGAAAGAGAAGGTTTATGCTGACTTATTTTTCAAATGCTCTATGACTCTTCTACAGTGTTTGGTAGACTGGCTCTAGGCTCAGCTTTGTGCCTATCTAAAAAAAAAGTACATAATGCTATACTGATTCATTCTTCTCATTGCCTAGGATTACATTAGAAAATAAGCTCCATGAAGGCAAATATTTTTGTATGTTTTATTCACAGATGTGTCTAAAGTGCTTATAACATTATCAGACATACAACAGGTGATCAGTGAATATTTGTCAAATGACAAAATAATTTGAAGTAAGGAGGCACAGGCATCTACTGTTGCTCACCTTTTGTTTGAGTGTGTGTGTGTGCACGCACATGCGTAGGTGCTGAGGTGGGCATGATAATAAGTATATATCGTTACAGATATTCTATCTCACTTTAAACGGTAAAATTTTCATCTCTTGATTTCCAGTATTGGGTCAGGTAGCATCTGCTTAAAGGACAATTTCTTCCTGACATTTTAATTCAAGTTTCATTTCAAATCCCACTAGTTCTGGTTGCCCCTGGATCAACACATTAGTACACTCAGCTTAATGATACCCTACCAAGCTTTCTGAAAGTCTTACAGAGATACACAATTACCAAAACCCACCTAGGGGGCCTGCACATTGAAGGAATCACTAATGGGATTTGAGCGGGAGTGTTGACAACACAATCAGTCTTTAAACGAAGAGTTTCTGTTGGAGCTAAAATCCAGTCAGAGAAGCAGGAGGTGATTTTATGATTTATACAAATCTACAAGAGCATCAGTAATAATCTGAGGCTAACTGAAACATTCAATGTCCAGTTTCTATTGAGTCCTGGAAAGACATTGCCTGGATTTATCTAGGCAAGTAGACTAGGTCAATTGGGATCCATGAGTATGTCATCAATAATGTTTACTTATCTGTTATTTAAGGAATTTTAATGAAAACCAAATCAGATGAAGTGAACTGTTTCTAATCTGATTTCTATGCATCTAGCTAAGCTCTCCTCTACTAAACAGAAGCCCAGGAAATCTAACAAAAACCAAATAAGTAGTGATCAGTAAACTGTAAGAAAACTGCAGTCTGCAGGGTCTGTGTCAACTGCTAATTTCTTTGGCGCTCTTGATTCTCACTTGCCTCAAGACACAGAGAGCTGTTATATCCACAGGAGAAAAAGCAACTGATGGAGTGTTCTCTCTCCTTAGGTTAGAAGGAATAACATCTCAAGACTGGACTTGTCATTGAAAGGTTTGAGTATCCCTTTAATTTCGTAGAATCATTTTCTTCTCCACATTACTAAACCCAGCATTTTGTATAAGTAAATTCGGAATCATTTTAGCATGGCTTGAAGTCTTAAAATCACAGACTGCCCTAGTATGATGCCGTCTCAGCTGCTTGGAAAGGAAGGCTGTGTCAACTACTATTACTATTAAATTTTCTTTCTGTTTAATAATTTAGCAAAGTAACACATTCACAGGGTAAAAATCCGAGTAGAATAGAAGGACTCATAATGAAACATAGCATTTCCTCACTCATCCTTTTCCTATCCTCAGTTAGTTTTCTGGAGACAGTAGGTTTTTCTGCCATTCTGTTCTTTCCTCTTACTGTATGATTTTACTTTTTCTTGATCAATGAAATTCTATTAATCTTATGCTAAGAAAGAGTTTAGTTCATTTAAACTACTCTCTCCCAATATTTATGCCTGATATTTGACTTACCCATTAGTTATCATTGTAACTATTAATATAATAAACCGAAACCTATGTTTCATCACGTCTTATTTATTCAATATCTCTTGCCTTCCTGCTGGGTGAGATTAAAATATTAACGCCTTGCCTTATTTGCTGTCCTCTATCCTCATTGCCAGCTTCTGTCTTCCGTCAGTTCCACCTTTACTTCAAAAGAGTGGCTTTTACAGTTCTCACCATAAAGAAATAATAAGTATGTGAAGTGATGGATGTATTACTTAGCCTGATGTATTCAGTCCACAGTGTATATATGTACTAAAACATTACATTGTACCTCCAAAATATGTACAATTATTATTTGTCAATTAAAAATGTAAGAACCCCCCCCCCCCACCGCACCCAAAAACCAAACAAAAAGTGTTAAGGTTGATCACGTTTACATTCAGTTTTATAACCTTGATTCACTTTTATATGTTTTACTGATAGGTAACATCTAAAAATTGAAAAACAATAAGTGTTTATAGCATCCTTATTATTTAAATGCATCCTGCATAGATTAGTAGTGTGCTATGATTACTGTTCTTCCCTGGCTTCACAATCTCTCTTCAAACTAGCATATTGAAGGGGTCCTCATGACCTAAAACAACAAATAAATTGATTTTCAAATAATTGTTTTCTTAACTGATTACCAAAGTAATACTTATTTTAGATATAAAAATGTAAAGAAGAAACGTCTAAAGAAGAATTTTTAAAAATCCCACAATACAAATGTATGTCAAAACTTCATCATGGGTTATTTCCAAATTTGATTTTCTTCTCCATTGAAATGGCACGTTGAAGACTCAGATTGACCCCTCCAATATTGCAGGAAAGTGGTGAGTGTTCTCGGTCACCACAGGCATAAATTAATGAGGCACGTTTCCAAACCTTGCAACCCACCCCTTTATCCTAGTCTATAATTTATTGGAAAGATAAAGAACATTTGATTGAACCCATAAACACCCTTGATGATCATATTAGCATTTCCTTGTGTCTTTCTATAATTTCTTCCCCATTCCGGTTGTTTGAGAATAGAAAACAGTTGCTCTTCAGCCTCACTCTTTTTTTAAAGAAGAGTCTGTTATCCCAGGTGGCTTAATGAGCCACCCTATACATCTGGTTTGCACCTTCCCAAATTTACTTCCTTGAGAGTCAGGAGCAGACTCTTAGCATGTAAGCACAACAGCTCTTTCCGTTACTCACTCACTCACTCACTTCTCTGCATCATCCATAATTGCTACCTATAGCTTCTTCCTCAAGGTCCTTCCCTTTGTTTCTAACACTACGGTCTTCTGACTCTTCTATTTCGAATAGCCTCTTCCATCATTTGTTCTTTTTGTAATTGCTCTACTACTCATTCTGCTCCCTTCTGACTCTGGGCAATGCAGTCTTGCTATAAAATGCTCTCTTGCTCTGCCTTCCTCTTGTTTTGGCTTCCTTTCAGGAAGTACATGGTTCAACCCTGAGCTCTATGTAGTTAACCCCAAATCTATGTGTTGGCCCTGACTATTGTTAACATGTTTTTCTTTTTCAGTTGGCACACATAATAACTGTACATATTTATGGAATACAGAGTGATATTTTGGTACACAAATACAATGTATAAGGATCACATCAAGGTAATTAGCATACTTATCACCTCAAACATTGATCACTCCTTTGTGTTGTGAACATGAAACAATTTCTTTTCTGGTTTTTTAAAGGATATAATAAATTATCATTAACCATATTTACCCTACAGTGTTATAGAATGCTAGAACTTATTCCTTCTATCTAACTGTAATTTTGTATTGTTACCCAGTCTCTCTTCATCCTCCTCTCCTCCTTACATTTCCCAGCCTCTAATAACCACAATTCTATTCCCTACTTCTATGAGCTCATATTTTTGTAGTTTCCACATATGAATGAGAACATACGGTTTTATCTTTCTATGTCTTGCTTATTTCACTCAACAAAATGTCCTCCAGGCCCATCCATATTGCCACAAATGACAGGATTTCGTTCTTTTTTATGGCCGAATAGTGTTCTATTGTGTATATGTCCCACATTTTCCTTATCTATTCACTTATTGATGAAATTTTAGGTTGATTTTTTTTCTTTGCTATTGTGAATAATGCTGCAATAAATACTGAGGTGCAGGTATCTCTTTAATATACGGATTTCCTTTTCTGCTTCTACTGAACATTAGCAGCTATTTTTGGATATCTCCATTTGGAGGTTCATCTGACCTCTGAGAAAAAAGTGGCCTAAAACTAAATGAATTCTCTTTTCTTTTCTTCCTGGAATTATTCTAACACTCATGTTACCTGGTTCAACACTCAATAACTATTCTTTACACCTTTCCCTGGCATTCCTCCTTCAGTGAGGAATCCTAATATTTGATGTTCTTTCTTCTTTTCTCTATGTCCACTGCTGCTTTGCTTTCCTGTTCTGATTCTAGTAAAAATTCTTCTATGAAAAGCTAATAAAGATATAGGAAAAAAACTAAACAAGTGTTTTTCCATCCCTCACACTCCACTCAACAGAACACTTCTGATACCAGATGTGTAGGGGGTTTTCCTCACGCACCAACCAAGCAATTCTCCAGTAGACACCAGTTGACATCCTCTACTAATTCAATTCTGACACTATTTACCTGAAGATAGTATCAGATCCCACAGGCTGAGCACTCAGATCCATAAGACTTCTCCCCACTTCAGATGCCAGTCACAAGCACAGGCTGTGACCCACTTCTGACCAATTGGCTATAAATCAGGAGTTCCCATGAAACCTTCCTTGAGTTTGATCAGTCTGCTATAGTGGCTTACAGAACTTGGAAACACTTTACTTATGTTTACTCACTTATTATAAAGGACATTACAAAAGATACAGATGAACAGCCAGACGGAAGAGCTGCATAGGGCAAGGCATGTGGAAAGGGGCATGGAGCTTCCGTGCCCTGTCCAGGCCTGCCAATCTCCAGGCACCTACACAAGTGAGCTCAATGATCTGGAAGCCCTCTGAATCCTGTTCTTTTGGGTTTTTAAACATTTATTTTTATCCTAATTTAATTTTATTTTTTTGAGACGAAGTCTCACTCTGTCTCCCAGGCTGGAGTGCAGTGGCGTGATCTTGGCTCACTGCAGCCTCCACCTCAGTCCCATGAGTAGTTGGGACTACACGTAAACACCATCACATGCGGCTAATTTTTGTACTTTTAGTAGAGACGGGGTTTCACCATGTTGGCCAGGATGGTCTCAAACTGCTGACCTCAGGTGATGTGCCCACCTTGGCCTCCCAAAATGCTGGGATTACAGGTATGAGCCACCAGGCCTGGCCTCTTTTGGGTTTTTATGGAGGCTTCATTATGTAGGCATAATTGATTACATCATTGGCCATTGGTGATCAACTCTACCTTCAGCCCCTCTCCTCTTCCCAGAGGTCTGGGGTGGGCCTGAAAGTCCCAAACCTCTAATCATGAAGTTTTTCCAGTGACCAGCCTCCGTCGTGAAGCTATCTAGTGGCTCCGAGCCACCAGCCATCTCATGAGCATAGAAAAAACACTCATTGCTCCAGTGACAGAGCTGTGTGCCAAGAAGTGGGATCAAGACCAAATATATATTTCATGGTATCACAAGATGGAACTCTATATATGAAGGCTTGAGAGAGAGAGACACACACATAATATCATACAGATAAAGGAGTAGACAGTCTTAATCATTTTAATTAACAATCTACCTGCTTTTAAACTAAAGAGCTTCTGCACAGCAAAAGAAACTACCATCAGAGTGAACAGGCAACCTACAGAATGGGAGAAAATTTTTGCAATCTACTCATCTGACAAAGGGCTAATATCCAGAATCTACAATGAACTCAAACAAATTTACAAGAAAAAACAACCCCATCAACAAGTGGGCAACGGATATGAACAGACACTTCTCAAAAGAAGACATTTATGCAGCCAAAAGACACACGAAAAAATGCTCATCATCACTGGCCATCAGAGAAATGCAAATCAAAACCACAATGAGATACCATCTCACACCAGTTAGACTGGCAATCATTAAAAAGTCAGGAAACAACAGGTGCTGGAAAGGATGTGGAGAAATAGGAACACTTTTACACTGTTGGTGGGACTGTAAACTAGTTCAATCACTGTGGGAGTCAGTGTGGCGATTCCTCAGAGATCTAGAACTAGAAATACCATTTGACCCAGCCATCCCATTACTGGGTATATACCCAAAGGATTATAAATCATGCAGCTATAAAGACACATGCACACGTATGTTTATTGCGGCACTATTCACAATAGCAAAGACTTGGAACCAACCCAAATGTCCAACAATGATAGACTGGATTAAGAAAACGTGGCACATATACACCATGGAATACTATGCAGCCATAAAAAATGATGAGTTCATGTCCTTTGTGGGGACATGGATGAAGCTGGAAACCATCATTCTTAGCAAACTATCACAAGGACAAAGAACCAAACACCACATGTTCTCACTCATAGGTGGGAATTGAACAATGAGAACACATGGACATAGGAAGGGGAACATCACACTCCGGGGCCTGTTGTGGGGTGGGGGGAGGGGGGACGGATAGCATTAGGAGATATACCTAATGTTAAATGATGAGTTAATGGGTGCAGCACACCAACATCGCACATGGATACATATGTAACAAACCTGCACATTGCGCACATGTACCCTAAAACTTAAAGTATAATAAAAAATAAAAATTAAAAAAATAAAAATAACAAAAAAAATCTACCTGCTTTTTTTCTGAGCTCTTCCAGAAACACAGCCCCGCACCTCCTCCTTGCTAAAATATGTACATTTCCCCATTATCTACTTAATAAAATCCAAACTCCTAGACTTGTGTTTACATCTATATTTAAAGCTTATATTGTACTACATGTCTTCATGGAAATTTTACCAGAGTGTAACACACATGATTTTTGAGTAGTTTTTCTGGTTCCCCCTCCCAACTTCTTAGCTGGAATAGAAGCTGCCTAAAGCAGGAACTTGTCTGCCTTGTTCACTGCTGAATTTCCTGAGCTGAGAACATCGCCTGATACATAGCATGCTCTCAAGATTCATTAGACAAATGAATAAATGAATGAGGAGTTATTGTCCTTACCTTCTGCTTTCTGGCCACATGCTCTCTTAGACAGCACTTATCTGTTATGAGCGGAATTGTGTTTTAACCAAAATTCATATGCTGAAGCCCTAACACCCAGTATCTCACAGTTTGACTATATTTGGAGATAGGGCCTTACAGAGGTGATTAAGTTAAAAAGAAGTGGTTTGTTAGGACGGGCTTTCATCCAATTTGACTGCTTTCCTGTAAAAAAATTTGAAAAGGAGGAAGAGGAAATTTGGGCACAGAGAAAGATATAAGATGAATGTATACACACAGAGGAAACGCCACGTGATGAAAGACCACAGTGAGTCTGCGTGTCAGCAGACAGACTTCAGAAGGAGCCAACTCTGCAGACACCTTGACTTGGATTTCTAACCTATGAAACTGTGAGAAAAGAAATTTCTGTCTTTTAAGTCATCCAGTCTGTGGTATTTTTGTTATACATTTACTTTTGTAGGAGGACTCTGTTAAACCTTTTACATACAATCCTAATAAGAATCCTGTGATGTAGATATTTTTATGATCCCCATTTTACAGATAAAGAAATGGAAGAATTGAGATGTTAATTAACTTTTTTATGGTCAGACAGCCAGGGTTTGGAATGTAGGCAACTTGATTCACCCTGTTCCCTCTACTTGATACACCTTCCCCTTCACTTCTGAATGGTAAATTCTAACCATCTGTAAAGCCAGAGGACATGTCTTTTTTCACTAAATTTCCCCACTTTGGCTTCAATCTTATATTGTGATATTTGTTTTACTTTATGTTTAGTTCCAAATTTGTTGTAGATGCCTGCTCAGGAATCTGCTTAGCTCTCCAGGATGGGGGTCTCACATTATTCACCATAGCCCTTTGACATTAAACCTAGACCCCTTCTGGGATGAGAGTCTATTATGGGCTGAATTGGAACCTGGATCCTGATTGCTGGCTGATAGGTATCTTGGCTATACACATGCCAATTTACATGTATTTAAAAATTCACTTGTCTCAGAATTCCATGTTCTATTCTCTGTTGCATGTGTAGGAATCTGCTAGCCTGATATTGATTACATCCCTGGATCATCATTGTTCATATTTCCCTATGGCCTTTTTATATAGTGTTCTACTCTTTATATGCACTTTCCCCAGAATCAGAAGTTTAGTCTCCCCTAAAGTCCCCAGCTTACTGTACATAGTCTGTTTCCATGGCTCTGCTTATCCTACACATGACTGCTGTTTAGCAGGCAATGTCCAGGCATGACCTGTGATAGTCAATCCTTAGATTTCTGTTAACGATTCACCCATTCATTCACACATGCATTCACTTACTCATTTGTTCTTCTGTTTATCCATCTAACTGGGAGCTTTTTATATGCCAGGTATAACACAGATCAAGGTCAGTTTCTTGATTTGATACTAAAAACATCAACAAGCTTTTAATGCTACTGACAGTCTATAAAAATATTCCCAAATTAACCTACACTAAAATGTAATTTGAAAACATATCACTGATGAGATTCAGGTATCTTTCTACATGTCACCAGGAAGCAATCTAAAATAATAACAAGTAAGTTGCAAACTAGGAAATTATAACATGTCATGAGGATATGTTAAATGAAGACTAGCTGTGGTGTGATAAGGGATAACTGAAGTTTCTGAGGATCTGGAATACCGAAAAAGGAATACTGTAGAAAAAGACAGATTAAGGCTGCTCTGGGACTGCCTAGGAGAGAGAAACTCAATCCAGAACTAGCGTGTTAGTGAGGGTGACAACTGAATAGAATAATGAGTCCAATTTAGCAAACATTTTTGAGCAGCCTCTAAATACTAGACAACTGTAGGCTGCAAATGGTAATCAGATATAGTCCTTGTCCTCAAGTAGTGGGGAAAACAGACACATAAAATCTTAGCTTTACTAGAGGTAGGAGTGAGGCAAGTGTGGCTGTCAGCAATATCAAGCAACACCTCAGATGTGCTATTATCTGAAGTGATATCAGATACTGTCAAGATCCAAATTTTCTAGGCTTCTAGGCTTCTCTCTCTTTTTTTTTTTTTTTTTTTTGGTTTTTTTTTGAGACGGAGTCTCACCTTGTCGCCCAGGCTGGAGTGCAGTGGCGCGATCTCGGCTCACTACAATCTCGGCCTCCCGGGTTCACGCCATTCTCCTGCCTCAGCCTCCCGAGTAGCTGGGACTACAGGTGCCCGCCACCATGCCCAGCTAATTTTTTTGTATTTTTAGTAGAGACGGGGTTTCACTGTGTTAGCCGGGATGGTCTCAATCTCCTGACCTCGTGATCCGCCCATCTCGGCTTCCCAAAGTGCTAGGATTACAGGCGTGAGCCACCAAGCCTGGCCAGGCTTACCTCTTAATGAAAGGAAGATAGTACAATTCTGAGACTTCTGTCTGATAGTAGAAAACAAGAAAGAAAAAAATGGAGATCAATACATTTTGGTGGGTAATATGAGAACTATGCTGGATATTTAATATTTTCCTCTCCCAATCCATTTCATTCTTCTCCACTCTTCTCCATGTATATAAGTTATACAGTCTATTTTGTTAACAGCAGTACAAACTGCTGTATTTTGTTACAGCAGTACAAACAGACTAAGACACCACTTTCTGAATTTAAACAAGTTTCTACTGTGTCAAAATTGAGAAGAGCATGCACTGAGTAGCTGATAAAATCGATTCCATTTAATTGGAATGATATTTCTCACTACAAAATAATGAGGTAGTAATATGACTGATAAATTTTTCACATGCACTTACATTTGTAAATCAACTGGTTAACCTAGAACAACCAATAAAATTAGATTTCTGAACTCTGCACAGATGAAGATGAGACCTTGAAGTAGAAAGGAAATAGGAAACTCAAGTAACTAGCCAGACTCACCTAATGCTACAGGAATAACGCATATTTAGAGTTGCTGGTCTCGTATGGTGATACGGACCCAACCACAATCTAATTACCAGGATTGGAGTTGAGTCTGCTACTGCCCATGAAATATAGTTAAAATAACTAGTCCTTATGGGATTTCAGGATTGTTAGTACTGTGCTAAGAAAGGGATGTCCCTCAGGTTCTAAGGAAACGGCTCTGCAGAATTATAACTAACTTCTGGATGCAACCACAGGGTTTTAACATTTAAAGGTAACATTGGTCAGTCTGATCTACCATCCAGGCAGCCCAGTTAGCCATGGGAAAACCAGAAGCTATTTTCTGAAATACATTTTCTAACATAGCTTAAACATGATAGAAATATTGAAATGTGGTTTAATTCTCTTGGTCGAAAAAGAAAATGTGATCTGTAAATGATTCTATAAACTTTTGACTTAATTTCTCTTAATTTCTGCCCAGTGTGTCAAGTATGATTTTGTTAATCACATCTGCAGCATTGGCAGGTTAACACATCTATTTTATCCAAAATCATAGCAAAATGAGTTGGATATATAGAAATATTTGGCAAATGTCGCAAGTAGATTCAGTGAGGAAAAGCCTAATTTCTAAGTCACACATGTGTACTCAAGGGTGCTGAGTTGGATGAGCACATATTTTACAAAGAACTGGGCAGTTCTGGTCGTTGTTTTATCATGAGTCAGGAGCACAAAAGTGAACTAAATAACAGAAATCAAAAGGCAAACATTGACACTGGAAGCTCACAAGACTTAGCAAGAAACACATTCTTAAAAGTCATTAAACAATTTTGAAAAGAAGTTCAAGCTGCGGGGACTGAGCTCTGAGATCAGAACAATAAGCTCCATGAACTGGAACAGAGGCTTTCTGAAAGCAGTTTTGAAGAATACTTTTCCCAGACAAGCTTCTTTGTGAGGGGATTTTTTTTTTTTTTTTTTTTTTTTTTTTTTTTTTTAACAAACATGCCTATTTTTGACTCAGTTCAGAAATGAAATATTTCAAAAGCCCTTTCAAGCTCAGTATCTCTAAAATTACTCTTTCAAAGTTACACTTTAAGGGGTACTAGAGGATTGAGATTAAGAGGGATACCAAGTTTGTAAAATTTTCATAGGCACGATAAAGACGCACAAAAATCCCCACCCACCCCCAATAATTTCTTTAGTGTTTTAGATAAAACAAAGAAATACCAGTTGGAAAGGATGGCACTGTTAATGGGGTTGGGAAAGTGTTTCAAAATTCAATTTTGACAAAAGAAAGAGTAAGACAAAAATTGCTTTCTTTCTGGGTTTAGGAGTTTTACAAAGTGAATTTTAATAAGAAATATTTTTATAAGGTTTGTTTTCCATAATTAATGTCATTGAATATAAAAATATAGCAGACCCTTGAGCAACAAGGGCTTTAACTACATGGGTTCACTTATATATGGATTTTCTTCAATAAATATATTGAAATATGTTTTGAAGTTTGTGACAGTTTGAAAAAACTCACAAACCATATAGCCCAGAAATATTGAAAAAAAGCTAAGGAAAATATATGTCATAAACGCATAATACATATGTAGATACATCTATTTTATTATCTATTACCATAAAATATACACAAATCTATTATAAATATTGAAATTTATCAAAAGTTACACTCACATTTAAAGACTGTACATGGTGCTATTAATAGTCGAGAGAAATGTAAACAAATGTAAAGATGCAGTATTAAGTAATAACTGCATTAAATTAACAGAACATACTGTACTACTATAATAATTCTGTAGCCATCTCTTGTGGCTATTGAGGTGAGCTCAAGTGTTTTGAGTATCTACTTAAAATGCGATGTGACCTAACCATTGCTGCATGAGCAGTTCATCTCTCCAGTAAATTGCATATGGCAGTAAAAACTCATCTCCTGTGGTTCTTGCATATTTTTCATCTTGTTTAATGAATCTTGAATAATATTATGGGACCCATATGAAGTGCCACTAGTGATGCTGGAAGTGTTCCCAAGAAGCAGAGAAAAATCATGACATTACAAGAAAAAGTCTAATTGCTTGCTATGTACCATAGATTGAAATCTGTAGTTGTGGTTGCTGCTATTTCAAGATAAATGAACACAACATAAAACCATTGTTAAAAAAAAAAAAGAAAAGGAAATTTGTGAAGCTGTTGCTGCAGCTAGGCCAGCGGGCGTAAAAACTTTGTACTTTCTGCAAAATACCTTTTAATTTCATATTGAAAATTCAACTTTTATGTGGATATAGGATTGCTATGATTTGAGAACTTTAGTCATTATATGACAACTTAAAGCAAAAGGAAGGTGATGGATCTAAAGCTGGAGAATTTAATGCCAGCAAAGGATGGTTTGGTGATTTTAGAATGTATTTTGGCTTAAAAAACATCAGGATAACAGGAGAAATAGCTTCTTCAGATGAGTTCGCAGATGCCATTAAGAAAATCATTGAGGAGAAAGGATATCTGCCTGAATAAGTTTTTTTTTCCTCCTTTTTTTTTTTTTTTATCATACTTTAGCTTCTAGGGTACATGTGCACAATGTGCAGGTTTGTTACATATGTATAAATGTGCCATGTTGGTGTACTACACCCATTAACTCATCATTTACATTAGGTATTTTTCCTAATACTATCCCTTCCCCCTCCCCCTCCCCCACGACAGGCCCCTGTGTGTGATGTTCCAGACCCTGGGTCCAAGTGTTCTCATTGTTCAATTCCCACCTACAAGTGAAAACATGCGGTGTTTGGTATTTTGTCCTCGCGATAGTTTGCTCAGAATGATGGTTTCCAGCTTCATCCATTTCCCTGCAAAGGACATGAACTCATCACTTTTTATGGCTGCATAGTATTCCATGGTGTATATGTGACACATTTTCTTAATCCAGACTATCATTGATGGACATTTGGGTTGGTTCCAAGCCTTTGCTATTGTGAATAGTGCCGCAATAAACATACGCGTGCATGTGTCTTTATAGCAGCATGATTTGTAATTCTTTGGTTATATACCCAGTAATGGGATGGCTGGGTCAAATGGTATTTCTAGTTCTAGATCCCTGAGGAATCGCCACACTGTCTTCCACAATGGTTGAGCTAGTTTACAGTCCCACCAACAGTGTAAAAGTGTTCCTATTTCTCTACATCCTTTCCAGCACCTGTTGTTTCCTGACTTTTTAATGATGGCCATTCTAACTGGTGTGAGATGGTATCTCATTGTGGTTTTGATTTGCATTTCTCTGATGGCCAGTGATGATGAGCATTTTTCATGTGTCTATTGGCTGCATAAATGTCTTCTTTTGAGAAGTATCTGTTCGTATCCTTCGCCCACTTTTTGATGGGGTTGTTTGATTTTTTCTTGTAAATTTGTTTAAGTTCTTTGTAGATTCTGGATATTAGCCCCTGAATAGGTTTTTAATTCAGACAAGTGCCCTATTCTGGAAAAAAATGCCACAAAGGACACTTATTAGTAAGGAATAGAAGCAAACACTTGGATTTCAGGCAGAAAGGGATAAGCTAATGCTACTGTTTGTGCAAATGCAGTTGTGTTTATGATCAGGACTGCCCTTACCTGTAACGCTGCTAAGCTACTAGGCTACAAGGGAAAAGATCAACACTAGCTGCCAGTCTTTTGGTTGTGCAACAGGAAAGCCTGGACAATGAGAACACTTGTTCTGAATTGGTTCCATTAATGCTTTGTCTCTGAAGTCAGGAAGTACCATACCTGTAAGGGACTGTTTTTTAAAGTTCTTTTGATTTTGAACAATGCCATTAGCCACCCAGAGTACCATGAGTTAAACACTAAAGGTGTTGCAGTAGTCTACTTGTACTGAAGTAGTCTACATAGTTTTTAGGAAAACATGATGTCTCTAATTCAGCCTCTAGATCAGGGGCTTATAAGGTTCTTTAAGGGTGATTACACACAGCACTCTATAGAGAGGATTGTCAACACTGCAGAAGAATATCCCAGTAGAGAGAATAACATAAAAGTCTGGATGCATTAGACCACTAAAAAATGTCATCATTGTTATAGAGAAAGCTGTGAAAGCCATTAAACCTAAAACAACAAATTCCTGCTGGAAACAACTGTGTCCAGATAGGCATGACTTCACAAGATTTATGACAAAGCCAATCAAGGAAGTCATAAAAGAGATTATGGATATGGCAAAAAAGGCAGCAGGAGAAGGTTTCAATATAGGATCTTGGAGAAATTCAACAGCTTAGTAGACACCTCTATTAAGGTGTCTCTAATTAATCGAAAATTAATGGAAGACGACTTGGTGGAGATGTGTGCTTCCAGTCAATGGCAGACGATGAGGAAGAACATGTAGAAGAAGCAGTGCCAGAAAACAAATTGACATTAAACAATCTGGCAGAAGCATTCTGATTACTCAAGACTGCTTTTGAATTCTTTTAGGACATGGGCCCTTCCATGATATGGGCCCTTCCATGATATGGGCATTGAAAAGAAAGCAAACAGTGGAAGAATAATTGGTACCATATAGAAACATTTTTAGAGAAATATAAAAGCAAAAACATCAGACAGAAATTATGACATATTTCTGTAAAGTTAAACTGAATGTGTCTGTCTCTCCTGCCTCCCCATTCTATCTCTTCTACCTCTTCCGCCTCTGCTATCCCTGAGATAGCAACACTCTTTTTCTTCCTCCTCCTCCTCCTCAGCCTACTCAATGTGAAGACAAGGAGGATGAAGGCCTTTATTCTGATCACTTTTACTTAATGGATAGTAAATACATTTTCTTATGATTTTCTTAATAATGTTTTCTTTTCTCTAGCTTTATTGTAAGAATACAGTATATAATGTATATAACATATCAAATATGTGTTAATCAACTGTTTATGTTATTGGTGTGGTTTCTGGTCAACAGTAAGCTATTAGTAGTTATGCTTCTGAGAAGTCAAGAATCATGTGGATTTTTGACTGTATGGGGGTTGGCGCCCCTAACCCCTGTGTTATTCAGGTGTCAACTGTAGAACCAAAAGTCTGGATGTATTTATTATTTGAACCATACAACAAGAACAATAAAGAGACAAGACTCTCCAAATAAAAATTATCTTCAGGAGAAAGGGTATCAAACTCAGAGTTAACTTACTTAGGTGGCTACTAATGGTCTTATCCATACATTTGATACTTGATTATTTAATCACAGAGTTGGTTGGTTTGATTTTTATCATGTGCAAAAATGCCTAGTGAGGTAGTTTACATTAAAGAGTCAGACTCAGAAAATATTTTGCCTAGCTTGATTCTGCATGAAAATATGAAGATATTCATGAAGATATATGTTTATCTGTATCAACCTAAACATTACAAAAATGAATTAAAGCAAGAATTTTTCTTGATAAGAAGATATGTGCAAATTATTGGTTTTGAATAATTTAATTTCAAAGTTCAAATTTAATTAAAACTACACATTAGACCAAAAATGGTGTTTAGTTTTAAATACATAGATTTAAGGCAATTCAAACTCGTACTGTTCCTATTTTGGTAGAGTGCTTTTCCCTGCTAGTTACCAGAGGCACTGCCCTTGTTTCTCTGTAGCATTTTGTGTTCTCCAGATAGATAGTAACCTGACAAAATTACTATTCTGTCCATGGATGGACTATGCACATTGCTTTTGCATACCTAGTTTCCTTTGTTTGTGCAGCTACCAACCCAGGCTGACCAAACAGATATACCTGTTCATAATAATATTCAATAAGAGGCTTTCCTAACATTTGATAAGTGGATGCAGGAAGAGAGGCTTTTTCTTTGTCCTGGATCACATGCTGTGAAGACCATCTAGTTGGAATGCCAACAGCCTTCTTTTCTAGCTGCTGGGACAAAAAGCCAGAGAGAAAAGCAGAATAAAGACAGAGAGATGCAGAGTGCAGGACCTGACCCTGCCTGAAGCCTTAGACTTTCTAATAAGAGACAATGACTCTTTTTTCTGTTGTAAGCTAGTTTGTGTTGGGTTTCTGTCCCTCACAGCCAAAATAATCCTGGCTAATTCAACAAATAAGCAATAGAAAAAGCTGAAAGGGAAACAATTTACAGGAAAATATAAGGCAGTGCATCTAGCTGTTAGCCACATATGGCAAAAATGAGCTTTTTATGTGTTTTCAGATATATAATAAATGAGAAAAATAAGAATGTTTGCCTTAATGTATCTCAAACATACAGACTGTTAGTACATTTTACAAAAGTGTACGACATGCTTTAGTCTGCCAGTTAATTTTAAAAATTGCATTTATTTAAATTTCTAAATTAAAAACATTATTTAAAAAATTGACTGATAATTGTAATGTATTTTCATGTACAACATGATGTTTCAAAGTCTATATACACTGTGAAATGACTAAATCTAGTTAACACATGCATTACCTAACACAGTTATCATTTTTGTGGTGAGAACACTTTACATCTACTCTTAGCGTTTTTCAAGATTACAATAGTGACTTTAGAAGAAATATACTGGCCAGGAGTGGTGGCTCACACCTGTAATCCTAGCACTTTGGGAGGCTGAGGTGGGTGGATCGCCTGAGGTCAGTTTGAGACCAGCCTGGCCAACATGGCAAAACCCTGTCTCTACCAAAAAAATAAAAATAAAAAAAATTAGCCAGGCATGGTGGCACACACCTGTAATCCCAGCTACTAGGGAGGCTGAGGAAGGAGAATCACTTGAACCCTGGAGGTGGAGGTTGCAGTGAGCCGAGATCGTGTCACTGCACTCCAGCCTGTGTGATGGGAGCAAGACTCCATCTCAAAAAAAATAAAAAATAAAAATAAAAGAAGTATATTTACACATCAAAACCTTGATCACTTTAGTAAAAAAAAAATTGTCAATGACATATATTTGGTTATATGGAAGTAAATCACTGTTTTGATAAATTATTTAATGACAATATGATTTAGCCATTGTATTAGTACCTTCTCACACTGCTCTGAAGGAATACCTGGGACTGGGTAATTTAAGAAGGAAAGAGGTTTAATTGACTCACAGTTCAGCATGGCTGGGGAGGCCTCAAAAAACTTACATTCATGGTGGAAGGGGAACACATCCTTCTCCACATGGCGGCAGGAAGGAGAAGAATGAGAAACCAGCGAAGGGGGAAGCCCTTTGTAAACCCATCAGATCTTGTGAGAACTTACTACCACGAGAATAGCATAGGGGAAACTGCCCCCAATGATCCAATTACGTCCCGCCCGGCCCCTCCCATGACACGTGGAGATTATGGGAACTACATACAATTCAAGATGAGAATTGGGTGGCAACACAGCCAAACCGTATCAGCCGTATGTACAGGTAGGTTTAGGTAAAGATTAAAGGTTTAGGGAGGTTAATGGCAAAATATTCAGAGTAATTCATCTGACCTTAAACGATCCTCCACACCGTCACCACACATATGCAAAAGTACATGCAAATATACTTAATTATTGCACATTACAAAGCAACTATTACTGAGTTAATTGCAAATTTATAGTCAATAAATCCAGGGAAATGAAATTGTATGATGAAATTTGGATGTAATTGAACAGGCAGAGTAAGAAATCCTTATATCTCAGTCTGTTTACGTGCCAGATTGGTTTGATTCTTTTGTTTGTTAGTTCTGTTTCATCAAAGTATTTACCTGAACTGATTTCTTGAATTAACACATCAAATAAGGTGAACTGGTTTATGAGTAAACACCACCTCAATAACTCACACTATCATATCAGATCACTCTCTAATGGCTTCACAAGTATTTGTCCCAACAGCCCTTTCCTTATTCCCTTTCCTGAACCTACGAATAAAACCTGAATGCTTTGACTTTGAGTTCACTGCTCTACTTACAGTTCAGGGTTCTCTTCAAGATTACTGCCACTAAATGCTATAAATGTAGAATTCCACAGTTAGAAGGGACTCTAAAATGCCAATTTCACTTACTAATTCTACAAATGAAAACTCAAGCTCAGGGCTCTGACATACCCATCCAAGGTTTCAAGTGGCAGAGCTGGTCCTGGACACACATCCCAGAGGCCCAGCCCAATGCTTCTATTGGAAAGCCATTATGCAGATGCTCTGCACACAACTGAGGACTTTTCACTGTATTGATTTGGTTTCATGCAAGTTTTTATGTCTCAACATAACATGATAAATATGTGCTAAATGTTCACATTATCTAAATGGATTGTCATATTCAATAATTAAAAAGTTAATATTGAAGAATAATAGTTCTTTATAGAGTTTTATTTCTGTTAAGTATTAAGAGAATTTTATATGTATTAACTCATACAAATGATTCTTAGATTTTTTAGTAGAAAGTCATACTAATCATTCTGGTAATCCCATTCACTTTTCATTAAGTTCTCTTTTATATAGGAGGTCTTAGGCTACATTTTGTGTAGCTTGTTTGTTTTTAAGTTGACAGATCAAGTAAGGTGTACTGGTTTACAAAACTGGTTTACACAAGGTGTAACTATGTTACATCTCAGTTACATAGTACACAAAGTAAAATATATTAAATTGAATAAAGTTTTCTATGAAATCCTGAATATAGTCTGGTTTTATGAACTATCATTTTTTTTTTTGGCTACATGAAAGAGTTAGAAGGAAGTCTCTGTTTTCCAGAATAAAGTATCTTTTTAGAAACTTTGAAGCAACAGGTCTTTAAGGATTCTGGATAAAAATGTCTGTGATGAAAAGATAGATGCTTGGGGTGATGAATATTCCATTTACCCTGATGTGATTATTACTCATCATATGTATGTATCAAAATATCTCATATACCCCATAAATATATACACCTATGTACCCACAAAAATTAAAAATAAAAAAATTTAAAAAATATCTGTGGTGGAATACCAAATATGCCTCAAAGGTAGTATTTTATTAAAATCATGAAATATTCATGATTTTGGAAATTCTCATTTTGTAAAGTGAGGGTGATGGTGGTTAACAACATACTTTTTAAGAAAAGTATATTGAGTTTGAACAAAATGTTATAATAACATTTGTATATTTTGGTAGCTGAGAGTTTGCCTGTAGAGTGAATGCGCTTAAATCCCAGTTCTTAAATTTTCTACCTGGTGTGACCTTGGCAAAAAGCATTCAGTCTTTTCGTATCTCAGTTTTTTCATCTAAAAATATGAAGATAATAAGCAGTTTTTATCTCAGAGTTGTTGGGACAATTAAACAAATACATGCATTAAAAAGTACTAAGAAATAATAAATTAGTGATTTTTATTAAAAATAGAAAATTATTTTAAATTATTACTCCTTAAAAATGATAAATAATTACTGCTATTAGCCTACATTTTGCTGTATTTTGTTTGAATTATTTGAAGGAGAAGAAATACTCTTTATAGAAAAAAGATCTGTAATTTACCTACTATTAAGAATTTACATATATAATTGGTTTGTGAATCCCGCCACAACAGTTTCTGAGATTTGCTTGATATTATTCAAAGACCTAAGCTCTTGCCTTTTCTCACTATTATAATCAACTATTTCCTGTATGCCAGCAAAGTCAGTGGTAAATATGTTAAATGTTTACAGCAAGCAGAAATATTGTCGTAATAGCATAATAAGCAATTAGAAAAAAAAATGCCCCCTGACAGAAAGCAATCATTGGTTATGCTTTATGTTGAGCTCTTCTGTTCCATGATTGATTAAATGGTTCTTTTCTATTGAATTATTGTTGTGAAAACAGCTGTTTCATACTGAAGGTCATGACATATGTTATTCATTATTTAGGCCAATATAGCAAGGTTTTTAGTAACAAGTCTTAGGAAGGAAGTTCATTTGAAAGTGCCTTCATTGCTCACATTACATTCTGCTGAGGTTTTATTAAGATGGAGTATTAAACACAATACTAATGACTCATGAGTAAAAATACAGTGAACTAAATGATGCAAAAATGCATCAACTATTTGAACAAAACATGTTAAACACACATGCACATCTCAAAGACTAAAAGAAAATGAAAAAGATCTTGCTTTTATATTGTTTTAGAGCTTCTAGGCTTCTCCTTTCATTATTAATCATACTTGGCTGCACAGAACACTTGCGATCTGTCCTTTCTTTGTAGAAGCTGCCATTGTGTGAAGATGGATATGCCTTTTTTCTCCCTCTTCTCCCAAAAGATGAATTCTCAATCTCAATTGCTTCTTCATAGCATGTGCACTTATCTTTGCCTTTTGTGCACTGGAGGAGAACATGCTTCTCCATTTCTTTGTCTCTCAGAAATATGAGACAAGTGCCTTTTGCTCTATCATGTAGCTGCTCTTTACAATGTCAGCTGCACTGATGCCTGCCTCTAGTAGCAGGCTGGTGACAAACACCACAAGGATGTACCTCCCTAACAAGGTGCTGATCAGACAGCTTGAAAGAAAGCAATGCCCTGTTTTTCCATTTTAGGGGACAAACGTTTTTCTCTCTCTCTCTGATTTCCTTTCTCCTTCCTTTCCCTCTTTCTTTCTTTCTCTCTCCTTCTTCTGAACCAGTCTTTTTTCCTAAAAAATACTAATATTTGAATCAAGCTTTCAGTCAAAAGCATTCTATTAACTTAGTTCCAAACCAGGGACAAAGTTCATAATGTTCAAGTAATTACGTTTAGGTTCTGTACTGGCTTAAAGAGGCAATGGGCATTCTGTATCTGGGCATTTAAGTATTGTTCCATAATTATTTATATACTGTATATATAATATGTAATACATATAATATGTGCTATATATACAGTGTGCTATATATATGTTCTCATCTATATATTATCTTCTACTTTGTGTCATGTATTTATCTTCCCTGTGTTCTTATTATTTCTGTATTTTCAGAATTGTTCAGTTACTACAGTGTACTACCTATAATATTTTGAGATTTTTTAATATACAAAAATAAGCATTTTAAATTATACTTCTAGTGAAGATTCCATATAGCTCAAAGACTAACAGAAAATGAAATTGACACAAAATTAAAGACTCATCAGTGGACACTTCAAAATCAGATACAGGTAGACATAGTTCTGTTAGAAGAAAAGATAAGGGTAGCGAAGTGTCTGTGCTTTACATATTCTGTTATTCCCCACTCCCTTTGGCATAAATTTTAAACTCATTAGTCTAGCCCCAGATGCCTTGCCCATCTCAAAACTTACATTATCCTACAAGTGTCCTGTGTTCTAGCCATACTAATCTCCTTGGAATTTCTTAAACTTTCTAGGTTATCTTCCTTCCATACTTTTGTACATGCAGTTCCTCTCTTTGCCTGGGTAGCTTTTTTATATATAAATATTCAATTCAGTGGTCCCTTTCTCTGGGAAGATATTCTCAATTTCAGTTCTCAGGTCTGGGTTAGGTGCCTCCTAAAGCTCATATCTTAGACATATTACTTTCATTGTCCTTTTAATTCACTCATTTATTCATTCGTTCAATAAATATATATTGTGTGCCTAATAGATGCCATTTGTATAATTGTCTGCTGATATGCCTCTCATCCACTAGACTATGACCTCCTTCAAGTTAAGAGACATACAGTTATTCTCATTCTTCTGGGAATTATGTTCTATAAAGTGGCATAAATAATAAATTAACAAATATGGAACTATTACTCCTAAAATAACAAGTTGGATTCCTAAGAACCTTTGGTCACAACACTGTCATAAACCAAATTGTCATTTGCCTTAGGTAGGTTCATTTGTCAATGTCCTTATAAAACAAACCAGTCTCATCAGCATTAAAAACCTGCTTTTTGGCCAGGTGCAGTGGCTCACGCCTGTAATCCCAGCACTCTGGGAGGCCAAGGCAGGTGGATCACAAGTTCAGGAGTTCCAGACCAGCCTGGCCAAGATGGTGAAATTCCGTCTCTACTAAAGATACAAAAAATTAGTTGGGCATGGTGGCAGGTGCCTGTAATCCCAGCTGCTCGGGAGGCTGAGGCAGAGAATTGCTTGAACCCGGGAGGTGGAGGTTGTAGTGAGCCAAGATCACACCACTGCACTATAGCATTGGCAACAGAATGAGACTCCGTCTCACAAAAAAACAAAGAAAACAAAACCTGCTTGTCAGGCTTCTGGGCCCAAGCCTGCACGCAGAAGTCCAGATGGCTTGAAGTAACTGAAGAATCACAAAAGAAGTGAAAATGACTGGTTCCTGCCTTAACTGATGACATTACCCTGTGAAATTCCTTCTCCTGGCTCAGAAGCTCCTCCACTGAGCACCTTATGACCCCCGCCCCTGCCTGCCAGAGAACAACCCCCTTTAACTATAATTTTCTATCACCTACCCAAATCCTATAAAACAGCCCCACCCCTATTTCCCTTCTCTGACTCTCTTTTCGGACTCAGCCTACCTGCACCCAGGTGATTTAAAAGCTTTATTGCTCACACAAAGCCTGTTTGGTGGTCTCTTCACATAGACACACGTGACATTTGGTGCCATGACTCGGATCAGGGGACCTCCCTTGGGAGATCAATCCCCTGTCCTCCTGCTCTTTGCTCCATGAGAAAGATGCACTTATGAACTCTGGTCCTCAGACCAACCAGCCCAAGGAATATCTCACCAATTTTTAATCAGATAAGTGACCTCTTTTTACTCTCTTCTCCAACCTCTCTATCCCTCAACCTCTTTCTCCTTTCAATCTTGGAGCCACCCTTCAATTTCTCCCTTCTCTTAATTTCAGTTCCTTTCCTCTTCTGGTAGAGACAGAGGAGATGTGTTTTATCCGTGAACCCAAAACTCCGGCGCCGGTCACAGACTTGGGAAGACAGTCTTCCCTTAGTGTTTAATCACTGCGGGGATGCCTGCTTGATTGTTCACCCACGTTTCAGAGGTGTCTGATCACCACAGGGATGCCTGCCTTGATCCTTCACCCTTAGTGGCAAGCACCACTTTCCTAGGGGGCAAGCACCCCTCACCCCTTTTCTCCGTGTCTCTACCCTCTCTTTTCTCTGAGCTTGCCTCCTTCACTATAGGTGAACTTCACCCGCCATTCCTCCTTCTTCTCCCTTAGCCTGTGTTTTGAAGAACTTAAAACCTCTTCAACTCACACCTGACCTAAAACCTAAATGCCTTATTTTCTTCTGCAATGCCACTTGACCCCAATATAAACTTGACAATTGTTCCAAATAGCCAAAAAACATCACTTTCGATTTCTTCATTCTACAAGATCTAGGTAATTCTTGTCGTAAAATGGACAAATGATCTCAGGTGCCTGATGTCCAGGCATTCTTTTACACGTCGATCCCTCCCTAGTCTCTGTTCCCAATGTGACTTGCCCCAAATCCTCCTCCTTTCCCTCTCACCTGTCCCCTCAGTCTGAACCCCAAGCATCACTTGAGTCTTTTCAATCTTCCTTTTCTACCGACCCATCTGACCTCCCCCCTCATCCCCAGACTGCTCCTCCTCAGGTCACTCCCCACGAGGCTGAATCAGGCTCCAATTCTTCCTCAGCTGTTCCTCTACCCTATAATCCTTTTATCTCCTCCCCTCCTCACACCTGGTCTGGCTTACAGTTTTGTTCCATGACTAGCCATTCCCCACCTGCCCAACAATTTTGTCTTAAAGAGGTGGCTGGAGCTAAAGGTATAGTCAAGGTTAATGCTCCTTTTTCCTTATCTAACCTCTCCCAAATCAGTTAGCATTTAGACTCTTTTTCACCAAAAATAAAAATCCAGCCCATTTCATGGCTTGTTTGGTAGCAACCCTGAGATGCTTTACAGCCCTAGACTCTGAAAAGTCAGAAGGCCATTTTATTCTCAATATGCATTTTATTACCCGTCTGCTCCTGACATTAAATAAAGCTCCAAAAGTTAGATTCCAGCCCTCAAACCCCAAAAAAGGACTTAATTAACCTCACCTTCAAGGTGTACAATAGTAGAGAAGAGTTGCAATTACTTGTCTCCTCTGTGAGGCAAAACCTAGCCACACCTCCAGCACATGAGAACTTCAGAATGCCTAAGCCACAGTGGTTAAGCATTCCTACAGGACCTCCTCCATCAGGATCTTGCTTCAAGTGCCAGAAATCTGACCACTGGGCCAAGGAATGCCTGCAGCCCAGGATTCCTCCTAAGCCATGTCCTATCTGTGTGGGACCCCACTGGAAATTGGACTGTCCAACTCACCCAGCAGCCACTCCCAGAGCCCCTGGAACTCTGGCCCAAGGCTCTCTGACTGACTCCCTCCCAGATCTTCTCGGCTTAGCAGCTGAAGACTGATGCTGCCCAATTGCCTCAGAAGCCTCCTGGACCATCACAGATGCTTTGGGTAACTCTTACAGTGAAGGGTAAGTCCATCCCCTTCTTAATCAATATGGAGGCTACCCACTCCACATTACCTCCGTTTCAAGGGCCTGTTTCCCTTGCCTCCATAACTGTTGTAGGTATTGACGGCCAGGCTTCTAAACCTCTTAAAACTCCCCAACTGTGGTGCCAACTTGGAAAACATTCTTTTAAGCACTCCTTTTTAGTTATCCCCACCTGCCCAGCTCCCTTATTAGGTTGAGACATTTTAACTAAATTATCTGCTTCCCTGACTATTCCTAGGCTACAGCCACACCTCATTGCTGCCCTTTTCCCCAGTTCAAAGACTCCTTCACATCCTCCCCTTGTATCTCCCCACCTTAATCCACAGGTATGGGACACCTCTACTCCCTCCTTGGGGACCGATCATGCACCCCTTACCATCTCATCAAAACCTAATCACCCTGCTCAACACCAATATCCCATCCCACAGCACGCTTTACAAGGATTAAAGCCCATTATCACTCACCTGTTACAGCATGGTCTTTTAAAGCCTGCAAACTCTCCTTACAATTCTCCCATGTTACCTGTTCAAAAACTGGACAAGTCTTACAGGTTAGTTCAGGATCTGTGCCTTATCAACCAAATTGTTTTGCCTATCCACCCTGTGGTGCCCAACACATACACTATTTTGTCCTCAATACCTTCCTCCACAACTCACTATTCTGTTCTTGACATTAAAGATGATTTTTTCACTATTCCTCTGCACCCCTTGTCCCAGCCTGTCTTTGTTTTACCTGGACTGACCCTGACACCGATCAGCCCCAGCAGCTTACCTGGGCTGTACTGCCGCAAGGCTTCAGGGACAGTCCTCATTACTTCAGTAAAGCCCTTTCTCGTGATTTACTTTCTTTCCATCCATCTGCTTCTCACCTAATTAAATATTTTGACAACCTTCTACTTTATAGCCCCTCCTACAAATCTTCCCAACAGGACACCCTCCTGCTCCTCCAACATCTATTCTCAAAAGGATATCACGTATCCCCCTCCAAAGCCCAAATTTCTTCCTCATCCATTATGTATCTTGGCATAATTCTTCATAAAAACAAATGTGCTCTCCCTGCTAATCGTGTCTGGCTAATCTCCAAAACCCCAACTCTTTCTACAAAACAACAACTCCTTTCCTTCCTGGACAGGGTTAGGTACTTCCGCCTTTAAATACCTAGTTTTACCATCCCGGCTAAACCATTATATAAACTCACAAAAGAAAATCTAGCTGACCCCATAAATCCTAAATCCTTTCCCCACTCCCCTTTCCATTCCTTAAAAAGCCCTAAAAACTGCTCCCACACCAGCTCTCCCTAACTCATCTCAACTCTTTTCATTACACACAGCTGAAGTACAGGGCTGTGCGATTAGAATTCTTACACAAGAGCTGGAACCGGGCCCTGTAGCCTTTCTGTCCAAACAACTTGACCTTACTGTTTTAGCCTAGCCCTCATGTCTGTGTGTGGTGGCTGCCACTGCCCTAATACTTTTAGAGGCCCTCAAAATCACAAACTATGCTCAACTCACTCTCTACAGTTTTCATAACTTCCAAAATCTGTTTTCTTCCTCACACCTGACGCATATACTTTCTGCTCCCTAGTTCCTTCAGCTATACTCACTCTTTGTTGAGTCTCCCACAATTACCATTGTTCCTGGTCCAGACTTTAATCCAGCTTCCCACAATTATTCCAGATACAACATCTGACCCCCATGACTGTATCTCTCTGATCCACCTGACATTCAGTCCATTTCCCCATATTTCCTTCTTTCCTGTTCCTCAGGATCACATTTAACTAAATTATCTGCTTCCCTGACTATTCCTAGACTACAGCCACACCTCATTGCTGATCACATTTGGTTTATCAGTGGCAGTTCCACCAGGCCTAATCACCACTCACCAGCAAAGGCAGGCTATGCTATAGTATCTTCCACATCTATCATTGAGGCTACCATTCTGCGCCCCCTCCACCACTTCTCAGCAAGCTGAACTCATTGCCTTAATTCAGGCCCTCACTCTTGCAAAGGGACTAGGCATCAATATTTATACTGACTCTAAATATGCCTTCCATATCCTGCACCACCATGCTGTTATATGGGCAGAAAGAAATTTCCTCACTATGCAAGGGTACCCCATCATTAATGCCTCTTTAATAAAAACTCTTCTCAAGGACGCTTTACTCCCAAAGGAAGCTGGAGTCATTCACTTCAAAGGCTATCAAAAGGCATCAGATCCCATTGTTCAGGGTAATGCTTATGCTGATAAAGTAGCTAAAAAAGCAGCTAGCGTTCCAACTTCTATTCCTTACAGCAGTTTTTCTCCTTCTCATCAGCCAATCCCACCTACTCCCCGCTGAAACTTCCACCTATCAATCTCTTCCCACAGAAAGCAAATGGTTCTTGGACCAAGGAAAGTATCTCCTTCCCACGTCACAGGCCCATTCTATTCTGTTGTCATTTCACAACCTCTTCCATGTAGGTTACAAGCCGCTAGTCTGCCTCTTAGAACCTCTCATTTCCTTTCCATCATGGAAATCTATCCTCAAGGAAATAACTTCTCAGTGTTCCATCTGCTATTCTACTACTCCTCAGGGATTGTTCAGGCCCCCTCTCTTCCCTAGACATCAAGCTTGGGGATTTGTCCCTCTGAAGGACTGGCAAATTGAGTTTACTCACATGCCCCGAGTGAGGAAACTAAAATAACTCTTGGTCTGGGTAGACACTTTCACTGGATAGGTAGAGGCCTTTCCCACAGGGTGTGAGAAGGCCACCGCGGTCATTTCTTCCCTTCTGTCAAACATAATTCCTCAGTTTGGCCCTCCCACCTCTATACAGTCCAATAACAGACCGGCCTTCATCCCTACTATCTTCTATCTAGTCATACTCCTATTCACCATTCTCAACTACTCGTAAATGCCCTGCCCTTGTTTACACTACCAGTTTACACTTTTTCTCCAAACCATCATAACTGATATCTCCTGGTTTTACCTCAAACCGCTACGCTTAAGTCTCTCTTAAAGTGGATAAAAGATCTTCTATGGCAAGGTACACTTCAATACTTTCACCCCGATGAAGTCCTATTCTTTACTTTTATATTCACTCTTATTCTCGTTCCCATTCTTATGCCACCCTCTACTTCTCCCCAGCTATCTCCACTACACTATCAATCTCACTCACTCTCTTCTAGCTGTTTCTAATCCTTCTTTAACAAACAATTGCTGGCTTTGCATTTCTCTTTCCTCCAAAATTGCTGAGGCCTTGACTTACTGCTTAAAAAAAGAGGACTCTGTATTACAATGTTTAAATGAAGAGTGGTGTTTTTACCTAAATCAATCTGGCCTGGTATATGACAACATAAAAAAAATACTCAAGGATAGAGCCCAAAAAACTCATCAACCAAGCAAGTAATTACACTGAACCCCCTTGGGCACTCTCTAATTGAATGTCCTGGGTCCTCCCAATTCTTAGTTCTTTAATACCTGTTTAACTCCTTCCCTTATTTGGACCTTGTGTCTTCCATTTCATTTCTCTATTCATACAAAATGATATCCAGGTCATCAGCAATCATTCTATATGACAAATGTTTCTTCTAACAACCCCACAATATCACCCCTTACCACAAAATCCTCCTTCAGCTTAATCTCTCCCACTCTAGGTTCCCACACTGCCCCTAATCCAGCTTGAAGCAGCCTTGAGAAACATCGCCCATTATCTCTACATATCACCCCCCACAATTTTCACTGCCCCAACACTTCAACACTATTTTATTTTTCTTATTAATATAAGAAGACAGGAATGTCAGGCCTCTGAGCCCAAGCCTGCACATATACATCCAGATGGCCTGAAGCAACTGAAGAATCACAAAAGAAGTGAAAATGACCAGTTCCTGCCTTAACTGATGACATTATCTTGTGAAATTCCTTCTCCTGGCTCAGAAGCTCCACCACCGAGCACCTTGTGACCCCCGTCCCTGCCTGCCAGAAAACAACCCCCTTTGACTATAATTTTCCATTACCAACCCAAATCCTGTAAAATGGCCCCACCCCATCTCCCTTCTGTGACTCTCTTTTTGGACTCAGCCCACCTGCACCCAGGTGATTAAAAAGCTTTATTGCTCACACAAAGCCTGTTTAGTGGTCTCTTCACGTGGAAGTGCATGACACTGGTTTTCCACATAAATTTTTTCCCATAGAACGTTTGGTGGGTATTTAAAAAATTATTTTCTATATGTATTTTATTTTTAATTGACAAATAATTGCATGTCTTTATAAGATACAAGTGCAATGTGATGTTTTGATATATATACATACATTAGGAAATTATTTAATCAAGCTAATTACTATATTCATCTTCTGTAGCCTCCTCATCTGCAAAACTTGCCTTGTCTGCAAGTTTAACACATATTTCCCACACATACTGCCTTTTGAAATGTGCAAGTTAGCCAGCATTTGCCAAAAAAGTTTAAAATTTTCCTGCCCCTGGATAGTGTGACTAAAATTTTTTTTTGGGTTTTAGCCTTACAACAGTGGTCTCCAATACACTTTTTAAATACTGGTTATCATCTCATGAAACTACAAATTTAACAATTTTTCCACTTTTCCTATAGCTTCATCACACATTATAGATGTTACTTTAGCATTTTCTGGAGTGTCCTTTTGCACAGATTGATAAATTTGCTCTTCTTTTTTCTGGATGTACTATATTGATGATCAATTAACAATGAACTCATAGCCAATAGCATTATAACTCATGCCTGGATGAAGCTTATGTAACACAATATGTTTTTGAAAGACACATTACTGTCTTCTTGTACTTAGAAACACTAGATAACACTTCCACACTACATTTATGGGCGATTTTAAACAGTGAAATTAACAACAAAAAGCAGAAAATGTAAAAAAATGTGGCTTCACCGAACAGACCTCAAAAAGGACACTTGTTTCTGTGCAAGAGCTGCAACAACAAGGCAGAGTGTAACCTTGTTTGGCCTCAGCTCAGAGCTTGCTTCTCAAGTGACTTAAAATTTTCTCTCTGTGCATATCTGTGAATGACCTCAAATGATTGCAAAAATGCTACCAGTATTGACTTTGGGGTTACAAATAAATATTAGTAGGTGAATTTTTAATTATGGAATTTACAAATAATGTAGAGTAATTCTATTCTTCTATTAAATAATAGAAGCTCAATAACTGTTGACAGAATGAAGTTTGCATGCTATGCTGAAGGCTATTTCTCATATTCAGTGAATTAAATTCTTTAATCAAAGTATAAATTTGAAAAATCATTTATGCTACAATGCCTAAAAGTTAAAGAAAAATCTTGTTTTGATACCATGGATATTAGGTTCTTATTTACAATATTCTTTTTTTATTATTCTTATACTTTAGGTTTTAGGGTACATATGCACAATGTGCAGGTTTGTTACATATGTATCCATGTGCCATGTTGGTTGGCTGCACCCATTAACTCATCATTTAGCATTAGATATATCTCCTAATGCTGTTCCTCCCCCCTCCCCCCACGCCACAACAGTACCCGGAGTGTGATGTTCCCCTTCCTGTGTCGATGAGTTCTCATTGTTCAATTCCCACCTATGAGTGAGAACACGTGGTGTTTGGTTTTTTGTCCTTGTGATAGTTTACTGAGAATGATGTTTTCCAGTTTCATCCATGTCCCTACAAAGGACAAGAACTCATCATTTTTTATGGCTGCATAGTATTCCATGGTGTATATGTGCCACATTTTCTTAATCCAGTCTATCGTTGTTGGACATTTGGGTTAGTTCCAAGTCTTTGCGATTGTGAATAGTGCCACAATAAACATACCTGTGCATATGTCTTTATAGCAGCATGATTTATAGTCCTTTGGGTATATACCCAGTAATGGGATGGCTGGGTCAAATGGTATTTCTAGTTCTAGATCCCTGAGGAATCGCCACACTGACTTCCACAATGGTTGAACTAGTTTACAGTCCCACCAACAGTGTAAAAGTGTTCCTATTTCTCCACATCCTTTCCAGCACCTGTTGTTTCCTGACTTTTTAATGATGGCCATTCTAACTGGTGTGAGACGGTATCTCATTGTGGTTTTGATTTGCATTTCTCTGATGGCCAGTGATGATGAGCATTTTTTCATGTGTTTTTTGGCTGCATAAATGTCTTCTTTTGAGAAGTGTCTGTTCATGTCCTTCGCCCACTTTTTGATGGGGTTGTTTGTTTTTTTCTTGTAAATTTGTTTGAGTTCATTGTAGATTCTGGATATTAGCCCTTTGTCAGATGAATAGGTGGCGAAAATTTTCTCCCATTTTGTAGTTTGCCTGTTCACTCTGATAGTAGTTTCTTTTGCTGTGCAGAAGCTCTTTAGTTTAATTAGATCCCAGTTGTCAATTTTGGCTTTTGTTGCCATTGCTTTTGGTGTTTTAGACATGAAGTCCTTGCCCATGCCTATGTCCTGAATGGTATTGCCTAGGTTTTCTTCTAGGGTTTTTATAGTTTTAGGTCTAACATGTAAGTCTTTAATCCATCTTGAATTAATTTTTGTATAAGGTGTAAGGAAGGGATCCAGTTTCAGCTTTCTACATATGGCTAGCCAGTTTTCCCAGCACCATTTATTAAATAGGGAATCCTTTCCCCATTTCTCGTTTTTGTCAAGTTTGTCAAAGATCAGATAGTTGTAGATATGTAGCATCATTTCTGAGGGTTCTGTTCTGTTCCATTGATCTATGTCTCTGTTGTGGTACCAGTACCATGGTGTTTTGGTGACTGTAGCCTTGTAGTATAGTTTGAAGTCAGGTAGTGTGATGCCTCCAGCTTTCTTCTTTTGGCTTAGGATTGACTTGGTGATGCCGGTTCTTTTTTGGTTCTGCATGAACTTTAAAGTAGATTTTTTCCAATTCTGTGAAGAAAGTCATTGGTAGCTTGATGGGGATGGCATTGAATCTATAAATTACCTTGGGCAGTATGGCCATTTTAATGATATTGATTCTTCCAACCCATGAGCATGGAATGTTCTTCCATTTGTTTGTATCCTCTTTTATTTCATTGAGCAGTGGTTTGTAGTTCTCTTTGAAGAGGTCCTTCACATCCCTTGTAAGTTGGATTCCTAGGTATTTTATTCTCTTTGAAGCAATTGTGAATGGGAGTTCACTCATGATTTGGCTCTCTGTTTGTCTGTGATTTGTGTACAAGAATGCTTGAGTTTTGTACATTGGTTTTGTATCCTGAGACTTTGCTGAAGTTGCTAATCAGCTTAAAGAGATTTTGGGCTGAGACAACGGGGTTTTCTAGATATACAATCATGTCATCTGCAAACAGGGACAATTTGACTTCCTCTTTTCCTAATTGAATACCCTTTATTTCCTTCTCCTGCCTGATTGCCCTGGCCAGAACTTCCAGCACTGTGTTGAATAAGAGTGGTGAGAGAGGGCATCCCTGTCTTGTGCCAGTTTTCAAAGGGAATGCTTCCAGTTTTTGCCCATTCAGTATGATATTGGCTGTGGGTTTGTTGTAGATAGCTCTTATTATTTTGAGATACGTCCCATCAATACCTAATTTATTGAGAGTTTTTAGCATGAAGGGCTGTTGAATTTTGTCAAAGGCCTTTTCTGCATCTATTGAGATAATCATGTGGTTTTTGTCTTTGGTTCTGTTTTTATGCTGGATTACATGTATTGATTTGCACATGTTGAACCAGCCTTGCATCCCAGGGATGAAGCCCACTTGATCATGGTGGATAAGCTTTTTGATGTGCTGCTGGATTTGGTTTGCCAGTATTTTATTGAGGATTTTTGCATCAATGTTCATCAAGGATATTGGTCTGAAATTCTCTTTTTTGGTTGTGTCTCTGCCAGGCTTTGGTATCAGGATGATGCTGGCCTCATAAAATGTGTTAGGGAGGATTCCCTCTTTTTCTATCGATTGGAATAGTTTCAGAAGGAATGGTACCAGTTCCTCCTTGTACGTCTGGTAGAATTTGGCTGTGAATCTATCAGGTCCTGGACTCTTTTTGGTTGGTAAGCTATTGATTATTGCCACAATTTCAGAGCCTGTTATTGGTCTATTCAGAGATTCAACTTCTTCCTGGTTTAGTCTTGGGAGGGTGTATTTGTCGAGGAATTTATCCATTTCTTCTTGATTTTCTAGTTTATTTGCGTAGAGGTGTTTGTAGTATTCTCTGATGGTAGATTGTATTTCTGTGGGTTCGGTGGAGATATCCCCTTTTTCATTTTTTATTGCATCTATTTGATTCTTCTCTCTTTTCTTCTTTATTAGTCTTGCTAGTGGTCTATCAGTTTTTTTCATTTTTTCAAAAAACCATCTCCTGGATTCATTAATTTTTTGAAGGGCTTTTTGTGTCTCTATTTCTTTCAGTTCTGCTCTGATTTTAGTTATTTCTAGCCTTCTGCTAGCTTTTGAATGTGTTTGCTCTTGCTTTTCTAGTTCTTTTAATTGTGATGTTAGGGTGTCAATTTTGAATCTTTCCTGCTTTCTCTTGTGGGCATTTAGTGCTATAAATTTCCCTCTACACACTGCTTTGAATGTGTCCCAGAGATTCTGGTTTGTTGTGTCTTTGTTCTCATTGGTTTCAAAGAACATCTTTATTTCTGCCTTCACTTCATTATTTACCCAGTAGTCATTCAGGAGCAGGTTGTTCAGTTTCCATGTAATTGAGCAGTTTTGAGTGAGTTTCTTAATCCTGAGTTCTAGTTTGATTGCACTGTGGTCTGAGAGACAGTTTGTTATAATTTCTGTTCTTTTACATTTGCTGAGGAGTGCTTTACTTCCAACTATGTGGTCAATTTTGGAATAGGTGTGGTGTGGTGCTGATAAAAATGTATATTCTGTTGATTTGGGGTGGAGAGTTCTGTAGATGTCTATTAGGTCCACTTTGTGCAGAGCTGAGTTCAATTCCTGGATATCCTTGTTAACTTTCTGTCTGGTTGATCTGTCTAATGTTGACACTGGGGTGTTAAAATCTCCCATTATTCTTGTGTGGGAGTTTAAGTCTCTTTGTAGTTCACTCAGGACTTGCTTTATGAATCTGGGTGCTCTTGTGTTGGGTGCATATATATTTAGGATAGTTAGCTCTTCTTGTTGAATTGATCCCTTTACCATTATGTAATGGCCTTCTTTGTCTCTTTTGATCTTTGTTGGTTTAAAGTCTATTTTATCAGAGACTAGGATTGCAACCCCTGCCTTTTTTTGTTTTCCATTTGCTTGATAGGTCTTCCTCAATCCCTTTATTTTGAGTCTATGTGTATCTCTGCACATGAGATGGGTTTCCTGAATACAGCACACTGATGGGTCTTGACTCCTTATCCAATTTGGCAGTCTGTGTCTTTTAATTGGAGCATTTAGCCCATTTACATTTAAAGTTAATATTGTTATGTGTGAATTTGATCCTGTCATTATGATATTAGTTGGTTATTTTGCTCGTTAGTTGATGCAGTTTCTTCCTAGCCTCGATGGTCTTTCCGATTTGGCATGTTTTTGCTGTGGCTGGTACCGGTTTTTCCTTTCCATGTTTAGTGCTTCCTTCAGGAGCCCTTTTAGGGCAGGCTTGGTGGTGACAAAATCACTCAGCATTTGCTTATTGGTAAAGTGTTTTATTTCTCCTTCACGTACAAAGCTTAGTTTGGCTGGATATGAAATTCTGGGTTGAAAATCCTTTTCTTTAAGAATGTTGAATATCGGCCCCCACTCTCTTCTGGCTTGTTGAGTTTCTGCCGAAAGATCACCTGTTAGTCTGATCGGCTTCCTTTTGTGGGTAACCTGACCTTTCTCTCTGGCAGCCCTTAACATTCTTTCATTTAAACTTTGGTGAATCTGACAATTATGTGTCTTGGAGTTGCTCTTCTCAAGGAGTATCTTTGTGGCATTCTCTGTATTTCCTGAATCTGAATGTTGGCCTGCCTTGCTAGATTGGGGAAGTTCTCCTGGATAATATCTTGCAGGATGTTTTCCAACTTGGTTCCATTCTCCCTGTCACTTTCAGTTACACCAGTCAGACGTAGGTTTGGTCTTTTCAGATAGTCCCATATTTCTTGGAGGCTTTGTTTGTTTCTTTTTATTCATTTTTCTCTAAACTTCCGTTCTCACTTCATTTCATTCATTTCATCTTCCATCACTGATACCATTTCTTCCAGTTGATTGCGTCGGCTACCGAGGCTTCTGCAATCTTTGCGTAGTTCTTGAAACTTGGCTTTCAGCTCCATCAGCTCCTTTAAGCCCTTCTCTTCATTTGTTATTCTAGTTATCCATTCGTCTAATTTTTTTTCAAAGTTTTTAACTTCTTTGCTATTGTTTTGAATTTCCTCCCATAGCTCGGAGTAGTTTGATTGTCTGAAGCCTTCTTCTCTCACCTTGTCAAAGTCATTCTCCATCCAGCTTTGTTCCATTGCTAGTGAGGAACTGCATTCCTTTGGAGGAGGAGAGGTGCTCTGCTTTTTAGAGTTTCCAGTTTTTCTGCTCTGTTTTTTCCCCATCTTTGTGGTTTTATCTACTTTTGGTCTTTGATGATGGTGATGTACAGATGGGTTTTTGGTGTGGATGTCCTTTCTGTTTGTTAGTTTTCCTTCTACCAGACAGGACCCTTAGCTGCAGGTCTGTTGGAGTTTTCTAGAGGTCCACTCCAGACCCTGTTTGGCTGAGTGTCAGCAGCGGTGGCTGCAGAACAGCGGAATTTTCGTGACACCGCAAATTCAGTTGTCTGATAGTTCCTCTGGAAGTTTTGTCTCAGAGGAGTACCTGGCCGAGTGAGGTGCCAGTCTGTCTCTACTGGGGAGTGCCTCCCAGTTAGGTTGCTCGGGGGTGAGGGACCCACTTTAGGAGGCAGTCTGCCCGTTCTCAGATCTCCAGCTGCGTGCTGGGAGAACCACTACTCTCTTCAAAGCTGTCAGACAGGGACATTTAAGTCTGCAGAGGTTACTGCTGTCTTTTTGTTTGTCTGTGCCCTGCCCCCAGAGGTGGAGCCTATAGAGACAGGCAGGCCTCCTTGAGCTGTGGTGGGTTCCACCCAGTTCGAGCTTCGTGGCTGCTTTGTTTACCTAAGCAAGCCTGGGCAATGGTGGGCGTCCCTCCCCCAGCCTCGCTGCCTCCTTGCAGTTTGATCTGAGACGGCTGTGCTAGCAATCAGCGAGACTCCATGGGCATAGGACCCTCCAAGCCAGATGCGGGACACAATCTCCTGGTGTCCCATTTTCCAGGCCCATTGGAAAAGTGCAGTATTAGGGTGGGACTGACCCTATTTTCCAGGTGCCATCTGTTACCCCTTTTTTTGACTAGGAAAGGGAACTCCCTGATCCGTTGTGCTTCCCGAGTGAGGCAATGCCTCGCCCTGCTTTGGCTCGCACACCTTGCGCTGCACTAACTGTCCTGCACCCACTCTTTGGCACTCCCTAGTGAGATGAACCCGGTACCTCAAGTGGAAATGCAGAAATCACCCGTCTTCTGTGTCGCTCATGCTGGGAGCTGTAGACTGGAGCTGTTCCTATTCGGCCATCTTGGCTCCACCCCCTACAATATTCTTAAGTCCTTTCTCCAAGGCAGAATCTACCAATTATAATTCTATATGATATTAAAGATTTTTTATGTTTGTAAAAAATATAAGGTTTATCTATATGTGGTGGTCATCTCTGGAAAAAAAGCAACTAGCAACTCTAGAGTACTGCTCTTTCTGATGCCAAAATTCCTGAGCTATCAACAAAATAAATGTATGAAAGCTAGAGTTGACATTCAAATATTCTATCAAAAAGTTCTGTTTTTCGTAAAGAAACAAGGTCAATATAAGGCCATCATATTGACAATGTACATTTTCTGTAAAATTTGATTACAACAGACAAACAATTTAGTGCAACTTACTGAGAGGCATAACTTTGGGTTGATTTTTAATTAGCAAAGACTTTGAATTGACCTATATTTATCCTCTTGCTTGTTTTTCCTTAATTCAAGAACAAGAATTTTCAAGACGTTTATAGATAGATGTTTATATAATCTAAGACCATGGTTAATAGTCAAGCTAATGTGCTAATGTGGGCAGTCAAATCTATGGTCACAATCAACTAATATAATTCATTTTGGGTCAACATTGATTGAGAGTGTTCCAGACCTATGTTAGGTGTTGGAAAGAAATTATGAATGGAACAGCTATGGTTCCATACCAATAAAGCTATCAGTCTACCTGAATAGATATACACTCTACAAGTGACAAAAGAGAAAAAATAATATAAATACAGATTATGAAGTAAGCTATAGAGGAAGAAAATCTGGCAATGGAAGAGAATAATGGTCATAGTGGAGGAGGAAGGAGGCCTATGTTACACGAGGTTTGCTATGGTTTGAATGTTTGTGGCCCCCACAATGTTCATGTTGAAACTTAATCCTCTCTTCATAACATAAAAGTGCAAGGTGAAGCAGCAAGTGCTGATGTACAAGCTACAGCAAATTATTCAGAAGATCTAGCTAAGATCATCGATGGAAGTGGCTACATTAAACAACAGAATTTCAATGTAGCGAAAGCAGCCTTATGTTGGAAGAAGATGCCCTCTAGGACATTCATAGGTAGAGAAGAGAAGTCAATGTCTGTTTTCAAAACTTCAAAGGACAGGCTGACTCTCTTGTTAGAAAGTGATGCAGCTGATGACTTTAAGTTGAAGTCAGTGCTCACTTACTATTCCAAAAATTACTCTGCCTGTGCTCTACAAATGGAGCAAGAAAGCCTGGATTACAGGATCTCTACAGCATGGTTTACGGAATAAGTTAAGCCCACTATTGAGACCTACTGCTCAGAAAGAAGATTCCCTTTGAAATGTGTTTATTGACAATGCACCTGGACACTCAAGAGTTCTGATAGATATATACAAGGAGTCTAATGTTGTTTTCATGCCTGCTGATACATCTTCCATTCAGAAGCCTATGGGTCAAGGTGTATTTTGACTTTCAAGTCTTATTATATAGAAACACTTTTTGTAGAAACAATCATCAGAGTGAACAGGCATCATACAGAATGGGAGAAAATTTCTGCAATCTGCTTATCTGACAAAAGTCTAATATCCAGAATCTAAAAGGAACTTAAACAAATTTGCAGAAATAAAACAACCCATCAAAAAGTGGGCAAAGGATATGAACAGACAATTCTCAAAAGAAGACATCTACACAGCCAACAAACATGAAAAAAAGTTCAACATCACTGATAATTAGAGAAATGCAAATTGAAACCATAATGAGGTACCATTTCATGCCAGTCAGAATGGTGATTATTACAAAGTCAAACAATAGATGCTGGTGAGGCTGTGGAAAAATAGGAATGCTTTTACACTGCTGGTGGGAATGTAAATTAGTTCAACCATTGTGGAGGACAGTGTGGCAATTCTTCAAGGATCTAGAACCAGAAATACTATTTGACCCAGCAATCCCATTATTGGGTACATACCCAAAGGAATACAAATTATTCTACTATAAAGACACATCCACATGTATGTTTATTACAGCACTATTTGCAATAATAAAGACATGGAACCAACCCAAATATCCATCAGTGATATACTGGATAAAGGAAATGTGGTACATATACACCATGGAATACTATGCAGTCATTAAAAGGAATGTGATCATGTCCTTTGCAGGGACATGGATGAAGCTAGAAGCCATCATCCTCAGCAAAGTAACACAGGAACAGAGAACCAAATACCGCATCTTCTCACTCATAACTGGGAGTTGAACAATGAGAACACACGGACACAAAGGAACAACACACACCAGGGCCTGTAGGGGGTGGGGGGTAAGGGAAGGGAAAGCATTAGGACCAATAGCTAATGCATGTGGGGGTTAAAACGTAGATGATGAGTTGATAGGTGCAGCAAACCACCATGGCACATGTATACCTATGTAACAAACCTGCATATTCTCCACATGTATCCTGGAACCTAAAGTAAAATTAAAAAAAAAAAAGAAATACGTTTTGTAAGGCTATAACTGCCATAGGTAGTGATTCCTTTGATGGATCTAGGAAAAGTTAATTGAAAACTGGAAAAGATTCACCATTCTAGATGCCATTAAGAACATCCATGATTCGTGGGAAAAGGTCAAAATATCAACATTAAGAGGAGTTTAGAAGAAGTTGATTACAATCCTTGTGGATGACTTTGAGGGTTCAGGACTTCAGTGGAAGACATAATTGCAGAAGTGGCTGAAAAAGCAAGAGAACTAGAATTAGGAATGGAGCCTGAAGACACGACTGAATTGCTATTATCTCATGATCAAACTTGAGTTTGAGGAGTTGCTTCTTATAAATGAGCAAAGAAATTGGTTTCTTGAGATGGACTCTACAGTGAAGATGCTGTGAATATTGTTGAAATGACGACAAAGGATTTAGAGTATACACAAACGTGGTTGATAAAGCAGTGGCAGGATTTAAAACAAGTTCTGGGTTTCAATTAATGGGTTAAATGCTATTAAACAGCATTGGGTACTACAGAGAAATCTTTCATGACAATAAGAGTCAATGTGACAAACTTTATTATTATCTTATTGCCACAGCCACTCTAACCTTCAGTGACCACCACTCTGGTTACTCAGCAGTGATCAATATCAAGGACAGACTCTCTACCAGCAAAAGATTAGGACTGGCTAAAGGCTTAAATGATCATTAGCATTTTTTAGTAATAAAGTATTTTTATTTATTTATTTTTTATTTATTTATTTTTTTAGACATGTAATTTAATTTAAAGACCATTAATAGCTCTGTCTTACTGAGCAGATTTCTTTTTATTTTATTTTATTATTATACTTTAAGTTTTAGGGTACATGTACACAATATGCAGGTTAGTTACATATGTATATATGTGCCATGTTGGTGTGCTGCACCGATAAAGTATTTTTAAATTATGTGCATTTTGTTTTAGACATAATGTTCTTGCACACTTAATATACTATAGGTAAGTGTAGACATAACTTTTATTGCACTGAGAAACCAAAAATTTCATCTGCTCATTTTATTGTGATAGTGGATTTATTGCAGTGGTCTGGAACCAAATCCACAATGTTTCCAAGGTATGTCTGTAAATAACCTCATCCAAATTCAACCACCTACCTACCTGTATGTGAATCTATTCTTAGTTATTGCCTTTTACTGCATCTTAGATTATCTCTTAGTCTGCTCCTGCTGCTATAGCGAAATAACATAGATTGGGTAATTTATAAACAAAAGAAATTTATTGGTCACAGTTCTAGAAGCTGCAAAGTCCTAGATCAAGGTGCCAGCAGATTGTCTGATTAGGGCTTCCTTCAAAGATGGTGGAAGGCGTCAGGCCTCTGAGTCCAAGCTAAGCCATCATATCCCCTGTGACCTGCAGGTACACATCTAGATGGCCTGAAGCAAGTGAAGAATCACAAAAGAAGTGAAAATGGTCGGTTCCTGCCTTAACTGATGACATTCCACCATTGCGATTTGTTTCTGCCCCCCCTTAACTGAGCGATTAACCTTGTGAAATTCCTCCTCCTGGCTCAGAAGCTCCCCCACTGAGCACCTTGTGACCCCCGCCCCTGCCTGCAAGAGAAAACCCCCTTTGACTGTAATTTTCCACTACCCACCCAAATCCTATAAAACAGCCCTACCCCATCTCCCTTGGCTGGCTCTCCTTTCAGACTCAGCCCGCCTGCACCTAGGTGAAATAAACAGCTTTATTGCTCACACAAAGCATGTTTGGTGGTCTCTTCACATGGACACGTATGACAGAAGGGACAAACAGACCCCTCAAGTCTCCTTTCTGGGGAAGGACACTAATCCCATCCATAATGGTGGAGCCCTTATAACCTAGTCACCCCCTAAAGGTCCTACTTCTAAGTATTATCACATTGGGTATACATTCCAACATATAAATTTTGATGGGACACCAACATTCAGACTATAGACCAATCTTCAATGTTTCTTCAAGAATCTTCTTGTATATTCTCTTAATGTTCTTTCCCAAATTTACATTATAGACTTAGAAAAATGTAGGAAATGCTGATTTGATAATGCTGCATATCTACAACTATCTGATCTTTGACAAACCTGACAAAAACAAGAAATGGGGAAAAGATTCCCTATTTAATAAATGGAGTTGGGAAAACTGGCTAGCCATATGTAGAAAGCTGAAACTGAATCCCTTCCTTACACCTTATACAAAAATTAACTCAAGATGGATTAAAGACTTACATGTTAGACCTAAAACCATAACAACCGTGGAAGAAAACCTAGGCAATACCATTCAGGACATAGGCGTGGGCAAGGACTTCATGTCTAAAACACCAAAAGCAATGGCAACAAAAGCCAAAATTGACAAATGAGATCTAATTAAACTAAAGAGCTTCTGCACAGCAAAAGAAACTACCATCAGAGTGAACAGGCAACCTACAAAATGGGAGAAAATTTTTGCCACCTACTCATCTGACAAAGGGCTAATATCCAGAATCTACAATGAACTCATACAAATTTACAAGAAAAAAAAACCAACCTCATCAAAAAGTGGGCAAAGGATATGAACAGACACTTCTCAAAAGAAGACATTTATGCAGCCAAAAGACACCTGAAAAAATGCTCATCATCACTGGCCATCAGAGAAATGCAAATCAAAACCACAATGAGATACCATCTCACACCAGTTAGAATGGCCATCATTGAAAAATCAGGAAACAACAGGTGCTGGAGAGGATGTGGAGAAAAAGGAACACTTTTACATTGTTGGTGAGACTGTAAACTAGTTCAACCATTGTGGAAGTCAGTGTGGCGATTCTTCAGGGATCTAGAACTAGAAATACCATTTGACCCAGCCATCCCATTACTGGGTATATACCCAAAGGACTATAAATCATGCTGCTATAAAGACACATGCACATGTATGTTAATTGCGGCACTATTCACAATAGCAAAGATTTGGAACCAACCCAAATGTCCAACAACGAGAGACTGGATTAAGAAAATGTGTCACATATACACCATGGAATACTATGCAGCCATAAAAAATGATGAGTTCATGTCCTTTGTAGGGACGTGGATGAAGCTGAAAACCATCATTCTCAGCAAACTATCGCAAGTGCAAAAACCCGAACACCGCACGTTTTCACTTGTAGGTGGGAATTGAACAATGAGAACACTTGGACACCGGAAGGGGAACATCACACACGGTGGCCTGTTGTGGGGTGGGGGGAGGGGGGGAGGGGGAAGGGATAGCATTAGGAGATATGCCTATTGTTAAATGATGAGTTAATGGGTGCAGCACACCACCATGGCATATGTAACTAACCTGCACGTTGTGCACATGTACGCTGAAACTTAAAGTGTAAAGAAAAAAAGAAATGCTAATTTGAAAAAGCAATAAAACCCAATCATGTAACAAAGTCATATGAGCTCCTTAACTTTATAAAAGAAAATAAAAAAAGGACTAAAAAAAGTGCATAAATACTGTATACAAGGAGAAAAGAAATATTCATTTAATTGCACATTGAGAAATGTAAGAAGTAGCTCTGAGACACTTCAGACATGTGCCAAGAAAAGTTGGTGGTATGTGGCTTCAAGAAAGAATAACACGAAAATGGCATCGCTTTCTGCTCCTGGCGCGGCTTGCTCACAGGACCAAGAGGTGGCATTCCTGGGCCTGGGGGAGGGGACAGCTTATTGCAAACGTTGGCTGGCACCAAGCTTGTCACAGACTATGGGTTTTCTTTTTTTTTCCCGTCTCCTTAAAACTTAGACTGTAGTAACTTACAACTCATTGCCATTAGGAAGAAACTTTTATGAGAAGAAAAGGACTTGAATATACCATTGGAGAATATTTTTTCAGTAGCTTTAATTTCATTTAAATCCCAAACTACAAGCAGAGTCTAATTACGGATGGTAGGGAAGTGTTCATTTCTCACATTGAGCACCTATGAGATCTATGTTCTTTGACCTGTGGGTCTTCAGTGTGAACTCCAGGTTCATTTTTCTTGCTAGCAGCAGGCATTTTCAAACACTTACCTTCCATCTGTAGGTGGCAGTAAGTTATTAATGTTTTTGTTACTCTGCCCAGTGGAAGGAAGATTAAATCTGGTTTAAGAGAAACAAAATATAAAGAGAATATTGTTCTACCTTTGGGCCGGTATAAAGAACAATAACAGTTTTTTTTCCAGTGGAAGTTTGATTCCTTCCCCCATTTTAATTTGAAGTAAAATTGAAATACTTATGTATTCTCAGGAGAGTCTCCACTAGCTGGGATGAACTTATGTTCACATCAGACTAAACAAACCTAAAACAACAAGGAAGAGTATTGTATAAGTCAGCAGCTGAAGAAACCCACTGTTTCTTATGCTGTGTATCTAAGCAAGATTCGTTCAGATCTTAAAGCCTACTGTTATATTTATATTAAGCAATGGCATTTGGCTTTCAAGTATATGCATACAAAACATCAAATAATTATTCTTCCAATTCCACAATAAAAAAGATTTCTTCTGAAATCACTTGCTGATTTCCCTCTGTGTTTAGAAGAAACAAAAAACAACCACAAACACAACAGGAAAAGGAATTGTTGATTTGCAATTCTTTTCTGCCTTGTCTTTTGCCTTGTGGTAGTTTATATGCAAAACATGCTTCCTTAGAGATGGAATCCACTAGTCCTTGCCATTAAGGGAAACACAGCAGGACCCAGAAAGGATTTGCTGAAGCTGAAAACTGACTTTATAATTTAGCTGAGTCCTGAAGTAGCATAAGTCACAGTATAAATCAGAACACTGGATCCAAAAAATGTAAGGCAAATAGAGCGAAACATGAATTTCTCCCCTCATACTTTTCCTCTTGTTAGTACAATTAAAACAACCACCAGTTCCTTTATTGCTTATGATTTAACAGTTAGACAAGTAAAGTGACAATTTCAGGCTACAGTAGACAGAGCCATAGAAAAAGAAAAACAGCCAGTAAGATGAGGCAGTTACTGTCATATTATGCCAACAGATACTGCCAGGTTTCTAAAATAAAAACAATCTTCACCATGGTGAATACTTTGCACATTTGCTTAGTTTAGCTTTATGGACTCTTCCTATTGCAGTAAACCAGTTTATACTTATATCATTCTTTGATTTCTCTAAAAAAATTTAACACAGGCTACAGAGATTAAGTTGGCTATTTTAAAAAATAACTTTGGGATATACGCTTAACATTTCTACGTTTCCTGTGCTTACAGAATGCTTTTGGCTCAAAAGGGCCTTTCTATTTATGTATTTACTCTCTATAGGGTAGAATTCTTATTTTGTGTGAGATAGATAACTGTTACTTTGTGTAAGATACTATTGATAAGCTTTGTTTCTCCACAGGAGCCATGAAGGCGAGTATTCTGTCCTTTCTAATCTTTGCACAGCTGGCAGAAGAAAAGATCGTGTGATGCCAGTGCGTCCCAACCTAAGATTTTCTGCCCCGGCTTTCTCACACTAATAGGTAACATTTATGCACCATTGTAATTTTTATTTTTAAGTGGTTTGTTTTCAATTTTAACAGAGGATTTCACAAGTGCAAAGTGCATTTCATTTTCGATGAGCAGGGAAAATATAACCCTTTGACAAGCACCCAGGTATCAAATTGTCCTCCTTTCTCTTGTAAGAGTCATCTGGTAATGTAACAGGTGTGCATGACAATGTATAAAAACTTATTCATGAGTAAAGAGCTTTTACTATTTCAATTCTAACTTGTGTAAATCATTTTCTGTGGAGCCAAACAATGGTGGCTGTGGCAGCTGGGTTGATTTGCCTGATTTTGATAAAAACATAAATAGCACCATAGTTTGGCTTTTGGACTTTCCTTGGTATTTGTAAGATCTATGGGACCAGCTTATTATAACGAGCAGTTAGAAAGTACAAGTAAGTAAGACCCAGAAAACAGAGACTGTAATAGTAAATATCACGAGTACCAGTGAAAAGAATCATGGGCATTTTACCATAAAATTGTTGAAAGAATATGAACCGCAGAATTCAAACGGATTTGGGCTAAAATCCCAGCTAAGCTACTTATGCCACCTGTTCTGTGAACTTGGGCAAAGTGTTTAACCTGTTTCATTATTTTATAACATAGGGGTTGCAATGTCTATTTTTAAAATGTGCACTAATGAGATAATTAAAGAAGTTATCCTTCACGAAGCATTGCAAAGCACTTAAAAACTGGTAGATGCCCGTCAATCAACAAGTGGCTAAAGAAACTGTAGTATGTAGGTACACAATGGAATACTACTCAGCCATAAAAATAAATGAATTAACAGCATTTGCAGCGACCTGGATGAGATTGGAGACTATCATTCTAAGTGAAGTAACTTAAGAATAGAAAACAAAACATCGTATGTTCTCACCAATAGGTAGGAACTAAGCTATGAGGATGCAAAGGCGGAAGAATGTTACAAAGAACTGTGAGGAATTGGGGAGAGTGGGAGGGGGCGAGGGATAAAAGACTACAAATATGGTGCAGTGTATACTGCTCAGGTGATGAGTGCACCAAAATCTCACAAATCATGGCTGAAGAACTTATTCATGTGACCAAATACCACCCGTACCCTAATAACTTATGGAAGAAAAAAACCTGATTGCTGCTCAAAGCAATAGCAACAGCATAAGAGCCATTTCAATAGGACATGCCATAGGAAGCAGTAAAGGGTGAGAGTATACAGTAGAGGCTAAGTTGACTGCCTGAAGTTTAACCCCTTCCCCTTTTGCTATTGCTGTGACCTTGGGTGGATTGTTTAACCTCTCTGTACCTTAGCTTAGCCATTTATACAATGGAGATAACCATAGCTTGAACCGCATAGCATTGTTACAAGGATTAACTGAGATAATACATATAGAGTAATTAATACAGTGTAAGCAATCAATGATGTTAGCTATTTTTTCATTACCTTGCCCCTGCAAGGGGTTTATCTGGCAAGAATACAGTGGTTTCCCCTTATCTGTGGGGGATACAATCCAGGACCCCCAGTGGATGCTTGAGACTGTAGACAGTACTAGGACCTTTATAAATATATATTTTCCTTTCAGTACATACTTATGATAACATTTAATTAATAAATTAGGTAAGTAGGAGATTAACAACAACTAGCAATAAAATAGAACGATTGCAACAATATGCCAGCATCACTACTCCTGTGTATGGGGCCTTTATTAGGTAAAATAAGGGTCACTTGAACACGAGTATTTTGATAATGTGACTTTTGGTCTGATAACCAAGATGTCTGCTGGCTGGCGGGTGGGTTGCATATACAGCACAGACATGCTACACGACGGGATAATTCACGTCCCACGGAGCAGGACAGCAGAGACTTATCATGTTATTCTGGAGTGTCCCCAATTTTAAACTTATTAATTGTTTATTTTTGGAATTTTTTAATATGTTTGGACTGCAGTTGACTGCCGTTAACTGAAACCCCGAAAGTGAAACTGTGGATAAAGGTGGACTACTGTGTAGAAGTAGCCTGTGTAGTGTGAATGGACAATAGAATATATTTTAAAAACTGTGGTATAGCCACATATTATGATGTTTCTGGAGGAGAGAGAAACAGTGACTTGACATTGGCAATGCTACCCAACGGTAAGAGGAATTTACTTCTCTCTGAGTATTCTCATCAAAAGCATGGATGTGATCCTGACACAAGTGACAATAAGCAAATTTGGAAAAATTTTTGGTCTTTTGATCAATTCACCATGTTTCATTTGGTTCTGAATCTCACTATTTAAATAAATTTGTGAATATTTTGGAAATGAGGAAATCCATAATTAATCCCCATAAGCAAAACAGAGGCTGCTTATTCAAATCAACCTTCACATTCTCTCTTCTTCAACATTCTGTGCAGATATAATAAAATGTCCTTGCATTTGCATGATGTTTTGCAATTGAAATCATTCCCATACATGCAGTTTTATGTCAGCCTCTTAACAGCCCTGGGGAGTAATCCTAGCTGGTATTGGTATCTCCTCCCTCACAAAGAAACAAATTTTGAGAGGTGAAGTGATGTGCCTCAAATCACATAGTTTTTAAGCAGCTGAGTAAGTTAAAAAAATCACTCAACAGTGTTTGATAAGGTTGGCTTTTGCAGTTTAGTTTTAGGTTATGTGAGATTGTACTGTCGCAAGTACCATTAGAATTTCTGTCAAATTATGAATTTTTTTCTGCTTTCACTAATTATAATAAAGAAAGACCTTTTTTAACATGCTTTTTATATTTGTCTTCTATATTTATATGTGCTCTTTGGGGCTATTTTAGTTTGACATTTAACTGCTTTTTCTAGGAATAGTCTCTGAAAAAGACTCAGATATCAGATAAAATATTAGTGCACATTATTAGAAGAGGGCTTCAGATGAAAACAAAGATTTGGTAGCTTACATCATAATATTTTCAAGGGCAAATCCAATTCTTTATTTTTGTAGTCTTGGTTATGGGCTTATGTGTCTGCACCTGAGAGACAACAAAAGAATCACAGCTGGATTTGCAAGATGCATCTAATTGGGGAAAAATGCAGGGGTATGTGTGGAAACTTTTTTTTTTCTTACTCCAAAAAGTGAACTCAAAAATAAAAGCACCTGTAGAATTGAGATTTGAGCAAGAAAAGCAGTGTGGGAAGATGGATAACCTTTGATGACAAGTTGATTTCTCATACCTATGTGGTCCAATTTCAGTTTGAATATTAGCTATGAGATCTGCAGTTCTCTGTTCTATAAGGCTCGAAAGGTGAAGGCAGAATATTTCAGAGGTTTCTCGAAACTCTAATAAAAGACTCTCCTGCCAGATGACCCTTGATAAACTTCAATCCTCCTTTCAGCAAAAATCTCCCCCAGACAGGCTCAAAAAGGGTGATGTTCACCACTGTTAAGTCTCCAGTCAGCCATGCTAGACAGCTCAGAAATTTCATTGGAATTTTTCCTTACTTGGCAGTTTTAGATGTTTTAGTCAGTAATGCAAATCCAAAAGGAGAAGAACTTGGTAGGAATACATGAAAAGTAGATCTATATTACACAAAGTGTACTTATGGTTATATAGAAGTAATATGTAATTTTTACCTAATAGCATAATACATCAAAATTGAGATTGTGGTGATGATGCACAATAATATATTCCACTCTACATCTGTTTATATTGTTGTTATTCTGAGTGTTTTCACAGTGATATATTTTTCAATACAGCATCAATATATTTTATCACTTATATGTCATACGGTGGTATCCTCATCTCCCCTAAGCTTCTTGAGTGTAAGGTTTATGATTTATTATTTGCATTATTTTTATGCCTTGCAAAATGACTAGCATAGTAGGCTCTCTTTTGATGTGCTTGTAAAACTGACCTGAGTATGGATGTTTCTTTGTCTAAGGACAATTTCATAATACAAAATCAATACAGATGGTAACACCGGTAAAAATCTCAGAAACCAGATTTAAAGTATTCCTAACCTGGGCTTTTATGAGTTTGCATTTAAAAAAGAGCATGAGGAATTTTTGTTTATTTCCAGTGTCTAAATTCTAAGCAGAGAGAATAGCCTAATGGATTTCTGTAGATTAGTTTAAAACTAACTAATAGGGAGTAAGTATTCTGTAAAATCCCTGTAATTATTATAGAATCCTTAAATAACCTCAAGCAGTACTATTAGGACTTATTTTGTTGTCTGAGTACATGTCATTAGGATAAAAATAAACAAATTTGAAGCTAAACAAAGATTTGAAGATCAACAATAAATTAACTTGATAATATTTGCAGTGGCCAGTCCACGTCTGTGGGGACTGGACACATCAATCAGGGCAACATTGAGAATCCCTGTTCTTCATCCCCCGCAGGACCAGTCACATAATCTATGGGGCCCAGTTCATGATGACAATGAGGAGTCCCTAATTCAAAAAGCATTACGACAACTTTTGACTTTCTCTTGTAGTCTCTCTGTCTCGCAAGCTGTTACCACGTTTTTTATTTGCTGTTTAATGCCATTCATTTTCTCAGTCACAAGGACACTCATGGGGTGAGAGCAGAACTTCACAGGCAACTGAGACCCTGTCCTGAGTTGAGCACAAGTGGTGTATGTACCCAACCCTAACTCCCTGTGTCCACACCCAGACCCCCGCTACAAATGGAGATGGCCGTGGGTTATTGGGTTGGAGAGAAAAAGCAGGTAGCTGAAAACTGTTCCTGGAGGCATGGCGAGGTGGTGAGAGTGGGACTAAATGTAATCTGTGACTCCAGGGCCCTGACACCTGCTCCAGTGTTCTAACTTACTCTAACTGCTCCAGTGTTCTAACTTACTTACAAAAGCTAAAATTGAAGATACTATGTTAAGAATTTTCAGACGACCACTTCACAGCATTACACACCTAGTGAAGGCCCTTGTGAGCAAGGCGTCCTGTGCTGCTGCAATGGCCCCATGTCCATGAAGCTGGCCATGGTTCCCAAAATAGAATATCTGTGGGATGGGCCGGGCGCAGTGGCTCACGCCTGTAATCCCAGCACTTTGGGAGGCCGAGGTGGGCAGATCACGAGGTCAGGTGATCGAGACCATTCTAACACGGTGAAACTCCATCTCTACTAAAAATACAAAAAATTAGCTGGGCATGGTGGTGGGTGCCTGTAGTCCCAGCTGCTTGGGAGGCTGAGGCAGGAGAATGGCGTGAACCCGGGAGGTGGAGCTTGCTATAAGTCGAGATCACACCGCTGCACTCCAGCCTGAGGGACAGAGCGAGACTCCATCTCAAAAAAAATAAAATAAAATCTGTGGGATGATGGAGCACATCTTGCTGATAGAGAAGTGATGTCCTTCTCCCTAATCCTGAAGCAAGAGGGTTGACATTGTCTTTCTCCTTCTCCACTGTGACTGCTTTCTTACTTCAATGTGCACTTTGTCTTCATTTTAATCCACTTGCTTTTATTTAAAAATGATGAGAGGAAGGAAACTGGAAGACAATTTTGATAAAGTATAATTTCATAATGGTAAAATCATGACTCATGCAAATACAATATGAATGCATGTCAAGATTTTATTTAACTCAATAATTAATGAGGAAAATAGTAAGATGCCAACAGTAATTTAAAGAACGTTTGAGAAGCAATATTAAGATTGCTGGGTTGGATATAAAAATGGTTAATGTCCAACAGTACCATAAATTGTAATATTTAGGGTACTTTTTGTTTGAAACAAGTTATTCCCATTTCTACTGGACAAAAATCTACAAGTTAACCTCCAACCTTACAAAGTTGTAAAGTAGAACAGGCAATAGATAATCAAGCCCAGCAATAGAGAACTGCACTGTGAGGACATCTAAGTAATCTCTTCTGTCTATTTCAACTTAAGGATGATTTACCTGTCAGTGTGATTTGCTCCTCCTAGCATTATCTGGGTTTTTATTTCATCTGACTAACGTGTTAAAAGATTTTCCAGTAGCCCTCTATATGCATGGTAATAGATGTTTAATACATACAATGATAGAGTATAAAACAGGAAAATAATCCTCAATATATTTAATTCAGCATGCATTCTCTTAACACTTCAATTAGATTATATACTTCTAGATTATAGAAAATAGCCCTGGAAGTAGTCTAAGATTCTTAAATATTTAGGATTAGACAGGTCTTGGTGATCTTCAGTTTTCTCCGTGGGAGAAGAAAATGTCATTCTGCAATCACGCATATAAATATTTGTGGCTCACATTTAGGTCTAGAACATTTTTGAGGCTTTAATTTGTGTTTCTAAGTGGATGGGTAGACTAGAGAAGAAAATAAAAAAGCCCAGAGAATTTGTGAGAGAGAAAAGGGGAAATAAATTAGTCAGGTGGCTATTCAGGCACAATCCCACCACATAGGTCTAACAGCCAGATGATGTCCTACCTCAAGACTGAACTCAAGTATTTTAGGCATGATTTTCTGCCAATTTTGTTGCGTTTCAGCTGTATTTGTCATAAGTTCTATTAATCTCAGACTGAAAAGACAAAATCACATATCTTAAAGCACATGGTAAGTTACGTGAGATATGAAGAAAGGATTCTTGGTATTGAAACATACTAAACTCAAAGACTTTCCCAATTGTTGCTGTACAGTCTTCCACTATAGAAGTCTTCTAAAAGTAGAAACACATTTCACTTGTTGGGCCTTGTTTATATCATTTGTTACAGCATTTCTTCTCTCTATTTCTGAGAAAGAGAATGTTTTATGTGATGTTAATAGTTAATAGGTGTTCCTGGAAAAATACTTTATTTTTCTCGGTGAAATTAGTTTAGTTACTTCTAAGCAGAGTTGATGGGTTCTTTTTTTAGAGGATTTCTTTTGAAACTCCAAGAGGGAGAAAGGAACATGTGACATTTTATGAATTTGTCTTAGAGAAATTTCTCCTTACCTGCCTTTTTTTCCCCAAGGAATGCTTATTACTATACTTGAAAAATAGCTTTGAAAATTCCAGTGTAGTTTAATTCCTTCTCTGAATTGATGAAAGTGAGGTTCAGAAATAGTTAGTGGCATACTTAAGAGGAAGGGCAAAACACAGACCTCTTGACTGCTAGAGTAATCTAAAATGATGAAGGTATAATTTTTATATGTAGCCTAGTCCTTATGTGTAAGTCCCACTGCTAAAAATAGTTACTAAATCATTTAGTTTAGAGAACTAACCTTTTTTTTCGTTATTATACTTTTAGTTCCTGGATACATGTGCAGAACGTGCAGGTTTGTTACATAGGTATACATGTGCCATGGTGGTTTGCTGCACCCATCAACCCGTCATCTGCATTAGGTATTTCTCTTAATGCTATCCCTCCCTTAGCCCCCAACTCCCTGACAGGCCCCGGTGTGTGCTGTTCCACTCCCTGTGTTCATGTGTTCTCTTTGTTCAACTCCCACTTACGAGTGAGAACATGTGGTCTTTGGTTTTCTGTTCCGTGTTAGTTTAGAGAATGATGGTTTCCAGCTTCATCCATGTCCCTGCAAAGGACATGAACTCATCCTTTTGTATAGGTACATAGTATTCCATGGTGTATATGTGTCACATTTTCTTTATCCAGTGATGGGCATTTGGGTTGGTTCCAAGTCTTTCCTATTGTGAATAGTGCTGCAATAAACATACACATGTGCATGTGTCTTTATAGTAACATAATTTATAATCATGCTACTATTTATAATCCTTTGGGTATATACCCAGTAATAGGATTGCTGGGTCAAATGGTATTTCTCGTTCTAGATTCTTGAGGAATCGCCACACTGTCTTCCACAATGGTTGAAGTAATTTACACTCCCACCAACAGTGTAAAAGCGTTCCTATTTCTCCACATCCTCTCCAGTATCTGTTGTTTCCTGAGTTTTTAATGATTGGCATTCTAACTGGCATGAGATGGTATCTCATTGTGGTTTTGATTTGCATTTCTCCAATGACCCGTTATGATGAGCTTTTTTTCATATGTTTGTTGGCCGCATAAATGTCTTCTTTTTGCCCAGAATCTACAAGGAACTTAAACAAATTTACAAGAAGAGAACTATACTATTTGTGATGAAACAAATGCTTGATTTACATTTCAGATCCTAGGATAGAGAGCATTGAATTAAAGTCTAAAAAATTAGAACTTATCCTGTCTTTATTATTATAGTGCCGATTTGAACCAATATCTTAATTCATTTATACTCCATTTTATCATTTTTGAAACAAAAATTAAAACTATATTATAAAGATATTTTAAGTAGTAACATCATTTTAAGATAAATTCTTATGAGAACAATGCAACTATGCATATCCCAGCACAGAAAACACTTGGTAATTATTAGGCCAATGGCAGTTAGTGGTGGTAGTATCTGGACAGTACTTGCTTAAAGCCATGACTGCATTTTACTGTCAATAACCAATACTCAGATTTATTTTCCAGTGTTTTCTCATGTAGTTTATATACTCTCAAGTCTTTACCAAGTTTTAAGTTTTGGCTTCAAATCACTCGTGGTTTAGGTAGGTGGGTGGGAACAATTTTTACCTTATTTTTCTAGAATAAAAGGTTAAGCAGTTTTCTTAACGTACAAGATCTACCAGCAAATGGGCCAGGAAAAAAACATAAGGCTTGTCAACTTTGTTTACTACTCAAGCAAAAGGATTGGTTTGTTTTCTTTCTAAATTAATCACTTAAACTTGTTTTTTAAGCATTTTGAAAACCCAAAGCCAAAGGATTCTGAATATCTCACATTTTGTTCCACGTTTAAATTTGCTCTGTTTTCATTCTGTTTGTCAAGCTTTTCACACAATTTTAACAGTGGCATGTTTAATTATATGTAAAAATCATAGTGGTTAACACAATTTACCATCTTTATGCATTTTTTTGGTGCATGAATTCAGTCTGTAAGTGGTAAAACAAAAATAAATGCTTCTATTTACAAAATAAACAGGCTTTAACACATCTTTTCCCACTAAAAAAAACCATTAATAAATAGTTTTTGAAGGAAAGAAAACATTCAAAAAAACATATTAGCAGGTCATATTTAGAGTGCTTGTTCTTTGAAGAAGAGAGTGAGGGAGAGATACTATTAGCATTCTGTTAAGAAAGGAGAGAAAAGATAGTTTTCAGATGGGATTTAAGCCAGAGAAGTCTCTTATGCCCGGGAAGATCAATCAGGGTAAATGAGTTCTCCACGTATTATTACCTGAGGGTAGAGAAAATTGAAGTTGAGATTTTTTCCCCCTACTTGTTAGACCTTGCTGCATAAATATGATATAAAAAATATGTGTGCAATTTGATAGTGGTCTTTTCCATTGGTCAAACCTTGAAATTTTAACTCTTTGAGGCTTTTCAAATTTGGTGTAAGGAACACAATTTCTTCACATTTAATCTTATTTGTTCTTATTAAAATACAATTGTATTTGTAATCATGACTTTAATAGAACTCTGATTTGTCGAAGATCTATCCATAAATGCTTTCTGCCCTGTGAAAACAAATGCCCAGCCCTGGTTGCTACACTCAAGGATGGCAGTAATAAAAGTGGTTAGAAAATCAATTTAAACTGCATTTGTACTTTACCAAGAGCTGGTGACACTTACATTGGTAAGAGTTATGCTCTCCAAATATGTGATCCACTTTTATAAGCAACTAAAAACCCTACAGCTTCAGTCACACTCTCCAAGCAAGAATAAATGACCTCACATCAATCCATTTTCACAAGACCTGGCACTTGTAGAATGGGGGAAAGAAATGAGACAAAAAAAAAAGATAAACTATAGAAATTGTGAAACCTAGGCTGTTTTAACCTAAGCTTGCACTTTATGTGTATAAATGGAAAAACACAATTTGTTCTGCATGCCTTAATGTTTTAAAAACTTGAGATTATCATACACAAAATAATATGTGGAAAAGGTTTCCATGTCTTATTTATCTTTATGAATCCCATGATCATTATACTGCTTAACACAAAAGAGGCTCTACAGCACTCATAGGATAAAAGAAGGGACAGATTGATGGTATGAAGGACACATATCCTATTTTAATCGGACAGATTTAGATCAAAATAATTTCTAAACATGGAAGTTCTAGAAAAAGAAAACAGAAGACAATTACCAGAATGTTTTGTTGTGATGCATTACTTTTTGTTTAAGTAACAGTGACCTAAAACAGGCCTGTTTCTCCTTTTCTTCTTTTCTAATAGCATGTGTATATTTGCATAAGTACTTTTTTGCTTATCACGACCTTTTCTTGTTAAACATTAAGGACAGCAGAGGGTTACAGTGAAGCAGCTGGAACTCCTATCTTCTGGAAATGCAAAAAGTGTCTGGTGTTAGAAAAGGTTCAAAACTTAGTAATCATACAAAAGGAGAGTTGTGTGTTCTTTTAATATCATACCAGAGCATTGTCTAACGGGCCTGCTTAAGGATTATGTAATTCTCTAGAAGGTGAACTTTTATTTGGCTCACTATTTACAGTTACATGTCACTCAATAACACTTCTGAGAAATGCCTCATTAGGTGATTGCATCACTGTGCAAGCATCATAGAATGTACTTACACAAACCTAGATGGCATAGCTTACTACCCACCTAGGCTATACAGTATGGCCTATTGCTCCTAAGCTATAATACAGATCTGTATAGCATGTAGTACCAAAACATGTTCTGAATACTGTAGGCAATTGTAACACAGTGGTATTCGTGTATCTAAACATATAAAAGATGTGTAAAAATACAGTACAAAAGAAAAGAAAAATGGTACACCTATATAGGGCACTTATGAAAGGAGCTTACAGGACTGGAGGTTGCCCTGTGTGAATCAGTGAGGAGTGGTGACCAAATGTAAAGGGCTAAAATACTAATGCATATTACCGTAGACTTTATAAACACCATGCACTTAGTCTATACTAAATTTATAAAAACAAAAGTAATTGTGCTATGACGTTACAATAGCCACAACATCACCAGAAAACAGGAACTTTTTAACTCCATTACAATCCTGTGAGACCACCATCATCTATTTGGTCTGTTGTTGACTGAAACATTGTTATGAAGTACATTAGCACTATTAATACTGTTAATTAGACCAGGACTCTGTGAAGTTACATGCTCACTTGTAGGCTGTGGTTTGATGGAGACACAAATGAATACAGACTGGCAGAAAACATCACAAAATTACATTTTATTGCCCTATGGAATATTAACTAGTTTTGTCTCTAAACCTTGCGATCTTATTTTAGCATCCTTTCAGTGCCTATAAAAGCTCAGTCTCTTGAATTCTTTTTGAACCAACTTTACCTGCATGCTGGTTGCTTTGTATAGGAGCTAAATCAATCTTTGCTATGTGGTTTATGCAATTGTATAAAAATCATGTTTATAACTTTTTGAAAATTAAACTTTGACACTGGGTTTGAATTATCTTGCCAGAATCCTGTCTTAGAGAATTGTAGAGGGGAGTTTAGATTTTGTGGGGCCTGAAGCTCATATAATTTTATGATCTTTTATAACCAAAAAAATTTTACAGATTCAAATGAAAAATTATACATAAGAGTGATTATTTATTTAGAATAAGAAAATAAATAACAGCAAATTACATTAATATTTGGAGATTCAGGTCTCTTTCTCTGAACTCTCTTTTTAATTGTACTACAGTTTTTGTTTTTTTTCAGGAGACCAGAGTTTTATTATTACTCAAGTTAGCCTCCTATTGTACTATAGTTTTAAAAATGGATACATAATAATTGTGTAAAGGGCTAAATATTACTATATATTACTGTACATCTGCAGTAATCTATATATAATACAGATTATGTACAAAAATCTTTTACATATTTATGGGGTACATGTGATATTTTGATACAGGCATACAATGTGTGATTATCAAATTAGCATAATTGGAATAGCCATCACTTCAAACATTTATAATTTCTTTGTGTCAAGAACATTCCAAATCTTATCTTTTAGCTATTTTGAAACATGCAATAAATTATCGATAACTAATAATTTATCAATGACTAATATATTTACCCTGTTGTGCTATCAAACACTAGAGCTTACATGGAGATGCTTCCTGATCGCAACTTGTTTTCTCTTCCCAAAGGAAATTGTGAGAAATTATTGCAATTCCTAGCAACTCCCAGTCCCAGAAAGACATGTGCAAGGTTGAGGGCCTCTTAAGCTTCGTTAGCTTCGAGGTAAGCCAGCCCTGCTACTAAGTGAGAGGATGTCAGCAGGTAGGGAGCTGTGAAGGACTGGGTGGAAAGAAACAAACCAGGGAACATTTCCCCCCTCAGGCAATCATGGAGTGGCCCTTGGAGCCCTTGCCTTTGTGAGGACTCCTGCATGTATCTGACAAGAGATCCAGGACTGAGTTTGTGTGTCAGGGAGTACAAAATCAATACAGAACCAAATGGCACCAGTTCATAAGAAAACCTTTCAATATTTTTCAGTCAAATCCCTCCTGTCCCAAGCCAGACCCAAACCTGGAGAAACTAGAAAAAGAAGAGGGATAGAAAGAAATCGAGAATGCCTTACATTCCTTCCCCACTCTAAATTCTTGAACTTGAGGTTTGTTCAACCTGGCATAGGGCTGATGACCACCAAATTGGATATGAGACAGAAGTTTTTAATTGGTGTAGTCTGAACCAGATGATTTAATATGTGAACATACATAGAAGGCTCTGGAACCTGCAGGATATTTCAGTAAGGGAAAATAAAGTGGAGACCAACAGAGTATGTACACCATCAAGGAGAGAAGAAAACATTTTTTTGATACTCACACCCTAGAGACTGATTTTAGTGAATGAATTATGTAGAAAATACCTTAAATACTCAATTAATTAACATACTGAGAAAGATAGGGAAAACTATGAAATCATTTATTCTTCTAAGTTCTTACCGAAAACCTGGTTAGCATTTCCCCCCTGCCTGTTTCTCTAGCAACAAGGGCTGCCTACAGTGGGACATGTTTGGAGGTTCACTGGTAAACTTTTACAGTTGAGAATAATCTAACTAAATATAAAATAGTCTTCTAGTACAAGGGACACTTAAATCCTATGTACAATTTCAAGGATGTAGACTACAGACAGAAAGTGTAGCAGTTAAGAAGAAGGGTTAAATATTTGAAAATGTCATTAGTCTAAATGTGTGGTAAGAAATTGATCTGAAATAGGCTCTTCTTTCCTGTGGTATTTAGAAGAACAGGGTAGACTGCTGAGCTAGATTAGAGGTAATCTGGGCTAGATACAGAGTAAAAACTAAAAGATCTCAGCAGGTGATTCTTAGTGACATGACATTGTGAAATGACAATGAAGACAAGCAAAAATTTTGTGACGGGTTGCAACTTATTACAGAACAAATGGAAAAGCTAAGATCTGATATCCTGTCTTTATACTGTGTAACAGTTCTTACTATTGCAATTTCAAATTCAATTTTTGACTCCTACCTCATTTTGAAGTGCTAAATGAGTTGGAAACTGAAAACCTCAGTAATCACAAAAAAACTGCCTTCTTTCTACCAATGTTAAAAAAAAGTCTATAAAATGAGATAATAGGGAAAGATGGATTGAAAGGAAAGAATAAAGGAAAGAAACTCACCTCTGTTCACATGGGATACTGAGAATAATGATAATTTCTGAATGCTAAACAAATACATACCCTGTTTGAAGCTTGCTTAATATGGAAAAATTACTAACACGAATTGGGGTTGATTTCCTTAGTCTAGCTCAATTAGTTGAATAACACTAATTTACCCATTTGTTGCCCTAGTGCAGCGGTCTGCAAATGATAGCCCTTTCGCCAAATCCTGCCAGCCACCTATTTTGGTAAATAAAGTTTTATTGGAACACAACACAGTCATATCCATTTGTTTACATTTGGTCAGTGGCTGCATTCCTGCTACAACAGGAGAGTTAAGTTATTGCAACACAAAGTCTGATATTTGCTATCTGTCCCATTACAGAAAATGTTTGCTAACCTCTGCCTTGGAACATGGAGGCTGGTTAATGATGAATAAAAGCTATGAGAATATCTAAAAGCATAGAAAGCAGATTCATTGAGATGTGGAAATTATTGACTTTCAGTGCATGATAAAATACATTTATATGTGCTTAGCTCCTAGTAAAATTAAGAATGAATTTAAAATTAGTATCTCAATAATTATTTACTGTAATGTCAGTGATGTAAGTTTCTAGTGTCGTGGTTGTATAGGGTATATTCCCAAACCTGATGCTCCTTTTAATTACTGTTTAACTTATTTAAAAACATATGGCTCAGAAAGGGGAAAGTGATTTAAATATTATCTGTTTAATTTACTAACCTTCCTATGCCCTTTTGGAAACAGCTTGTTTTAAGTCCATAGAGATTTGGATACTCAGAATAACCCTTCCGTATCACTTTCTAAACTGAATTTCACTACATGCAATTTGGACTTCTCTGAAATGAACAACCACAGGGGTTTGAAAATTCTAGTACAGATTTATAACAAAATGAAAAAAGACTGGACACTGTCCAGAAACATGTGATGGTACTCAAAGCAGAATGACATTTGCTCAGTAAAGCTGCTGAAGTGTTACTTTCCTTAATACTTTTCAACATGAAATTTGTCTTCTTGTAAGCAGATTACATTCATAGACAGTGTAGGAACAGCACTTTACAGCAGTAAATTAGATCAACCAAGGTACAAAAATTAGTGATGATTTTGCTTACAAATATCCATTGTAACAGCATTTCATTTTGTGAACCCTAAGGTCTAACTCTACGGCACTGAAACTCTGTTCATTCACTACCCTACTCTTGTGTAGAGAGCCAATTTCTTTGGGGATTATCTCATACGATAACACTATTATTCTTTACTTATTGGGGAAAATAGGCATGCATTTTCAGGAGGTACAGATTAGAATGCTCAAGAGTGTGTGTGTGTGTGTGTGTGTGTGTGTGTGTGCATGTTGAAAAATCTCTTTCTTAAGGTTCTCATATACCCCATTAGGAAGCATTCCCCAACCTTTCAATTAGAGTCCTGGCCTAGAACAATTAAACTGTGATGAGAAATTGTTATGTGCATTTCAAAGTAAAAACTTTATGCATACATGCTACAGTATTAAATCATCAGTACCTGTGTATTTTGAGAGACGCAAGCAGAGAGGTAAAAGGGCTTTCTTCCTGTCTCTGTAATAATCATGCTTTTATTCTGAACATAAACAGTCTATTACTTTGAAAGTAAAGTAATATAACTTGTAAGCCTATAAGGAATTTCATCAGGCCATTTTGTCCATCCTCCCTGAATCCAGAAAGGCTGAATATTAACACATCTTATTGAAATTGATCTGCTATTTTGAAAGCTGTCTTGCATCCAATTTCCTCTTTTGAGAAAATAGGAGGAAAGAGAAGGGAAGTTTAGAACTCTGCCTAGATGGGCTCAGGAGTGAGATCAGGTCAGATGGCATGGACTGAGGGAATAAAACAGAGCCAAAGGGTGAGATGGACTGGAAGAGGGTTTAGAAGATTTTGGAGAAATCCACTTTATGATGTGCCAGCAGAAAGAAAGAGAACCTTTGGCTTCGGCTAACAACACAGATAGGAAGTGAGTTACCAAAATCATGAAGTCAGTTCAGATCCATTTTGTCAGAATCAGAATGAGGCTCACTCAGTAGCACAGAGTTTCTCTAAATTTCGTTGTTGGGAGACTCTACATTGCTCCGTGTATGCCAAGTGTGAATATGCATCTGTTGAGGGAGAGAGTCGGTCATGGTGATGGCCCTCTGTGTCCTACCTCTTTGAACCGTGTTCTTCTTAATGAGCTGAAAGTGCTTATGGTCTTATTGGGAGTCTATGTTCTCCTTCAGTACCTTTTCTGGTTCTCCTTTTTGGGTTACTGCACAAACTGCTGCAGTGCTAGCTGTAGGGTTGGGTGTTGGTGGGAAGAGCAAAAGACAGCATTCTTATTCTGATAATCTCCTCCGTGGTCCTATAGCTCTTGGTTCTCTTGTATTAAACTTCTGATATACTACAGGCATCTCTTCTTAGGCTCCTTTCAAGAATTAAAAAAAATTGTTGTTCTGGAACTGGCCAACTCCAGTGTATTGTGTGTTGGAGTACACAAGAGGATTGCGGGAATATAAGTCATAGCTGCTATGGAGCAGCATGTCCTGTATGCAACGGTGTAAGTAGTAGTTTACAGGAGCTGAGCACCGGCAATCAAAATAGAAAGCATGTTGTTCATAAGATGTGAAGAAGTGTTATACTTAATGATACACAACTGGTACATCTCCATGTGGCTAGGGACATCCATGTATGTAAAAGGACATACAGATCTGGAAGTCTTTAAACAGTGCATGCCAAATCAGTTGAGCTTCCAGTAGAGAGATTTAGAAATGAGTGTGGAAGGTGAGATAATGTACATGATAAAGACTGACTGATACATTTTTTGTGGGAAAATTTACCTTAAGTCCTGAAGAGCTGATAGAGCTTCCACGCTAGAATAAAAACTCTTTGTGTGTCTTGGATATATATCTTTGATTTACGAATACCTTGGCTCTTAGTTGGCTCTCAGGCAATGTTTGTTGGAATAAGTCTAAGAGGATGAATATATAAAGTATAAATAAATCTAGGACTGCTTATATATACATCCTGTTAGGAAGATTATCTTCATTGTTATTTTCAAATACATATTAAATAACTGAGATTGGAATTAATGTGATGTTCTTTAATTCATGCAGATAAGAGGTTTAATTTATTTAACATGTACTTGGCTTACAAAATATCAGAAAGTTAATGTCCTAAAATAAACCTTATCCTTACCTATTTCTCTGAGTTGGTAATGTTAGATGCTTTTCCAGGAAATGAGAGTGTATTAGTTTTCTATTCCTGAATAACAATATTAACACCAACTTAGCACCTTAAAAGAACATGCTAACAGTTATCTCACAGTTTCCATGAGCCAAGTTTGGGCATGGATTCACTGGATTTTCTGCATAAGAATCTCACATTGCAGTAAAGGTATTGGATAGGTTGGAGGTCTCATCTCAAGGCTTGACTGGGGAAAGGGCCCATTTTCAAGCTCATGTGGTTGTTGGTAAAATTCAATTCTTTGCAGTTGTAAGAATGAGGGATTCAATATTTGCTGGTTGTCAGCCAGGGGACACCCTCAACTCTGCTTCTTGTTGGCAGGAGGCTGCCTCAGTGTCTTGTCACGTGGGCCTTCCCCAAACTGCTGTTTGCTTCCTCAAAGGCAGCAAAAGAGATAATCTCTTTGTAACATATAGCTTACACTTCTATGTATCTAATCCTGGAAGTGACGTCTCATCACCTTAGTTTATCGGATAGTCTGTTGGTTAAAATCAAGTCACAGGTCTCACCCACAGTCAAGGAGGCAGGATCACACAAAGGCATGAGCAATAACAGGAGGGGGATTGCAGGACCATAGTAGAGTATGTTCACCACACATAGGGAGGGAGAAAACACAATTCTTGTCACTTCTGTAATTTCGTCAGTAATAAAGCCTCATGGAAAATATTTACTTAGGTTGAATAACACAAATATTTCAGACAGTAACAAAGTCAGTAGAGAAGGTTTTTTCCCGTTTCTATTTCACTTAATTCGACAGAATCGCAGGTTCTTCTGCAGGGTCTGAAGGTTGCCTTGCTAAATTATTTTTGCATTATTAGATTTTGAAAAACAATTGGTATTAGTGGGTCCATTATAAAGCAAAATACTTATTGAGTAAAGCCTTGAGGAAAGTGATGATAGTCAAGGAGATATCTTCACTCTTAGCCCCCAGATTTACTCTCTTTTAGTTCTTTAAATCTGTATCCGTTGTACTTATGTTGAATAGGTCTATGTTGCTGTTATTGTACCAATGTATAAATGTGTATAAATTCACTGTGTAAGTCACATACTTACACAGTGAATCAGAAGCCAAATTTCTAGACACTCTAAGAAACTCTCTCTGACTTTTCCACTAACCATGGCTTTTTTTTTTTTTTCAAATTTATTACTGTCATTCTGCGATTGGTAAATATGTCACCTTGACTTTATCATATCTGTCCAGTCCTCTGTTTCTTGTCTTTGTGATTTGGTTCTTTCTCTCTCTCTCTTTTTATTTTCTATTCTAGTGATCACTACCAGAGCTTGTTTCTGTCTACCATTTTTAAATCCTGCTTTTTTGATAAAATTTCTCTCTTTTCTACACTGTGTACAGAGATGGTTATTTTTATGGAGTCATTATTGACTACTTTGATAGCTTGCCCCTTGAAAATATTGAGGTTGATTAATTAAAATATTTCGTGTGCAATTTGGTCAATTTTTCCTTGACTTGAATTATTGTAAGTTGTATCTGTTTCAGCTTCCATTCTGTCATTATTTGTAGCCCCCAAATAAAGAATTCTCAGATGACTGAAGAAAATCGGGAATATGTTTTACACTGTTCAAATGAGACTCCCTCAGGGTTGATTCAGTTAAGACATTTAAGTGGAGCAGAAAGTAATTTTAATTAAAATCTTCTTAAGTTTATAAGCATGATAAATCTGCTTCAAGAAGGAAAAAGGATATAGGATTGCAAATAAAAAGAGAAAACAGATATAGGTAATTTTTTCTTCACCTCTAATCTTAGCAATTTAAGCAGATTCTTTTTTGGCAGATGAATAAAAAACAAATGTAAAAATTAATAAATATATCAAAACCATCACCAATGAATAATAGCCTCTCATTCATATTTACAAAAAGCTGGAACACCTAGATAAAAACGTGGATTCATTCGAAATTGCCAAAACCAGGTCTAGTTACCTAGTTACTGTCAGAGTCTGAGACTCTCTTGTCACTTGAGCTACAATATACACATTTCTTTGGACAAACAAGAATTTACCACATGTGTGCATCGTTTAGGTGATGCATAGAAAAACTTGAGAATTCTGGACTTGTCATTTTCATCTCTCAGAGGACAATACTGCTGGCTTTTGTTGTTTTAAGAATTCGGAGTCATGTAACATAGGTTGGGAATCAGGAGACTAGTACTGACCTGATGCAGGTGCCATTGTTGCGGCACAGATGATGAGCACACCAAGGGACACGGCAGTTCTCAATATTCTTTCCACGTCGTGCTTCATCGATGATGAAGAATTCTTTGTTGTTTACTTGAAGGTCTAGAATGCAGCCCCTGAACCCATAAACAGGACCTGCTTTCTTATGAATTTGAACATTTGCAGGAATATGGCCAAGGAACATTGATTCAAAATATGTCTGTAGAAAAAGTAACAACAAAAAATATTATAGGTTGTTGTCAGATTATGTGGAAAAGATGTAGGATGTTTGGTTCTGTAATTGGATGTGTTTTAATGTGTTTTTCTGTGTAAAAGAGGTTGCTATTGTTGGCTAGTTTCGTCACTTCTACTAGGTGGGGAGATAGACTGTTTTAGAAAATGGTCCTTTTTTACATCTCTTTTTTAGCTCTAACAATATCTAGTAATATTCAGCAGAAAAATAGACACTCAGCAAAACTTGCTGATTGATTACTTTGAAATTTTTTTTGAGCTGATGTGTTTGCATTTTAGTGTAAACCTTACCAAATAAAAACTAAAAAAGAAAATAAAGCCATGTTAACTAATTGTTTTTAGGGTTGAATTGTGTTCCCTCCAAATTCATATATTGAAGTTCTAACCCCTAGTACCTCAGAATGTGACTTTATTTAAAAATAGGGTCATTGCAGATGTAATTCATTAAGATGAGGTCAATACTGGAATAAGGCAAACCTATAATCCAATAGGAACTTTTGGACATTTATAAGGACTTTTATAAGGACAATAGTCTTTTTAGGACTTTTATAAAGAAGCTTGGATACAGACTGACTGGCACACAGGAATATTGCCATGTGAACAAAAAGGCAGAGATCAGGGTGATGCATCTATGGGCTAAGGAACATCAAATATTGCCAACACCTTACCAAAAATGAATTGAGAGGCATTATCTTTCTCAAGTCATCATATGGAAAGAACCCTACAGTTCTTGAGTTTCTAGTTTCCAGAGCTGTAAGAACTGTAAGACATTTCTGTGGTTTAAGCCACCCAGTTTGTGGTACTTTGCTATGGCAACCCTGACAAACTAATGTAATCATAATATATTATAAATATCCTAAAATATGAGCAAAATGTACAGTGCTTGCAAATGGTGCTTGGAAAATTGAAAATGTTACGGTTTCCTTTCCCCAAATTTGAACATAAATACGCATGAGAAGTAGAATTTTGCTTGGGTAATATTCACTTCCTTAATTCGCCTTTTATTCCAAAATCAGATCAAGAAATGACTCTTGCTTTGAGAAGACACAAAGAAATCACATCATCTTATTGGGATTACTGGCTAGCCATATGCAGAAGATTGAAGCTGGTCCCCTTCTTACACTATATACAAAAAGCAGCACAAGATGGATTAAAGACTTAAATGTAAAACCCAAAACTATAAAAACCCTGTAAGACAATCTAGGCAATACCATCCTGGACATAGGAACAGGCAAAGATTTCATGACAAAGACACCAAAAGCAATTGCAACAAAAGCCAAAATTGACTAGTGGGATCTAATTAAACTTAAGAACTTCTGCAAAGCAAAAAAATTGTCAGCAGAGTAAACAGACAACCTAAATAATGGGAGAAAATTTTTGCAAACTATGCATCTTACAAAGGTCTAATATCTAGCATCTACAAGGAATGTATACAAATTTACAAGAGAAAAACAACCCCATTTGAAAGTGGGCAAAAGACATGAACAGACACTTTTCAAAAGAAGATATACATGTGGCCAAGAAGCATATGAAAAAAAGCTCAAAATCACTGATCATTAGAGAAATGCAAATCAAAACCACAATGAGATACCATCTCACACCAGTCAGAAGGGTTACTTTTAAAAAGTAAAAAAATAACAGATGCTGGCTAGGTTGCGGAGAAAAAGGAACACTTATACACTGTCGGTGGGAATGTAAATTAGTTTAGCCATTGTGGAAAGCAGTATGGTGATTCCTCAAAGAGCTAAAAGCAAAACTACCATTTGGCCCAGCAATTCCATTACTGGATATATACCCAAAGGAATATAAGTCATTCTACCATAAAGACACATGCACCTGAATGTTCATTTCAGCACTATTCATAATAGCAAAGATATGGAATCAACCTAAATGCCCATCAATGACAGATTGGATAAAGAAAATGTGGTACATATACACCATGGATGGAATAATATGCAGCCATAAAAAAGAATGAGATCATGTCTTTTGTGGACACATGGATGGAGCTGGAGGCCATTATCCTCAGCAAACTAATGCAGGAACAGAAAACCAAATGCTGCATGATTCTCACTTATAAGTGGGAGCTAAATGATGGGAACTTATGAACACAAAGAAGGAAACAACAGACACTGGGGTCTACTTGAGGGTAAAGGGTAGGAGGAGTTAGGGGAGCAGAAAAAATAACTATTAGGTGCTGGGCTTAATTCCCAGGTGATGAAATAATCTGTACAACAAAACATCATGACATGGTGTACCCACGTAACAAACCTTCACATGTTCCCCCAAACCTAAAATTAAAGTTAAAAAACAAAAAAAAGAAGTCAGACTATCTTAAAGGCAACCAAACCATGTATAGAAAATTAGTAGAATAAAGAGACTCTGTAAAATTAGGCTGTTGATCTGCCTTTATTTGATCAATACATCAGGGCCACATCTCACATGGGAGTTAGTTCTAAAGACGGCAAATAAGATGAACATTTCGTTGAAGCTAAATTGTCTTTGGAAATCCTTTAGCCACCACATTGGAAACTAACATGCTTTCTCCAGATAATTCTAACGCAGCTACATATTTCCTCCAGCTTTGGAATAGCTTGCTGTTTTTTTCAGTGCAGCTGTAGATGAAGCTGGCGTTTCACGTCATGTTGTATAAAAACTCTAGAACCCCCCAGTGTGTGGTGAGATGTACCACTGTCAGACACAAGAGGAAACTGATACTGAGTACAATAAATTCACTTCTCACATCTGATGTTCATTGCAGAGCTTATGTGCATTGACCAGAATGATGCTAAAATCACCTTACATGATTTAAGTTGCTGCTTGATTTCTACTTTCCCACCCTCAGCAACATATATAATTGAATTCTCATAATTTAGATGTACATAAAATGCAGATCCTCTCTGTAAGAATTTATGAGCTATAATTGAAGTCTAAATAATCTGGAAATAAGACCCTGCTCTTCAGGGCTGTTAGGCATATGGCAGGTAGATGCAGCAACATTTGTGTGGGTAACATCTCTGATATCCCAATTCCCAAAACACACATTCATACCTCAAGCTGACATCTGAAACGTATTTAAATTGGTATTACAGATGCAATAAAATGGAACACTGCCATTGCCAGAATTAAAAAACTGAAGCCAAATAATTAAGTTAGGGGTCTGGCGGGAGGACAGTGTGAGAGATGCCCAGCAATATTGCTTTACATTTATACTAATACGTGCTGTTTTCATGTGGGTGTACTTTTAGAGAGCAGAAACATGTTTAATTCTAGGAAGAGCAAAGCATCTCCATGACCCATAACAGGTCAAACTAACTCTGTATTTGAGATATTGTTCTTTTTGAAAGACTGAGTCTCTGCTCCTAAGGGAGTCTTTAATTTTTTTCCTGAGTATTTCTTCTTATTTAGGTCCCAGAGGGTGATTATCTTTGTGTATGTTATGGTGGAAGCTAAAAGTTTCAAGGTGTATCGATAGAGGTGTCACATAGCATAGGTGTATTTCTGTTTGTTTTCACATTCTACAAACTATTAGTAGATCTGTCTATCAGCTAAGTGATCCACTGTGAATACAATTGGGAACTATGATGAACTTTCAAGACTCTGCATCCAAAGGATGACCTTCCTCTCACCGAGGATCTCGGACATCTTTGTGTATTGATCACACACTTGGAAAAGTGAACCTTTCACTGTTTTGACAAGCGTGCTGTTTTAGCACAAAACTGGTAGAGAATGGAAGAATACCCTCCTTTTCTGTCAGCAGTAGGAAGGTATGAAGGAAAGTCTATAGAGCTATCAATGATTGATTAGACCGTTAAAAAACACCCAAACAATGGAAGTAGATGGCTCTTGTATTTCTTCTGAGGTGAGGCTCGTGCTTAGTTGGAGTCCTGAAATGTCCAAAAAAGCAGATGCTGTTGGCTGCACATAGATAACCATTAAAATGGTCGACTTCTTCTATTCCCAGACTTTCAATTATCCAAGAGATGACTTTTGTGTGTATAATTATTCCTAAGGAGACAGGTCTTTAAAATAGGTCTTTTCTAATAATTCCTTGTGAATCAGACTATGAAGAATAAAGTCTGACATCAAGATATGATGTTACAAGATGAAAGTACAGAGAACAGACATGGACAATCAAAGAGGAATCATGAAAATAATAAAAAATATCAATGATAACTGAGGGAAAAGGACTCCATATCTGACAGGAGTGAAATGAACCCTCCTTTTCCTTTCAGAGTTTCTCCTTAAAGGAAGAATATAGTTATTCTTTTATGATACATATGAATAAAATAAGAAAATAGGCAAAGGGAAAGTAAAATTTAAAATCCATCAGGCAGGGGAGAGGGTCGATAAGAAGCTGTCCTATTTATTTTTTGTTTTGTTTTAATTTAAATTTAGATGTTGGAATACTGCATATCTTTCTGTAGTGACATCCTGATTTAGTGTTTACTTTTATTTTGCATTTCCAATTCTGCATCTGAAGTTAAATGACTTGTGTTAATAAAATATGGAGAGGTGATTATAAATATACTTTTCGGTTAAGATTAATTATCAGAGCGCACTTGTCTTTAAGATTATGATGACTTACAATGGAAACAAACTGGCTTTTATTTAAAGACATTACCATTTTTGGTTTTTAACATTACTTGAATTGTATGGAAACAAATTTAAAATCAGAAACATTAAGTTTTGGAATAAAGATGGATAAGAAATGTTGGATAAAGTGTTTCAGAAGGATTTATTGAAGTAACTTTTCACATGTTAAAAAAGCTTAAATTCTTAAAAATTGTTTAAGGGAAATAAGTGAAAAGGGATAAGAAATAACACCAGCAATATTTATCAAAATTCTCATTCTTCTGCAGTTAAAGGATCTCTCTCTCCCTCTCTTTCTCTTATTTTGCCTTAAAGTATAATAATCTGTGAGCATATGATCTCTTCTATGTTAATATATATTTTTATTTTTAGGACAGAGCCTTCACCCTGATTATCTTTGGATTCTTGGAGTCCATAGAAGTGCCTTGAAAATAGAAAGTTCTATACACTCTTTTTACAAATGATGTGAAATCCAATCCTGCTTTTCCTCAATCTCTTAGTTGTCTTTTAGGCCTCTTTCCCCGTGTTATGCTGCCTTAGAATCTTGATATTTTGCTAGATGCAGCACATGGGATGTCCTTACAAGATCCCACTCAGAATAAATGTTATGTTATTATTCTAATATACCCTTCTATATTTTATATATATATATGGCATAGTGCATAGGACAGTAGCTCACACAAGGTTATTTCTTTAAAAATTTGATAAATATGAGTGAAGTGATTATTGATGTTGTGATCAATAATTCACAGTTAATATTTGATTCTTAAGGCTTTCTAGGCTAGGAAATGTTCTCAAAATAATATCTCCTCACCTTTTTGAAGGGACAACTGAACTTTAGAGAAGCAATCAATAAACTGAGTTGCTACATTGTGAACACATTGATCTAGGGAAGTGTAAATAGAAAAGAGGTATGTGGGATTACTCTTGTCTATAAAGAAATTAAATATAATTTGGGGAATTAAATAATAAAAAAATCTGTTGCAAAATAATAACATACAGGTCAGCAAGATGGCAGAATAGGAAGCCCCAGACCCTCCTTCCCCTGTGGAGACACAGAAGCAACAAAATACATGGACCGATTCCCTTTTTGAGGAATTTAGGAAACAGTTAAGAGGGTCACACATGTCAGGTGATTGTGAAGCCAGCTGTATCAAAGCTGTAAGAAAAATTTATGGCATTCATTCATTATAGACCCACTCCCCAACATAGCATGGCATAATGAAGAGAAAACTCCCAGCTCCCAGTTTTGCCTTGGGAAGAGAAATAGAAGACTAAAACATGTCCAGCATGCAGACTCTTTGGGTAGCTGTTTGAGTAATTGGCTTTTGTCTTTTCTGACTCAGGAAAGGATACCACATTGGGGATCACTGAGAACAAAGGTGATAGTTTGGACTAATATGCACTCATTCACCACAGTCCCTTGTCCTGGCTTGGCATGGGATCAGAGAAAATTCTCACCTTCCAGCTTCTCACTAGGGAGGTAAAGAATTAGGGCATGTGTCCAGTGTTATGGCTTTTTGGGGGCTTCTGTCTCACTAGTTTCTGTCTCACCTGTCTCAGAATGCTGATGCGACCTGGCTTACTCTCAATATCTGGGGACTGCTGAGAAAAAAAGAGTGTTGGGAGGCTTACTTCTGCTTCAAAGAACCCAGAATACAGAAGACAGAGGCTGGTATAGCTTCATGGCCTCTCCCTCAGGAGGGAGTGGGTAAAAGAGTGGATCATGCACCCAATGTTCTGGCTTTTCAGAATGTTACAAGAGACTAATTTCTATCTCATTTGACTGAGAGTGCTAATGGGACTTGGCATACTCTAGAAGTCTGAGGGCTTCTGAGAATCAGAGAGATGGGCAGCTTGTGGCAGATCCAGAGAACCTGTAGTATCATATACAGAAAGTAAAGGGAGCAAGAGATTATGAGCTCCTGAAAGAAGAAACTGGAAAATCACTTTAATTGGGAGTCTGCAGGCACAAGTTCAGAGAAGACACATCCATAGGAAACACTGGAGAGGACCTCAGACTGACTGTTAAAGGTCTTTCCCTGTAGAAAAAGCCAGTCCAAAAAGACTGGAAGAAGTGACTGTTTTATCAAATGTGTGGATTCCACCACAAAGTTAGAAAGCAAAGGAAGACAGACGAAAGCATGGCATAATCAAAGGAACAAAATAAATCTCCAGGAGACAACCCTTTAAAAAGAGATCTATATAAATTACCTGACCAAAAATTCAAAGTAACCATTTTGAAAATGTTCAGTGAGGACAGAAAAGTGATGCTGAACAAAATGAAAATATCAAAAAAGAGAGAAAATATGAAAGAGAACCAACCAAAAATTTTGGAGCTGAAAACTGTAATGCCTGAATTTAAAAATTCATTACAGAAGTTCAATGGCAGGCTTGGTCAAGCAGAAGAAAGAATCATAAAATTCAAAGACAGATCACTTGGATATCTCAAAAGGAGAAGAGAGAAAGAAGAAAAAGCTTATTCATAGAAATAATGAATGAAAACTTCATAAATATGGGGAAGAAAATGGACACCCAGAATCAAGAAGCTGAAGTACTCCAACTGAAATGAACCCAAAAAAGTCCACTCTGAGACATACTATAGCCAAAAACAGAGAATTTTAAAAGATGCACAAAAAAGGCAACTTGTCATGTAAATGGGAGCTCCCATGAGACTATCAGTAGATTTTTTTCCACAGAGACCTTGCACATCAGAAGGGAAAGGGGTGATATATTTAAAGTGCTAAACATTTTTTAAAGGAACCTGCAAACCAAGAATACTGTATTTGCCAAAACTGTCCTTCAAGAATGAAGAAGACATAAAGACTTTCCCCATAAACAAAAACTGAGGGATTTAATCATTAGATCTTCCTTACAAGAAATGCTAAAGGAAGTTTTTCCAGTTGAAATAGAAGGATACTAGACAACAACACAAAAACTTCTGAAAGTATAAAGCTTGCTAAAAATGGTAGATAAGTATACAAATATAGAATACTGTAATACTGTAATCATGGTGTGTAAATAACTTTTGGAATTTATTTATTTTCAGTTTGTGTTATTTTTTATTGTTGTATTGTTATTTTTATGTTTTTTATTCTGGAATATTTTCTTTTTAAAGATTTCAACTTATTTTAGATACAAGGGGTACATGTGCAGGTTTGTTACATGGGTATATGGCATGCTAACTTAGGCATTTAGAAATTAAGGGCAAAAGTATAAAATAACTATAATTATAAAATATGTTAACGTACAAAATATAAAATGAGGTTATTTTTATGATTAATAACATAAAGTGTGTGTGTGTAGGAGCAATAATGGAATAGAGTTTTAGTATGTGATATTGAAGTTATTATTACCTTAAAATATACTGCTAAAGCTATAAAACATTTTGTGTAAGCTTCATGGTAACCATAAAAAATACTCATAGAAGATACAAAAAAACAAAAAATGAAATCAAGTTATGTCACTAAAAAGTCAAAAAGGAAGAAAGGAAGAAAGGAAATGAGGTACAAGAAAACTTGTCCTGCAAGAGATTCACTTTAGATTTAAGGATACACACAATCAGAAAGTGAAAATATGGAAAAATATATTCCATGATCATATTGTTAGGCTTTGTGTCCCCACCCAAAATCTCATCTTAAATTGTAATCCCCTAAATCCCCATAATCCCCACATGTCAAGAGAAAGACCAGATCAAGGTAATTTAATCATGGGGATAGTTTTCCCACGCTGTTCTTGTGAAAGCAGCAGTTCTCTTGAGATCTGATGGTTTTATAAGTGTTTGGTTCCTCCTGCATTCATTCTCCTTCCTGCCACCTTGTAAAGCAGGAAGGAGAATGTAATAATACATTACATTACCAAGCTGGAAGATAACAATCACAGGATCATCTCAATAAATGCAAAATGTCATTTTATAAAATTTGAACTCTTTCATGAAAAAATACTCAGCAAATTAGGATTAGGAGGAAATTAATTCAACAGAATACACATCATACTCAATGGTGAACACCTAAAGCTTTTCCTTCAAGTTGAGGAACAAGATAAAGATGCCCACTCGCTGCTTTTATTGAGCATAGTTCTGGAAGTCCTGGCTGGAGCAGTTAGGCAAAAGAAAAAAAAAGGAACAAAATGCATCCAAATAAGAAATAAAGAAGTAAAATTATCTTTGTTCACAGATGATATGATAATATACATAGAAAACCTTAATGATGTCTCTGACGTACATGCACACATACAAAAACTGTTAGAGCCAATAAATTTAGCAAAATTTCAGGATACGAAAATCAGCATTTTATATCATTTCCATAGATATATGGATCTATATATCATAGATATATGGAAATAATTACATTTCCATAGACTAACCATTAACTATCACAAATAAGAAAACAGTTTTATCTATAATACATGAAAAAGGATAAAATAGCATAAGAATAAACTTAAGAGGGCAAAAAATGTGTAATTTAAAACTACAAAACATTCTTGAAAGAGAAGAAAGGCACAAATAAATAAGAAAGACATTTTACATTCATGGAGCATCAATAAAATGTCCATACTGTCCAAAGTAATCTACAGATTCAATACAATCCCTACCAAAATTCCAAAGACATTTTTACAAAAATTGAAAAAACAATGCTGGAATTCATATGGCACCAAAGGATGCCAAATAGCCAAAACAATCTTGAGAAAGAATACAAAATGGGAGAGGTTCCCACTTCCTGACTTCACAGTATATTACAAAGCTATAGTAACCAAAAGTGTATGGTGCTGGCATAAAGAAATGTATAAACCAACGAAACATAAGAGGCTGTGAAAAATCCCATGGACACATGGTCAAATGATCTTTGAAAAGGGTGCCACAAATGCATGTGGAAAATAATCTTCAACAAATGGTCTTTGGAAAACTGGCTATTCACATGCAAAAGAGTGTCATTTTATAATGAGCAAGCATTTGGCATATATCTGAAAGATATCTTGAGGTAGTAGAAAATTCAGAACCTAGCTGAGGTACAGTCACTGAAGATGTCATAAAATGTAAAATATTCTATTCTCAACAAGTATGCTACACTGCTTTAATTTACAATATATAATTACATGGCATTAAAATTCTGATACATCAGTCCAGTGGCAAACCTTAAGTAGGAACAGATAAATATGTTCAATCTGCTTATGCAACAATTACTCTAATGGAAGTAGGAAATAGTGCATGTTCCCAAGGATTCTCATTATTTTAAGAATGTCCCAGGAATTCCTTGTTAGTCACAAGTCAATTCTCTTCCACTAGTAACTGAGAGATGAGAGACCCTGAAAGGCCTTGAATTCCTTTTTCACTAAGGCAGTTCCTGACAGGAGAGTTTCAGCAACATCTTGGATTGCAAACATTCTACTGACCATTATATTGACCATAATAACAAAAGAATGAAGACAAGTTCATATTCTAAGGAAGACTCCAGACCACTTTCCACAATATTTTCCACACAGTAGGAAACTATTTTCAAGAAGGTAACCCCTACTCATCATCAGGAATCAATTTCTTCAGCTCTATGATATTTTCAATGAATCAGTAAGACAATCAATAATATGTTTTCCTTTGTTTCTTCTGAAATCCCTTTATTATATAAGAAATTAATGGTATAATTTAAAAAGCAAGGATTTTGAAAACTGAAAAAATTAAATTGGATCTTTGT